>NC_072861.1:19611580-19932350 GCF_028858705.1 Grus americana | reverse complement strand
AATTCAATGCTGCGCTGGGTGTCAGTACAAAAATGTCTATAGTGAGAACAGGTGTGTGTCTGTCTGAGATGAGAGGCTTTGAAGAAAGTGTGATGGTCTGGCTAGCCGGGTTACCTACAAGTAATGGTCATCTGGGCACTAAAATACGCTCCTCAGCAAGGTGTGGGGGGGAGAGGTTTCTTAAGTGGCTACTGAGAGAAGTTTAAGGTTAAACTTTTCATTGGTGTCTTCAGGACTGGAGATCTCTTCTGATTAACCTGTGTTTCTGTCACTTAGCTCAGATTTTTTATCTTGAAATCCCTTTGCTCTCAGGTAGTATTTACTGTGGAGGTCTCCTGCTCCTTTGCAGCGTGACTGGAGAATGAATGTCAGACTGCACAATGACAGAGCACGGGATGTAGGGACAGCAGTACTGTGTGATGGAGAGAATCTGCATATCTCGGTTATTGTTTGTGATTATCTTTTGACGAATCCTTGATCTTGTCATTTGGCCGCTTTGTTCTTTTCTTGTGACGAAACGGGATTAATGCTCTCTTGACAGATGCTAATTAGAAACATTGTGGTAACATTTGCAGGTAAGATTTGAAATGTCTTTTTTTCCCCTCCTAGAACTTACTGTTAGGAAAACTTTTTTTTTTAAGAACTATTAAGTTATGTTACTAGACTCTGCCCACATTGCATATGTGAGAGTAAATTCTGCTGAAAGGTGATTTGTTGGAAGAAATTAAAGGGAGGGTATATACTGTTCTGAACTATATTTGGAAGCAAGCTATAAAGAAGCCTTGAAGTATCACTTTAGGAAGAGATGGTTGATCTTGCTGTCTTAAAAACAAAACAGGAGAAAAAAAATCTTCTGAGCTTCTCGACAGGCTAGATGTGTGGTTTTTGCACTTAGAAAAGCTGATTCAGTTGGTCTGGATTTTGCAAGGGAACAGCTAGAGAAATAAGTTGCTCTGAGAGGGTGTAAAGAAACTTTCCTCTAGAAAGTTGAGCAGACATGGAGTGCTGAGTTGCATGGTTGGAATTCAGTGAAGTGTGGAAAGGACGCTGGTTTTCAGAGTAGTACGATGTTTCTTCAGGGTGTTGTGAATTCAGGAGTCAGAGTTGCCACACTTAAAAGACATATCTCAGTCTTGCTGAGGGTTTAAGGAGCTGCCAGAGAGCTGTGTTAGGAGTGGTCATGGCAGTTCCCAAAACTGTCGTTTGCAGAGAGTCTTCAATTACTTAAAGCCACACCTTGACACCTTATACCTTGTCTTGTAGGATCTGTGTTGATACATCCCAGCACAAAAGCACTTTGTTAAACCAATTAAATGCATAATATTTCTATAATACTTGTGTTTTGGAAAAATCAATATGACCGGTTTCCCTTTGAAATGACAAGAAGCTTGTTGTGCTGACAAAGTGGAATGCATTAGGAAGTGGTGCTTTGTATCCTCTCAAGAGTAATGTGCTCTTGTTTTTTCTTAATCAGCAGGATGTTCTGTATGTCAGATGTCTCAGTTGTTTTTGTGATCGGTATCGGAGAAGAGCGAGGGGAAAAAAATGTCAGAGAAACAGTAGGTTTAAATGCTTTATAGCAGCAGAAAGCCTGCAGCCCTGTATTTCTCTGTTTTAGTAAAACTGGTAATCGCTATGTTAGTGTTGGGCACTTTGTGTTTTAAACAATAAATAAAAGAATAACTTGCCCTTCAGAAGAACATAATGCATAGCCTGCTGAAATACTCTGGAGCATAAGGGATATAATTAACCCTTTTCTCTTTAGCTTGGTTACATTTCAGAGGGTAATGCAAGATGTCTGAAACATCTGAAATTGCTTATTTACCGGTTCACTGAAGTAAGGATTTTTCAAGTTGATTGTCTGAAAATCAAACCTCTTCTTCCTCTCTCTGTTGCGTTTCCCTCCTTCCCTGTTTCCTGATCTGCAGTTTCCAAATTTGTAATATGTCTAGTACTGATGGCCTCTTTTTTTTTTTTTTTTTTGACTTAAAAGCAGCCATTGAGGAGAAAAGTTTTTCCTGTCACTCTTGCTCAAGGCTATAGCAAAGTTTAGGCAGTTGTTCAGGCCTTTCAGAGGAGTTTTTAAAAGATGCTTTGCTTTTGCTGCGATGAAGGAAGGGCAACAACTTGAAAGGACTGACAGCACAACCAGGGTTTGGCTTATTGCGTGAATGAGACCTCTTGCTATGATCCTGAAGTATTTTGTTTTACTGGCCAGATGCTCAGGTAGCACGGGTTGGTTCTGAACTGTTCTCTTATGATAGTTTTGATATCGTTCAGTGGAAATGGGCTAAAAGGAGACAGAACCTGAAATGCTTCCAACTTCTCTCCCCACACACACTATCTTGACTCTCCTTGAAGAATGAGAATTAGTGTGAGAAAGTGTCTGTAGCTCCCACTGGGTCAAATAGAGGTTGAGATAAAAGTACTTATCTCTGTGTATTGTAATATCGATCGTCATGTGGTAAATAATTCCTTGGCAGCAGGATTACAAAGTCTAATGTTTTACACCTTTCTGAGTTTTGATGCAGTCTTGCTGCTGGCTCTGTGCTCAGACCTGCTTTTTGTTCTTTGATGGATATCTTCTTCATTGCTTCCTTTTGACCAGTCTTTCCTTTCAGATAACATGTCATCCTTTTGGATTGGTTAATATGACTGGAGCTCACTTGACTGATTAGTTCACTAGCTACTCTCTTTTTGTTATGACATTTAAATAAGTTAGTGGTCTCCACGAGGACCCATTCCTGTCTCTCGCTCACCTCGCCCAGCATGGGTGTGCATGTATTCCCACCAAAACAAAGATTACTTCTGAGTCTCTTCTAAATTCTTTATCTGTCCCATTATAAACCTCTTTAAGTAGAGTCTGTTCCGTGCATTGTGTTTTAAGGAGGAACACCGACTTGTGTGCTACTTTACCTCTTTTTCTTTTTTTTTTTTTCCCCTTCCTTTTCCTGCATAAGTTGTCCTAGTTGGGATTTTTGGATTAATTTGGCCAGAAATATCAAAATATGACTTGGGTCGGAAATGTGATCATTCCGACTTTAGCAGCATAACTAAAGTGACTCCACTTCAACACTTAGAAGTTCTATTCTGATTCATCTGTGCTGTCTTTTATTCTCCTCTTTGGTTTAACTCAACTTTTGGTATCTGAATTGAGATTAAAGGGTGACTCTTCAGTGTTGTTGACGGAATACTGTCTTCCTGTGTCCTCTGTACCAAACATACCTTGGAAATATGTCTGTATGTCAACTTAGTGGTTTGCAGCTTTGTCTCAACTGAGGTGGCTAGTAGATAGAGGGCAGCTGGGACGCTAAGGTGTGACTTTATCAGCACTAATGCAGGGGTGTGCAAGACGTTTCACACCGTGGTGGCTGTTGGCTGTGTAAAGGCAAGCGTGAGCCGCTCTCTCGGGTGAGTAGAGAGGAAAAAGAGAGCGAGAAGCGAGGGCAGGGAGATCTCTTCTGGCAGTCTGAGTAGGGGAAGGGAAGGTGATGTTGGGGACAAGTCTGCTTTCGTTGTCCGCAGGGGACACTGGAGATGGCTCTGGTGCCACCCAACACAGTCATTCCTGTGTCTCCCTTTTTTTTGGGGGGGTCGCCTTTTCCAAAGCGGACTAGAAAATTTTCTGTTAAAGACAGTGTGTGACCTTTTACAGATCTGGGAGTGGTTCGTGAGTTCGGGACTTTCTGTGTGTGTCCTAAATTGCTGGTTAACTGTGGAGGAAACAAGGAGACTAAGTCCTGCTTTCTGAGTCTGAAGTTGAATGAAGCTGCCATGTGGTAAAGGAAAGCACAGTCCGCTCATATATGTTTTGTTAACATGGAACTGACTAGCCTTGCACAAATATCGTGGTTTTCTTTCACAACAGCAATGAGAGGTCAGTAGAGCTGTCAGACAAGTGAGGCGAGCCGAGGACTGTCCATCAGCTGTGCTCTCCAGATGATTTTACCTTCAAGCTAAGCAGTTGGAAATTAGTTTTGGGTTTTTTGTCTTACTGTTCAGATCCTTTTTACCTTCGTTCTTTTTTTTTTTCTTCCTGTTCTGTTCATTTATGCTTTTCTTTCTCAGATCAGACTTAGTTGAAAGCTTTGCAGTATAGCTGAGTTTAAATGTGTATGTGGCACTGTTACCCAATGCAGTTATGCCATTGAACACCCGCCCTGTAGGTGCAGTTGATGTTGGCAGGAGCTGTTTGGCTGGTGTGACCTAATGTTTGGGCAGGCAAATCATAACTACAGGCAGAAGAACTCTTTTTTTGGAGTGGCTGTAGTGGCACATCCTTTGCAGCGGAGATTAGATTCTTCCTTTGCATTACAGGATTGGCAGCTGGTTTTACTATACATTGGTGGTGAGGGGAGAGGATGCGGGGTGCTATAATTAGTTCTGGGATTCAGAGCTTGGTGAAACCTTTCTTGTGTCTGAAGGAAGTGGTCTTGCCAGAGCTTTGTTGAATGTAGTCTGGATCCAGAGAGGTATTTTCTTTGCAGTCCTGTAGCCTAATTCTGAAGTCTCAGGAGCTTCTGCCTGTTACAACAGTTTCTTTTTTGTGAAGAGATGGGCAGAATTGCTTCTGCTGATGGTCCCTGTTTGAGAGATGGTAGCTATTGAACATCAGGTAATATTTTTTGTCTATCTTGCACAGTACAAAGTGGTTGTATCTTTACTCATCATAAAAGAGTTTCAGAATGCAATGAAACTAAAGACTATGTCATTCATATATTTAAGAGTGCGTTACAGGGTTCATGTGGTTTCTGTGGTTCCCTTTTTCTGTCTAGCTCCTCTTATTTGTTGCAGTGGACAAAGTTCATTGTTTAACTTTTAATTTCTTTAAGGAAAGATTTCTTATCATAGGCTAATTATAAATATACTTACAATAATAATTTAAATATTGAGTAGTACACGCTTGTTAGCAAAGACAGAGCACTTTGCTGAAGAAACACACTTGATTAGCAGGCTGTGGTTCTAGGTGTTCTAGTACTAAACCAGCTTTTGACAGCAGTAGCCCTCTCCACAAATATCCAGGGAGGATGTTTTTATTTTAATTCAGATGTCACACCTGTGTCCCCGTTGTTCGTCACCGCCCCCCCAATGAAAACTGATTTTTGAGAGAATGAGATCTTTCAAGATACTAATCTTTCCAATAATGGTGCTTTTCAAGAATTAATTCAGGTTAAACCTAGTAAAGCATGTCTAGAACCACTTTTTCCTAGTGAAGGCAACAAGTTAACTTTAAAGTTGTTTTTCCAAGTTAAAATCTTGTTTTGTGTATTTCCCTGTGTAGGTATCCACTATAAAACCAAACTGAAACTTTTTTTAAAAAAATGTGAAAAATCAGCATTGTTTAGTAGTTACTATATTCCAATAAATGTAAAACAAAAAAAAATCCAATCACCCCTCCACCAAAATAGAAATGTAAAATGAAATACTTTCATTTCATGTCAGATTATGTTTATCGAAGTGACAACTGAAACTTAGCGATTGAATCACATTGATTACAGCTAGTCCACTGTTCTGTTCTTTCATTTGGTTGTCTTTCTCTCCTTCATGTTACCCATCTCTTATTCATGGCTCAGATTTCTTCTAATTTCTTATATCGTCATCTTCATGATGAGAACAAATACAGAAATAATACCAGGGAGGTAGCAAAACTCAGCTCAAGTATGTGTTCTCCAGCTGTATCTTCAGCTAGGAGTGGGTTGTGTATACAAGGTACAGGGTAAAAATAATGATGGAGATCTCCATCTCAGCCTTGCTTTGATTTACCCTCTGTAATGAGTGTGTGCATCTGCATATGCCAGCAAAGGGAGGTGCCTGAAGTTGGGAGTGTCTTGAGCATCCAGGTTTGATATTGCTGTTTGGTTTGGCTCTAAGACCCATCTCCCATAAATTCTTGCATCCCTTTCTTCCAATACTCTTCCCCCAAATATTGGCTCAGAAGGGGAGCAGAATAGGTAATGAATGAAATGTGCAGTGGCTGTATTTCTCTAACCCAGTTGGATCCAGTGTTTTCTCATGGGTGGATTTGTTAGAAATGTATTGGGGCAACTCTTTGCATCCCAGGCTCTCCAGAAGTACCTGCCAGAAGATGAATAACAATTGTGCTGCTTGCTCTACCATTCCAATCCTCTTCTAATAAAAGCGGATATTGTGACGATAATTGCAGTTGCCAAGCAATAGAATTCAGTACAGCTAGGCTGATTAAATATCTAAACTATTTTGTTAACCAGAGTTAGAACATTGTGCATCACCCACAGTGCTTAGGCAGTGTCTAAAAACTACGTATAGGGTTGGAAACCCAATGCCTTGGGTAGTATATAAATGTAAAATGGGGAGTATGGGCTGAAACATTGCCTTGAACTTAAAAGCCAAGTGTGGACAAGTGACTGGGAGTAAACCACTGCTGGCACTTTTTTTTAACAAGGTATATATGTAGTTTTCACGTGCTTTTTATTTTCAGTATTTTACAGCGAAGGCCAATTAATTGCCGAACAGAAAATCTGCATAGATAGGTTGAAAATCCTGTTTTTAGGATTGGAGGCTTTTCTTTATCTTCAGAGAAATTAAAACCTTGGAGTTCTGGTAGTTGACTGTGCCTAAAAAGGCTCTGGTTTTCCATGCTTAACCCTGTTTATCTGGTTGCTTCTCACCTGTGTGCATTAAGGGTGCTTCATTTATGGTGAGACTCGCCTTGACTGGTGTCACAGAGGTGTGGAGTTTTTTCTTTTTTTTTTTTTTCCCCTTTTCCATTTTTCCCTGTTTATTGTGCTGGGATGCTTCTGAGACAATAAATACCCTGTGTGAATGCTGTTCTTCTAGCATAAAGGATGCTTTCCTTGGTTGGGCTGTGTTTGTGATACTAAAAGCAAATCAAAAGCATCCAATTGGGCAGAAAAGTGAGTTCACGTATGAACTCGTACTGATAGAGCTACTTTGGTTTATATTTGCCTTAAATTGTGTTCTGGTGCAACTGTTTTTGATTGATAAGACCTGAACTACTAGTCACCTTGTCTCTGGTGCCAACCCATGTGTTCTACCTTGTATTTGGAGAGGAAGGTTCTTTTTTCAATCTGGTTAGCTCATGCCTGGAAAACCCCACAGCACCTGCATGTATGTAATTTAATACCTTTAAAGCCCTTTTTGGGGATTGCAAGATGGTCATATTTTAACTGCCTTGAGAAAGCAGGTTACAGCATGACTGATGTGATTTTAAAGCTGCTAGCTGCCACATGAAGGGAGGGGTGGGAGAGCTCCCCGTTCTGTTAAATGAAGTTTGATAGCACTATCTTTTTCTTCTGTGCAATTAAATGATTTTTTTACACTATCTTAAAGTTCTGTTCAGGTGGATATACAGGAATAATGGAAGTCTTAGTTCAGTTTGTTAAAATAAAAACGTTACTATGGAAGGCCAGAGAATGTAGGATTTCTGTGTTTCATCATATAAGAGATGGCCAGCACAGGAAAATAGGGCCATGTGTTGCATATTCTTAAAGGTAATTGCATCAGACTTCTAATTTTTCTGTGAATCTAAGTATAACTTCCCGATGACTCTCTGTGAAATCCTTTCACTCACGATTTTTGATGCAATTATATGATACTGTTTTGTCTGTTTGCTTCTAATGAAGCCTGAATGATCTAGCCTGGTTGGCCAGTCATTTTTTAAAAATAATAATAGTAAAAAGTCCCCCAAAAACTTTAGATGGAGGCAGGTTTCCTAGATTACTGCAGGATGGCAAGGCAGCAGGCAGCTAAAAGCATAGTAAAGTCTCCCTAAATGTGAGTTGCTGAGCCCAGCCACATGATGAATTTTCATTCTGGAAGAATTGGCTGCTTGTCCCGGCTACCTAAGTGTATATCCCATAGGTTTCTGTCAGCCAGTTGCTGAGTCACTTGGATGTGTAGACAACTGTTTTAAAAATAAATAAATAAAATCATGCACACAACTATTTTTTTTTTAAAAGGTGAAAAGAACAGTCCTCAGGAGAGATAATTTCTGTTAAGCTCTATTGTCATCACAGATTGTGAAACATAACTTCAATGTTACAAACAGCTTGTAATTTCAGCCTTCCATTTTTGCTTTAGCACACATTAGACTGAAGCTACTGGCATAGGGTTTAAACGTTATTATCACAGTTAAAAAATGTTTTACTCATAGTTATTGATCATAACACGCCACCTACTCACTTCTATGTTACACATTTTGTATAGAATGGCATGTTCTTATTTTGTGATGCTATCAGAAAAGTGATTCTGCAGGGTAAGAAAGAGTGCAGAGATTTGAAGTCTGTCTGTCATCCTGTGAGGGTGGAGCTCATCTTCAGTGTTTTAGGCATTACCTGCTTTCTTCTGCAGTTTTTCTTTGGTTTTGACAATTTTCTCACAAGCTGGAAAACTTGACCATACTGTGACTCCGAAGTGTTGCACCGTAGTTTATGGAATTATTCTGGAGTTGCATTCAGCTGGTGCTTCAGCTTTCCTTTCCCTTTAAGTATACAGAAACATCTTGTCAGATGTTCGAGTGTTCAGCTCAATATATATGCTCAAACAATAGCTTTCAATGTTTGGCATATACTGAGCATTACTGGGTGAGGAATTTGGTGTAGGTTTGATCTGTTAGCTTTTTATGTTTTTTTTTTCTTCTTTGGTTGAGTGGCAGAGAATCTTGCAGGCATTGCCCATAACCTGGGTACGTCAGATCAGAGTTAAAAGTTTGGTGCTACTTCTACTTGGTTTGGTAGCCAGGGGTTCTGGGGCTCAGTCACTCGAATGTTATTAGCTCTACAGTATCTTCCTCCATTTTTGCCCTGTGTACCCACGAGGACAAACAGAAATCCATGCCAGCTGAGCCACTCGCTCATGTTTTGCTATTTCAGTAGTAGGAGGTAACAGATGTGGCTTTCTGAGGAACCCCTGAGGGATGTGCTTGGGTCAGTGCAGTCTTGGTGAGAGACGATGAATTTGGGGATGACTTTGTCATGAGGATGCTTTCATGTGAGCTAGCCTAAATCTAGACCCTCTTACTCTGGTGAGCTGTATGGAGAAGGCATTAATCAATATTATTAAAGGGATTCAGTTCATTTTGTTGGCTCTGTTTTTGCTAAGCTGCTGTTCCTGTTGACATTCAAAGTAAAATGTTGGCAGAGAGAAAGCAAGCGAGATGAAGGACAGAAATGTGATTTACTCTGAATTTTTTTTTGGTGTAAACTTATGGGGAAGTTGGAAGAAGCTCATGAAGAGCAGCAATGCCAGAGATATCTTTAGCCAATGACAGCTGAAATTGCAAGAGCAAAAAGGCAGAGCCAGTTTGAGTTTGTGATGTGGGTTGTAGTCCTTCTGTGTGTTATTTCTGTGAATGTTTTGTTCTGGTCAGCTTGGTAACACAGTGGCCCTTGGATTGGAAATACATAGTTAGTAGAGTGGTAAAGGAGAAAATTAAAGTAGGATGTGTGTATTTTTCTAAGGGCTATGGGAGACGTGGAGAAGGGGAATACAGGCACTTTTTAAGGTATTTGAGCCAAATTTGATTGGCCTCTTGTGACACCACTTTTTTCCTTCCAAATCTGGGAGAGAGGAATTCTGTAAAAGGTTGCTAGGAGTGATGAGTGACACAAGGTAAATTAATGATAATAGACTGTATTTCTCAGAAACGACAAGCTACATTGCAATATAATCTCTAGTCCCTTGAGTATTTAGGAGATCATAGTGGTCTAGCTTGGTCCTCCAAAGCTTAACGTTCAGTTAAATGAAGAAAAACCCCAAGCCCTCTTCCTGGGCCTTAGAGGGCTAAACAAAAATGTTCTCAAGACTTACATTCAAATGGCAACAGTTGTTTTTTGTTTGGGTTTGAGTATTCCATTTCATGTTTTGCAAACCAAAGATGGCAGCGTTGTGCTAGTGCTAGAAATACAGAGGTTGAAATTAAATTATGGACTTGCTTAGCGAAAGCTAAAATGGTTGATGTTCTCTGGATTGTGGGATGCCTTTTATCTATTCTCCCCCCCATCCATGCAGAGAGATGTAACTTCATAAAATCTTGGTAAATGTAAAGTGGATTATGTAGCATATTTGATGAAGAGCAATAGTTCAGTGGTTAGGGAGACAGCTTGAATCATGCGGTGGAGATTTAGTTCCCTCCTTGTTACTGGTTCTGACATCCCAAGAGGTAATACAGAAGCTGGCTTTCCTGGGAAGAAATGTAGTGATTGATGTGACACATGCAGGATAGGTGAGCTTAGAGAGTACAGAAATTTTGTGGGAGGTTGTGTAAGTACATTAAAGACACTAAAATATATATTTCATTCATAGTGTCACTACGAAGGCAAAACCAAGAGCTCAGTGGGTGGTGGAATCCTGTGTTAATGTAAAGTGTCATAAGCAATCTCTCCAACCACTGATTTCTGTGAACTCCACATTTAATTTCTTCTTTGCTTAGTATGCAATTAAAGAATCCTTAGACTTCTGTAGTAATTTTTTTTCGCTGCGTCTGCAGATGGTGCAACTATGCTGAAACTTTTCATGGACTCGAAGGGAAATTGTGGTTGCTAATCAGTTCCTTCTCAGTCTTTCTACCTTTGCCTTCCAAGTCTTGGAGTGAAACTAGAGGAACAAGCTAGGGTTAAGACCAGGCCATGGACTGCAGTGCTCTCATTCAGCAATGACTGAATAAGAACACTCAAAGATTTTTCTTTTTCAGGGCTGTGTGACAGTCCTGATGGTTTTCTTAAAACAAGCATAATACTTAGCAATAAGAATGAAGAGAGGTTAAGGTCAAGTTTTACTTTTCCCTGTTTATAATCTGTATGGGTGTAACATTTTCAGACTGTTCCCTCTCTTGTTTTCACTGATGTGTCCTTCTGCTTCTCTTCTGAGCAATTGCAGTTGTGTAGAAAAGAGACTCCTTTTAAATCTGCTGATGGGCTTTGTTGTATGTTTAGTTCCTTTTTCCTAACCTGATTCAAACCAATTTTTCAGATAACATGGAGATAAGGATGCTGTCATCAAAGTTGTTCTTTAACCTTCAAGTGTCTGCAAGGAATTTTTTTGAGCCATTGGGTTTTTTTCCAATGTGCCAGACAACCCCTCTATTGAGTTGATCCAGTATATAGCAAACATATCAATATGCAGGTCATTATACATTATGCAGATGTAAATCCACCCGATGCAACAAACATGTTCTTTGTTGTTACGAGAGAGGGATGGTAACTCTGGAGATACTTGCCTTAAAAAGGATGCTGCATGCTGTGGATCTGGGATAAGGGCTGCTGGACCACAGCCACATTCAATAGCTGCTTTGCACCCCCCCCTTTTTTTTTTTAATAAAGACCTGCCATAGATTAAAACTAAAAAACATGTGATGAAAAGGAAGTGGCTCTGTTGGGAATAAATAACAACACTGTTCAGAAGCTGTACTGATGTCCCGGAAAGACCCACAGCTCGGAGCTGACATTACTGAATGATGACGTGGTCCTCATTAGAGGAGTTTGGGAGGGAGCAGTGTTACTGTGTTCAGTAACATCAGCTCTTAGCTGACCAGAGAGTAGCAGTAGCTGTCTGGGAAAGCAGACCTCTTGTTCGAGTGGAGTGTGCTCAGAAAAAGCCATTATTGGCAAAGTGAGATTTTTCTGGACATGGTGGTGTAAGCAAGCCACTCCGCTAAAAGTAGAAGTAGCCACAATTGTTTTTTGTATTAGTCCTTGTAGTTCCTTCTTTGTGTAGGAAATAATCCAGCGCTGATGGTGACATACTGTACTTGTTACCACTGTACGGAATTTCAGGGTAGATGAGAAGTTGAGCAACCTCATACCCTCCCTTAAAAAACCCCTTTTTGAACCTTGTGGATCACAGACTTTGTCCTGAGAATGGGTGTTTTAACCCCTGGGCAGGAAGACGAGATATGGAATTAGAACAATTTCTGTACCTTCAGCGCTTTCTTTCAGCAACCAGTGTAAGGGGATATGTTTGGTTTTCGGGTTGGGTTTTTTTGGTGGTTTTTTAAATGGAAAAACTGGAGGTGTCCAGGCTCCTCATTTGAGATAAAGCTTTGCATCTCAAAGGAAACAATTTTCACAGAAGGGAAGTCAAAAGTGGGAAAACAAAGGGAAATCATAACTTGCTGTGGTAACACGCCATGAGTATACAGAACAGGAGAAAGGTGAACGGGAGTTGATTTCAAGATTGCTAGTTAGATGTTAATGGCAAGCAGTCTATCCTGATTCTCATTTCAGAAATGTAAATGACTGCACAGGCTGAGCAAGTCTCTGTTGCTAGGGAGAGAAAGCCTGACCCAGCTGGAGCAGACAGGTTGAAAAGGCCTTAGACTTGCGAAAGGGTTGTGCTGGGATGACTCGGTGACTCAGAGCTGCCTTGGTGCTGCTTTGTTTAAGCCTTTTTTTTTTTTTTCTTCTTTTTTGTGTGTGTGTGTTTTGAGAGCCAGATAGTGATGCTTGCTTCATCGTTAACTTCTGGCTAGTTGAGAGGATACCGAGACCATTCAGTGTCGTGCAACCTTTTAACATTACCCAAAAAAGTAAAGGGCCAAAGGCAAGGCTTCAAATGGGAAGGTGTGTATTTTTTTCAAGAAAAACCTAAACAGTTATATTTCTTCAGAACTTCTAAATGGAGAAACTGGGAAGAATAAATAACTTGGAAGCAAAGACTACACCATGATGAAATGGTTTCGTGTGGGAGATGAATTCTTCTCTTATTAAAACCAATGAATGTGTGAATGGTCAATCCTGCCCTCTTACACCTTAGTATTGATAACAAATTAACTGCTATGAATATATGTACAGCTGTGACAGATGCTGTAGGAAGCAGAAGTTGTGTTATAGGCCGAATGATGAACAACAGGCTTTCTGCTGATTTGTCTTTTGTAGCATGCCAGTTTGCAATAAGAATGGTTCCCTTCCAAACACCGAAGGGCAACAGGCAAGTCCTGTTAGGAGTAGCTAGTGAATAACTAGTGGATATATAAAAAGAGTAAAGATGTGCTGCATGAAGTAAATTATTATTTGATGATAGATGATGATTAAATAGCAGGTATTTCTCAAGGTGGCAAGGTTCTCTCTTCCGTGTCAAACCATCTTTATGATCAAAATGACTATTAGCAAATCATAGTTAAGGTTGAGAAGAAACTATACTGGATCACTGTATTCTGAGCTCTTGTGTGTCACGCACAGCTTTGCCTTAGTCCGCCCAATCTGTGTGTAGTCAGTAATGTCACCTCACTACCCGTGTGCTGTGCAGCGTGCATGTTTGTTCTGCTCCTCCGTGCCCCAGCCTGGAGCAGCACTTAGAAAGGAGACTTGCCAGGAGATTCTACCAGATTAAGGAATAGGCTGCAGGTCGCATTAGTTACTCACATCGTATGAACCTGTTATGTGCAATCAATTTTCCTGGTAGTTCATTGACCCCATCTCAGTTACCTGATCAGGCTTGGATCTGTCTTCTGACTAAGAACGGGCTGCAGGTCCTCAGACTGTAGTGTGGAGTGGGTTTTCTGTTACCTGTGGAAATTCACGTGCCCTGCAGATTGCCTCTGGGATGCTCCCAGGAAAAAGAAGAGCACCAGTGGGCTTCTTGTTGGATGGTACGTGAAGCTCAACGCTTTTGGACTAAAGTGCTACTTCCAGGCAGATGTCTGTGGTCATCTAGGTAAAGAATGCAGTGCTTCTCTGGTATTATCCTGTATTGGGGAGTTATATTTTAAACAGATAAATGTGTATTTCTTTAAAGAAGTAAATTCTCACTCAGAATTAGGTGCTTAGTTGAGAATAAGTCTGAGAAATGATAGGCAGTTTAAGGAAAGGCTTGGAAATCTGTAAGCAGCTGAATGAAAACTATTGGTAATTTTCCTGGGGGTTTATAATCTACCCAAGACCCAAAACTATTGGGGCAGGGTAATAAGCAGATGTTATTTTCTGTTAGTGAGCAAAATAAATACATAACAGTTAATTTCCAACTCTGAACTGAACATGAAACAAAGGTAAGTTGGACTATCAAAACTATTAAATGGAATATAAATGCTCTAAAGTGCATTTTATGTGCACTTCATTCTGACAGACCAGTTTATATTGTAAGTCCATATACACTTTCTCTAAAATGAGATCCAAAGAAAACACAGCACAGCCAAATGGAAACTGTAGTTGACTTTGAGCTCTGATTAATTTGTTTTTCATATAATCCTTTTCAGGGCAACTAGAAAAACGTGAGAAAAAGATGATGCATTGTTGTATAATTAACTCTCGTGAACAATGTGAACATTAAAAGAAATTTCTGTCTTAAAAATCCATCTGCTTTAATTGGAACTGTTTTTTCCACGTGCCAATATGGACCAAGATGCTTGTCCTATTTCATGTTTGCGTCTCTGCAGTTCTCATTATATGCATGAAGTTCTGTAAAACATAACTCACTAGATAAACTAATAAGTTCTTAAATCAAAAATGTCAACAGCATACTCATCTGTACTCAATTTCTAACATTAGAGCCCACTGGACTTTATCCTTCTCTGTATTAAGGGGATGATGTTTCATAATTGAGGCAAGTGAGTGCATACTTTTGCCTTCAAGTTCTAGAAATCTCATTGATTTATAAAAGCATTAAATATCTAAAATTAAGTAACTTTCAAGCTGAAACAAACATAAAGCTAAAAGCAATATGACTTTTAAAGCCCAGCCTCAGAATAGACGCCTGAACAGATATATAATGCTTTAGTTAATGGTTGCTGCCATTTCTCTTACAAATTGTTCTTTAGGGTATTGTAACTCAGCTGTTCTTAAACCCATCACTCTGGAACCTTGCCTACAAAATGTCAGCGAAAGTGCAAATTTTATTTCTTTAACAAAATAAAGGCCTTGGAGCAGTTAGGCTTTCTAAAATTTTATGGCAGTAAAATAAATTTTGCTACTTTCGCTTTGCCAGAACAGGAACCATACTGTTCACCTTGTCCTGCCAGCAGGTAAAGGCAGAAACCAAAACAGTTTAATTGGAAAACCATTGTGTGTTCCAACTTGCCTTTTTTAAAAAAGAGAAGCCCAAAGTGAATGTATAAATATACTCGTGTTATTGTCGGGCTGTGCTTTGGGCAGAGGCCACTGTCTCTTGAGGTTGGGTGGAGGAATGGTTGCTTTAGAAGAACACTTCAGAAGTTGAAAGCAAGACTTGGGTAACAGCTTATTAAAGGAATTTAATCTGGATTGAGATTTCTTTCCTACAGATTCGGGAGAGAAGCCCACACTTCTGCTGCATGTGATCAGTACATCTCTTATCAGATCTACTCTCTTGGAGTTCTTCAACACTCCCTCTCTCTCACCCATCTAGTTCTAAAGCTGGGTAATACCAACCCATTCACCTTTTCTAATGTTTTCCTGAAGTTAAAGCCTTGACACATATTCCAGACAGTGGTATGCAATCGTTCTGTAGTCAGTATATACTAAAATGGGGATTTCCTGTCTCACTGGTCGTGATGGCCAAGAGTTACTGTTTGTACATTAGTTTTGGTGGTGGGTTTTTTTTTTTTTTTTTTCAAGTTTAGGGAATGAACTTTCTTGCACATAGCTGCTTCTAGTGCAGAAAGTCACATTTTAATAGCCTCTCCTTTCAGCCTGGATCTTTACAGAAGGAAGATTAGGTAATAGTTTGTGTAGAAAACATCTGTTTCTTAACAAAGATCTCGTCCTGTTGTTTTTTTACATTGCTCCTCTAACAAGAAAGTCCTTTAGTCTTTTAAAGACTTAAAAGTCTTTAAGTCCTTGTTGGATACTAGAGTTGCTGTGGTTTCGGCATGCTCATGTTCTGGATCCTTTGTTAGCTTAAGTTATTAGCTTTAGATAACTGTTGTGGGATGGAAGGACTGCTTTCTATTGTCAGTGCAATTTCTGAATCTCTGGACAATTTGTCTGGGTTAGAATTTAAGTTTTCTGGCTCCACTGTTTGTTTAGACCTTTTCCTTGTCTGAGGAAAAGATGATGTTAAAATAATTAAGCCTAGCATGAATAAAAGGAGAACCTTTCCACAAAATTGAATTGCTTGGGGTTTATTTAAGTTTTGGGTTGCTTAAATAAATTGGTATTTTACTTTGCTTACAAGCAACTTAGTATGTATTCTGAGGAATCTTTTTCCCATGTTTTCCGCAGAAGACTAACTCTTAGGGTTTCCAAGAACAGCAGCTCTCTAAACTCTGTAGTTCTTTGTTTTACATCAAAGTGCATTTTATGCGTCTAATTATTATATTAGTACACTTTTCTTCTGGCCCCTTTAAAACTTGTATTGTAGTATGTGTCTAATATGGAAATATCTAATATATAGATTTATTAGGGAATAGTCCTTTTGGTCATTGTTTCCTCGAGTATGCATTGAGTTCAGCCTGCTGTTTTCAAGGGAAGTTCCTCACTGTGATGCTGTGTGTTCTTGTAAATAAATTTATCCTGTGTTTCTTAGAACTCAAGAAACTTTTTTTGTATCTTGGTGCCAAAATCACTGAAACTTGGTTCACCGGAACATGCAAACAGGAATTCAGTGCATTAGCTACCAGTCCAAGCACTTCCTTTTCTTCTCACTCACAGTGCAGGAAGTGCTGAGCAGCTTTCCGTGAATTTTGTGTCGTTGCTGACCTATTGCAAGACTAGCATTCAAGAATTAGGGCTAGTTTGGCTTGTGACCCTGGGAAGAAAGAGTGATTTGAGAAATAAGTTATGATTTTCTAGAAAGTGTTCCCATCTTATGTGCATGCATATTAAGGGGGGTAGGGGGTAAATTAGTAACACAGTGACCAGCGGATCGCTCTCTGTTACCTGACTTGTTTGGAGCCACGTGGTTGAACCCCTGGTCTGGTCACACATGTCATGATGTAATTTTAAGCAGAGCGTGCCCATGCATTTGGTTTGTCTTTATGTTCCTCAATCTAATGCAGCTCTTTTCAACAGCAATAATGAAACAACATTTCTCTGTCTGCTGAAGAGTACAGATAGCTTGCATCTCTGTGCTGGTCCTGGTAGTGTTTATAGCGATAGGTTAAATGAGATGAATATGCAGCGTAGGTGTAAATCAAGTACCCATTTCCTATTTTAACATTGCAACCTGATTATGAAGTTAAAAATTTTATCGCCATCAGAATATCCTACTTGCATTCCAGTTTCAAAAGGCTTAAAAATGCCTTATTTACTAACTTTCCTTTCTCCTTTTACATTTTCAGTTTGCGGGCCAAATGTTGACATTCGCAATGATATCCATGAGCTGAAACGCCTGGAGAACTGTACGGTAATAGAGGGTTTCCTTCAAATTCTGCTCATCTCTAAAGCAGAGGATTACCGCAACTTCCGCTTCCCAAAGCTCACTGTCATAACTGACTATTTGCTGCTGTTCCGCGTGGCAGGCTTGGAAAGCCTCAGTGATCTCTTCCCCAACCTCACAGTCATTCGTGGGAGGAACCTATTCTACAACTATGCCTTGGTTATCTTTGAAATGACAAATCTGAAAGAGATTGGCCTTCACAACTTGAGGAACATAACCCGCGGGGCCATACGGATTGAGAAGAACTCTGACCTGTGTTACCTCTCCACGGTGGACTGGTCTCTCATCCTAGATGCAGTGTCCAATAACTACATTGTTGGGAATAAACCTCCAAAGGAATGTGGGGACTTGTGTCCAGGAACAATGGAAGAGAAGCCATTGTGTGAGAAGACATCTATTAACAATGAGTACAATTACCGCTGCTGGACCACCAACCACTGCCAGAAAAGTAAGATTTGAGTAGATTGTGTGTTTCTGTTACCTCTTTCTGAAGTAAAGGTTTAATTTTGTGGTTTTATTTTAAGCTTTTTAGCAACGTAAACTTTTATTCTAGTCCTGTGTAGTCCACATAATGAGTTATCCTGTTACCACACAAATAGATTCCTCCTCAGCCAGTAAAGGATCATCTCACTTGATTTAAAAAAAAAAAACAACAAAACAACCAAACCAAAACCAACAACAAAACAAAAACCCAACTACAAAACCCCACAAACTTTATGGGTTACTTGCCCGTGGAAAAGATGCAAAGTAAGTGTAGAATTAAAGCCATTATAGCAAAGCTGGAACCAGTTTTACCTTCCGTGAGGACTTGGGAGTCATTGCTGTGCTGAAGCTGTTAACTGGACTTACTTTGACTCTGTTCTTTGCCTTCCTTGGCATGCATTTTCAGAAATTCCTGTAATGGTAAATTCTGTATGTAAGAAGTTTTTACTGATACCAGTTTTTACAGTACAGTCTGTAGTGTCAGGGAGTCAATGGATATCCTGACTCTCGATGAAATTATCCTTGCCCATTTTGTTCTTATCTGGCATGATGGGGTTTATGTCTTTCTGATAGATAGCAAGTATTAGCAAAAACAAAACCTGATCTCTTCTCACTTTTTAAAAATAGAGTAAACAAACACATAGTTTACTCAAATAACATGATTACATGGCAGGCTTTTTGAGTTCATCCTGTAACTTTACGAAAGCTGAGCCCTGCAGTATCAGTAGGGCTTAATTACAAGCAGTCGTCACTGGGAGGACTAGTTCCTAAATTCCACTTGCAGTCTTGACCAAAGCTGCTATAATGATAGGAAACACCACAGTGTGAGAGAAAACAGAAACAGGGCTATATTCAGGTTACCTTCATTTGGGGACACATTTTTTTTCTCAAGTGCTTCATCAGTTGTTTGTGAAGTCCTCATGTTCAGTTAGAACTGAACGTGTAGGGCAGTTTCAGTCAACACATGCCAAAAGTATCTCTGAAAAAAAGGCATTTGTAGGGCTATTCTTTTATCAATAATTCTTACAGGAAATAAAGTTTGTTTTTAAACAAAGAAAATCCCTCAGCCTGTTACTGGGAGACCTTGTCATTTGTCCAAGGTGAGGGAAGTGAGCTGTGTTGTTTTCTTACCATGTGTTGCTATGAGTTGTTAGGCTTCTGCAGGTCAAATTTATGTCTTCATTAAAAGAGTGTAATTCTGTTGTCTACAGAGGGTGACCTAAGTGATTCCTGTGCAACCTGATTGCCTTTAGTGGTTTGAATGGATGTAACTAGAGTGTATTTAATGAGATATAACAACTTACTTGCTTTCTGTTGTGTGCTCTGGCTATTTGGAGTAGACAAAAGCAATGTGCAAGAAAATCTTGTTGACTTCTAGGGGAATGTTAAAATAATTTGGATCCCAAATGCACATGAGAAAAGATCTGTTTAAATAAGATGAGGTCATAGTTATACTCTGATGGCAGCACTTTTAAGGCAAGGGTGTAGGTAATGTTTTTCTTTTCCTATATGCTTTCATCTTCCTTTTGTGGGAGATTGTGAAGAAGAAAGTATTGGAAGAGCTTTGAAAGGCTTGTTAGAACCATTACACTGTGGAAAAACAATGTAGGTTTAGAGTGTCTTAGGATGCAGGGCATATAAAGAAATGATCAAGTTCAAATCAATGAAAGGAGTGAGAGAGTAGGACCTATTTAATCTGTTTGTCGTGATAAGCCACTGACTTTAAGGAATAAGACTTTAAATTTGCCAGCCATTCATCTCAAAAAAAAAAAAACAACCCCAAAACCCCACAAAATCTTAACAAAACCCACAGCCCTCAAAGTACTCCCATTCTGAAGAAAAACAAGGGAGGTATAAATGTGCAGTTCAAAAGGAAGCTTTTTGTCTATCCTGCTAGCTTTCTTGGACAATTTGGCAATGAACTCCTGATCTGGAGAGGACTCCAGCAGTACAAAATAACACAGGACGTGAAGAAGAATAGAAGCAAGGACTTAAGTTATGGAGTGTTTAAATCTGTATTTTCCTACCAGTAGAGATATGAGACCTATGTTATTTTCCAGGGAATATTTTTCTAGTGTAGTATCTAATTTAACCCTGACATTCTCCTTGTGCGTCACAGTAATGTTAAACTGAAAACACTGTCTATCACTCGGGGTTCCTTTATGCCTTTTTATTTTTCTTCAGTCTGGATCTGTGGAGGAGTGTATATTAAATCTCTTTTGTCCTTGTTTAGGTTTTATGCTGAAAGATCTCAAGTTAGTGGGTAAATGTTGTGTGGGAACTTTAAGTAGCCTGGCTTCTGTTTAGTTTTGCTGTTGAGTGGAAGTTGTTTTTTTCCTTCTTTTTCTTGTTCACAAACAAAGGAAGAACCCCGTGCTTCCTTCAACATAACTTGTGCAGGAACAATGTTGAGGGTGGAGGGAGGAGAGAGGGAGGGATATGCTGTGTTAGACTTAGAATAATCTATTGACATTTCTATAGTAGAACAAGCTACAAAGAAGCTGTAACTCTTTTTTTTAATTTTTTTTTATTTTTTAAGGTGCAGCATAAAGCATCAGCAGCTTCTCTGCCAGTTTTGTTGCCCTGGTTTCTGTGTAGTATACATTCCTTTACCTTTGAGTGCCCCAAGGCAGCAGCCTTACTAGTTTGCTCGCTTTGGAGCTGCGGCATGCTGTGTTGGGTTTGGCACGCTATCGTCTCTCTGACTTGCACCTACTTTTCTTTTGGTGTATCAAATGCCAGCTGTACTTCACTGGGGTTGCAGGTCCACATAGGAGAATCCCTCAAGATGAGAGTACTGAAGTTGTTTGCGTCAGTGATTGTGCTTTGGGACACAGGTAGAGATAGAAAAGATAAAAACAGAGTGTCCAGACATACAAATAAGATTAGGGCTTTTTTTTTTTTCTGGCAGTTGCGACTGCTGGAAATGTTTATGGAAGCTGCCTGCATCTTACTCAGCGATTGATGTGAGAACCAGAAAAACTGTTCCTGCTGTACCCCTTGCAAGAGTAGTCTCTCGTGATGTGCTTGCTTTACCTGTCCACTCATTGGTCTACTATAAAGAAAACTTTGTTGTTTTCTATATTTCTTTTGCTGATGACTAAGTTTTGAGGTCTGCTGCCTTCTTCACTGGGCCTTTGTGAGCCTGCAGAAACCAAATGTAAATTACAACCTTGAAAGCCTGCATGAAAGTTCAGGATCCCTTGTCTACCCTAACCTTTGTGTTGGTTTTTGAACAAGTCCACCTAATGCTTCCTAAGACACTTCTGTGTTTGCTGGGGCCTTAAGAAATGAACTAGGCAAACTGTTTATGTGGGAAAGTAGTAGCAACACTAGCAGCGATTCATATATAAGTTTTTTTCTAACTTAATTGTTTGTCCACTCTCCATCCCTACCCTGGTTAAGTTGGAGATGCTCTCTGTCAAGTATTAGCTGAAACCCTTCCTTTCCTACTCGGACAAAAGAAGGACTAGGGGTCTGGGTATGGGGAGGACAGACTGTTACACACCTGTTACAGAGGGGTAATGGCTTCGACCGCAGCTTCTGTGCGAGCACAGTCTGGAGGTCCAGGTCCTCCCTTTGCGAGAGAGCAAAGTGCAGTGCTGCGCAAAGGGGGTGAAATAGTCGTGCTTCCCATGAAAACAAGGAATGTGAGTGTCTGAAGTGCGTGAGGGACCTTTAGGATTAGATTTGCCACTGGCATAAAAATTTAGGTTTAAATGGGCATTGTAGTGAGAACACGGATTAGGACCATGAGTATTAAGCACTTGTTTCAAATGAGGCGAATTTGCGGTGAAAAACAATAGCTCACGTAGGCTGTGTTTCACAATACAACAGAAGAAAACTTTCAGCTTCCGAATGTGTGAAAGTGAAGACCACGGAAAAGGCATGTGAGGATTTGGAGGCTGATAAGGAAGCAGATGGCAGCTAAGCACAAAACGTTTTTAATGAAAATGTATCCTTATTCCTTTTTGAATTGGTTTGTCAGTGGCCTGAAAAGATGTGGTGTATGTGGGGAATGAGGAACAGGAGGGGGAGAATGACAGTGAGTGGGAAGAGTGGTCCATATGTACCTTCTACTAAAATGTTTAAACATATGGAGACAGTAACATGATGTATTCTCACAAATATTCGGAATCTGCTCCTGTTTGTTTACACAGAGCTCAAAAGATAATGCAGTTGAACGGTATCGTTTGACATAGCTTCATTGACTTGTGCAGTACTTACCAGTGTACGCCATCTGGGAATCTGCACCCTGTTGATTCAGCAGAGTAGTGGTGAAAACCATGTGCTGGGATTTTTTTTTTCCCTTTTCCTTCTTGTTTTCCCTTCTCTGAGGAGTATTCAGTATATTCCCCTGTCCTTTAGGAATAATGAACATACATGAGCTATGTAGACATGAAGAGACAGAGGAGGAAGTTGGGAGCCAGAGGTGCCAGATCAGATTGCATTTATTTTACTTTAAATTACTTCTACGTGCTTTTTTCTGTTTGCTGCTTCATTTAAGGATTTTTATGTTTTTCTCAAACCCTGAAATATAAGTCGCTTATATCAGCAGAGAACAGCATGCTTTAAAAGCTTTATTCTTTTTGCAAGCAAATTTGATGTGGTATAATGTTAAGTGAAGCTAGTCTGTGTAATGCCAGTCCTACCTATGTTGGGTTAAAAAAAGTATCATATAAACCTGAACGTATTTTGAAATGGACAGGTTGTTTGTCCATTTGGTTGATATGCCAACTCTCCAACAAATAAACATCTTTTGAAAGGAATAAACAGAAGGGTATAAAAAAAAAAATGTAAAAGGCGCAGTTGGTGTCACTGAGTTAGAAAAATCTGGAGCACGTTAGAAAAATTTTGTTAGTGTTTTGGTTCTGAATGAAGTTTTTTCCTGACTTGCGCTCCCCTCCTGAGAAGCCTGCTCTTCAGCCAAAGGTTTCCCAGAATTTTTATTATGGCTGTGAGAGCATATTTAATTAGTAAGCTGGAATGGCCGCAGAGCAGTTTAGGCCAATCTGCAGTTAATTACTCTAGCAGTGGTTTATATTCTGAGAAAAGGGCTAAAATTAAACAAATGTATACTTGCCATTTTTCTTTGTTCTGTTGCAAAATGCCATAACCTGGGAAGAATATCTTCAATCTTGCAGCCTGCACTAGTCACCAAAAACTAAGTGCTAATGTTGAATACTCATCATGGCTTCCTAGTTTCTTTTGGCACAAAGATGTGTAGTGTTTTTCAGAGGACTTCAAATGTTGGAGTTTTGTTTTCCCGTATTAAAAGACTTGATGTAATTAACTAGGGCCATCAATGACACTTTGCCACAGGTTAAAAAAAATACCTTTAAAATACCCTTTTCAAAATTTAGACCTTTTCCCCACCTCTTGAAATAAGGAATAAAAAAAAGTTGCAAGCGTTCTTAGGGTTTTTGAAAACACCTTGTGTCTTTTCTGTGCACATGTATGCATGCACACACATGCTTTCTCTTTACAAACCATAGCATTTTACACTTCCTTTGACTTGCTTTATCTTTGTCAGTCCAGAGGTGTGTTTATGTTCACCAGGTGATGTGTTTCCATATTCTGGCGGCCATCCGTGTTATTGGAGAAATTTATTTCTTTTGGTATGTTTTCTGATAATGGGGAGGGGAAATCCATGTGTTTCGGAATGATACAGTAAATGTTGCCATGATTTCAGGGGAAGTACAGTACCTTGCAAGTGATAGTTGGGGTGGTTAAATGTATGTGCCTGTTTATTCCGACTAATATAAACTTTATTTTGCATAGAGACCATTCTAATGGTTTGAAGAAAAATGAGGAGTACCAGTTCTAAAGTTAACCCCACAACAAACTTGCTCAAGCTAGGAAGTGGAGGCAGAGTTTTTGGTGCTTTATGTAAATGCATCTTATACTTGCAATGAAACGAGCATGCTGTGATTGAAACCTGTCTGGACAGAAAGCTCTTCTGGATCCATGCTGTGCCTGGCTTTCATGGCTTCAGATTTTGCCTTGTGAAACTTTGAAATCCTGAGTAATTTTTATTGCTACTATAATATGGATTTACTTGAATTGTCTCATGCCAAACAACTGCTTCACTGTCAGAAAACAACTATAAAAATATAATTGGAGATCACTTATAGGAAATAGTCATTCCCTGCTTTTATGGCTTGCATGTATGTTAATTCCTCAGTTAAATTTCTCTGGTGCTTTGTGGTAAAGAGTGGGGAAGAAAAACAATGCCAGTCCTTCTTACAAGAAGATATAAAAGCATCACTAGATTGTCATGCATACAGTGTGCAACCTTTTAATGTGTAGTGCTTGAAAAGAAGTCTGGGGTCTAACGTCTCATTATATAGAGACTCATGGGAGAAGGGAATGGACTTGATATCCCAAGGGGCCTGAGGCTGTGGAGCAGAGGGGGATAGGAAGATGATGCCTATGATTACATTCAGTGAGGATTTCTAAGATGTTGCTTATTTATTTCAAACTTTTTTTTAAAAAAAAAAGGTTCTTTAAAACCTCCGTAATATCCTAAAGGTACTTTCAAAGGTACTATATGTTAGTGATGTTTCAGAAATTTGATAATCTGGTGCTATCTAGGATTGGAAACAGAATGCTTTTGGTTTTACTTGCAATGCTTCTGCTGTTTTTAGCAACTTGCTTTCCTCCTAGAGGGCACTGACGATGATGTGTTTAGAGAATTATTTTCTGGTTTACCTTCCTGTGCAGCAGTACCATGTTAAATCTATTAAATTAAATATGCATCTAAACTTGAACCAACTCTCTGATTAACCTGCTTAACTGGACTTCCAGGGTCCATTGATATATATTAGACAAATGTTTGTTAATAGAATAGATGGTTGTATTGGATAGTTAATTACATATAATGGAAGACTTTAATTTTATGATGAATTTGCAAAACAACTGGGAGCTGGGAATAGCTAGCAGTCTTATAGGGAAAATGTCAGGGAAATGTCAAGTGTAAAACCAGAAGAAAGCTGTGTTTTTGCTGTGTTCTTGCAAATGTCGCAGGGACAAGGCAAACTCGGCCTGGCTTAGCATTTTCCGCAGCGCTCTGTGGCTCTTCTCCACTCAAGGAGTCAGGCTTGCAGTGGCTTGCTGGCTTTCCTGGGGATTTCTGCTTCGACAGCTAATGCTTCCGTGGATGTCTGATGAGGGGTGAACTTGAGCCGCAGTCTTTTTATCTTGGTGGGGGCCCTAAAGAGATCTGTCTTCTACCCAGCTGTCCATTTTCATGGAATGTATAGAAATACATCTTTTGTGATGACTGATCTGCAATTGAATTTGGCTGAAAAGGGCTGAAGGAGGTGGACATGTGGGCTTGTGAGCAAACTCACTGAACTTGCCAGCCTACTTTTCGTAAGAAGTAAAGGGAAAACTTAGGTTCAACTCTAGATAGGAGTCGTGGCCTCTCAAAACTTTGAATAATAGGCGCCATTTTCCTTTTTTTTCCTCCCCCAAACAGACGTGAATGTAGGAATGAATTGTCCTTAAGGATTTTCATAAATTGTTTTCATATGGCAAACAAGTTTTTCAGTATTAGTGATGAAACAGCCTTTGTTTGGCTTTCCTTCCCACTAATAGCGTGATTTCCTTCTCAAGTCTGTTTATGGCTCTGAGAATTAACTTGTAATAAAAAGATGCTCAGATAATAGTATGCTAATACAGATTGTTGAATTGCCTTTTTCTTCTGAGGTGAACTCAGCCCTGTTCAGTTGTCGACTGTCTCTTCCTCCCCCTCCCCAGCGAAGTTTTCAGCATTTGGAATGGAATGTGCATGTGCTATCAGCCGAGCGCTAAAAATGATTTAGCAAGTCGTTTGCCCACCATAAAATGGGAAGGGTCTGAGGTGCCCATAGCCTGGGTTTTTAAAGCTAGAAACAGTATGCCAGACTCTCTCAATTTTTTTTTTTTTGTTGTTTGTTTACTCTTTCTTGCTGGGCAAAGTGAACTTGCAGTTACCTGCCCAAAGTGTAGTTCTGTATGCCCTGGCTAATTATTAAATGCTTTTTTGTAGCCCTTGACAATGTAGGCGAGAATGAATTCAGCACATGACTTGAGGATCCCTCTTGGAAAGGCAGGTGTTTTTTGGAATTTGCTTGCTGATTTGCATGTTCAGAGGGATTCGAGAGGCAACTCAAAGTTCTCATTGTTGCTAGTTAAAATTCAGCTTGTGCTCTTCAGTGGATCAGACTTGTAGTTTGTACACCAGTGTGACCTTCTTGATGTGTTTTTTCCTTGTTGCAACATATTGGGTTTACAGGCGCTTAACTGTTCCCTTCTTAATAAACAGTGCTCTATAGCTGTTGAGACTCATCTCTTCCCAGCATACTCATCATCCCTCCATTAAAGGCTTCTCTAACTTTTTACTAGCCTAACTCAATTGAGGGGTCTGTTTCTCCTACTTTTTTTTTTTCCCCAGCTGATGCGTGAGGGATATATATGGGTGATTAAAGGTTATAGTTTTGGGAAATGATGCCATTTAGGAAGCATGTTTGAAGTGTTGAGCGCGCAGAGAAAGTCTTTTATATCGATGCAGGCCTTGGGAGGAGGAGATGTTTTTCTATGTATAGAAACTTCCCGTATAGGATGGCAAGAGAAGGTTGCAGGGGGATTGCCTGTCTCTTTAAGTGGGTTTATAATTGGCTAGGAATTTTTGTCAGCTTAGTCACTGCAGCATTCAGCGGATGAGGGAAAAAAACCACAGGCCCCAACCGTTACAGGCCGTGGATAGGCTCTGTCATCCCAAAGGAATGCATGTGAACAAAACACTTTGTGCGGTGCAACCGTTGGCCTAAACAGTATTGCATTCTTAAAGCAGGCTCTGAGTCACATGGAGCAGATGGATTGTTTCACTAAAATGGAAGTTATGTATCGCTGAGCACTGGGATCGAGCTTTTAAGTGTGGTTTGAGTAGGTCACAATATGCGGGTGTGATGAAGGGGTGTAAAGGTAAAAAAAAAAAAATACAAAAACCAGCTCCTTGTTCTGTGGTTGAAATAGTTTCTGTGGCATTAAAAGGGCAGGGAAGTCTTTCACTTTGTTAATTACTGGTCTGGCGCACTGGTCTAAAGATTTCTCTCTAGATTTCAGACAAGCATGGTCTTAATTCTGAGGCACTTTGTGTTCATCTGGGAAGCTGCATGCTACCCAAACTAATCCAAAGAAACCCGTTTTGTAGGGGGGTGAGGAGAAAACCACCAAACCCATTGGCTCTTCTCATAACGAAACCAGCTGCTCGACTCTTCTTCCCACCCTCCCCTCCTGCCAGCATTTCACCCCAAAAGCTATCTTAGAGCCTTCTCTAGCGTGTGCAGTCTATTGATTAGGGAGAGAGTAGCTCTGTCGCTGTGGGTGGTGTTACCCTTTATTTGGCTTTATCTCTTCCCTTTAAGGGATTTGAAAGGATCTGATAGGAGTGTTGCCAGTCTACAGCCTTCAAAGCATGTAGAGGAGGAGCTGTGACTTCTGGCTAAACAAATTCAGAGCTGTCAAGTGATTTCTTTTTTTTTTTTTAATCCCCCATTCCCCCCCCCCCCCATCATGGGGAATCCTTTTTTAAGAATGGTCTAGGATTTAACGGAAACCCCAGCCTTCAGTTGCTGGATATTGACAACTGCTATCATTTGGCAGGCTGTTGCTGTTTGGAGTGGAGCAAGTTTGGAGGTCTTAATCCGGTTATCACTAAGGCAGGTGTTTCAGAATTAGTGCCTCCCCACATAGTATTAATTGAATCTTAAATCATTACAACACAAAGGGGGAACACTGACTAAATTCCCTTCCATCTCTGGAGCTTTCCTCATGAAGGCAGTACATGAATAGGAACTCTCTTAGAGAAGATGGTTTACTTTTTAAGTGCTTGATGAAGGCCGTTTGGCAGGATCAGAATTGACTGGTCCACGTGAAACACTACATGCAGAACCAAAATTGCAGTGAGTCACTGTCTGCTCTGTCTTTTGTGATCTGAGAGTCTGGGATAAAATACTGCAGTGGGTGTTACAGATAAAACCCAGTATGCAAATCCTTAATTCAGAGATGAAGCGTTCTTCCTCTTCTGCTCACTGAAGTTGTTTGTCTGTGTGCATCCATTTCTCTTCTGTGGAAGAGAAATTAAAATAATCAGTAATACCTTGCTCCAGAAAATGAAGAGAGTGGTGGCAGGGAAAGCAAATACCCCTTCCAGCAAACCAGCTGTAGAGAGTTCGTTAAATTCAGGGGCTGGTTTAGGATCAAGTTTTTTATGGGAGAATAGAAGTACTTGGAATATATCTTAGATGGAAAAATTTGTATTCTTCCTAGGCAAAGATTTTAATCTTTTCTACCCTCAGGAAGCTTCCTCATACGATTAGAATTGTCTGCATGTGGTAGATGGTCTTTTTAGGAGAAAAGTGAAATATAGGTGAGTGAGAGGGTGTTCTTGGAGTGGGGAATGCAGTGGAAATCTTTCAGTATGGCAGTGCCTGGTGAAAGCAGTAGGCCCACTGAAAGCTGTGGTGATCGCAGGTCCCATCCTCTAGCTGCTGGTGACTTGAGAATGGGGCTGTCTGGTCTAAAAGGAACGTTTTGCTCTGTGAACTGGCATTGCTGCAGCTTGGCCATACTCGGATAGGTGTGCTGTACCTGTGGTGTGCTCTTAAGGCTCTGCATACAGTGCCCGTGTGCTTCCCCGTTACATAAATCAACATGCATGTAGTACCTGAAAACTTCAAGCTATGAAACTTTCCTGCTTTTCTTGTCTACTTATTAAATATTTATTAAAATGGTAGCTGGCCTGGGATGAGGGAGGAGGAGGAAATATTACTGAACAACATGGGGCTTACCAGTCACCATAAATGGTGCAAAGTTCTGTGCAGATCCTCCAAGAGATGTACTTTGTTTACATTAAGCATACTTAATAAACAATATCTGTAATAGGGTTACTTCAATGAAATTGCATAGTTAGAAGTAAAAACGTTTGCTCTTCTGTATCTGCTGAGTGGGCTGCATGATCTGACCTGTATGTGAGGGTGCTGTCCGGACAAAGAACGTCATGAGCAAGTGGACAGCTATTTTGCAATGTTATCCTACTCATTCTTCTAGTATACAGGAGACTTTGGAATTGGTGCGAATAACTCTGTGCCTTGCCTGGTTAAACACAATGCCTTAAAGCAGGAGTTAAAAACCCCCTAAACCAGCAACATTCCCACCCCCAAAGCTTGCTAGTAAAGGCTGAAGGAAGAGGAGAGTTTCCTCCTTGCTTGTGTTCCCAGCAACAGCAGTAAGCGTGGCAGTAACTTGCTTGGGTTCTCACAGAACCCAAGAGGTCTTCCTTTTAAGACCTCTGCCTTTTCTGTCCTCCCCTTCCAATACACGTTTGAGAAACTGGGAGCCTTCCTTTTGCCTGCTTGGTCCTTAACCGCTGTTCTCTGCAGCAGCACGGAAATGATGTGCCTGTCTCTTTCTTTCTGCTGCTGCTTGGTAAACTAATGAGCAGAGGCACTGCAGCTGCCAGGAGGAATTCCTTTCCAGCAGTTTTGCGAGAAAAGTCAGCAGGATTAGGGCCTGGTTAAAACTTGATGTTTCAGCAAATCTGCTATGCAAACCATTTGGGTGAGGGAGAGAGCAACCAGAGTGGCAACCAACTTTGCTTGAGGCAGAAACGAACTGTGGGAACAAGGAGGAGACTGTCTTGTTCTCTGTAAACCGTAGTGCTCCTTAGAGCATTTTGGTGTGCTTGAGTGCATATATATATATGTATGTATGTATGTACTTTTTCTTTTCTGCAACAACACCGCAACTTACTGTCTGTCCTGGCTTAGAGGAAACAATTATTTCAAAAGCCTTTCTTAATAGCTTTCTTAATAGCCTTTTGAGCTGCTCTGATGTTTTGCTGTTTGGATGTGCCTGCTCGTGCCAGATCGTGTACTGGATCTCACTGTTCTGGAGCACCTACTTAGTTATCTATCTAGGCAGGGAGCATTGGGGCACCTCCCAAGTATTTAAAAATAGAAATAAACATCTCATGCTTGCTCTTCCTTCCTTGATTAAATTTATAGGGTTTGTGTTGGGCTTGTTTTGGTTTGTGTGGGTGAGTGGGTGTGTCTTGTGGATGAAAAAGTAATTGCAGGAGAGCTAGAGTCAAAGGAGCGTGTTTCTACATTAGTTTGGAAGCCATGAGGTCTTCGGTCATTTTACTTTCTGGAGTCAGCTTACATTAAGGTTCTGCTTTCTGTGCTTTTAAGTATGCCTTTAAGTTTTTATTATCTTTTTTTTTTTTTTTTTTTGTTCCCAGTGACTGTCCAGTGAAATGCCGCTCCTGTGGGAGCCTGTAGTCACGCTAATGAGAGGCGATCTCTTGGGTGGCTTGGGCCATTGCCATGAAGCATTTAAAATATCTGGAGAGATACCTTGAACTGTATTACCTAGAGAACCGGGTACAGAAGGTAGATCTTGTCATCATGCTGTTGGAAAGAGAGTCTGCAAACATGAGCTTTCTAGGATATGATAATTGAAGAAGTCTAATGATGGCAGTAACCAATAGAGGAAGAGTCTAAAGATGTAATTATAGTAATGTGTTCTTGAGTAAAATTAGGTGAAGCAGGTATTGAACTCTTTTTTGGTTTTCTTGTTAGGTGCTTTGTTCTGCTAGTAATTTTTTTCCATTCTTGTGAAGCAGGTGTGGTTTAACCTACCTATATGCTGCAATAATGAACACTTACACTGTTGTATGTAATATGTGGAAAATAAGATTAGCAGAAATAATAAAACCACAGTGTTTGTGCTGCTGCAGATGTGAGAGCTAATGGGACACTTGGAGGCAGGTGATGAACCAGTTAAACGGGGACCAGGCACTCTGGTTTAGCAAGCCATTCTGTTCTGAACGCAAGGGATGGATACAAGTTAGTGATTGCCAACTTGTTTGACTTTGCCTCTGTGCTTCCTGAGCCAAGCTGCCTTAATTATATGAAGGAATTGCGTCTCAAAATGACTTCCAGATAAAACATTATCTGGATTTGAATGAATCATACATCTGTAGCAGTCCTGTCTCCAGGTGAGGAAAGTATTCCTGAGGGTCTGTTCTATATGCATTTCCTTTGGAAGACCTCTATTGATAGGTTTTACTCTGTTTTCTCACTACCTATTGTGTAGGACCAGGCAAGAAAACAGTAATTGCAGAGAAAAATACTTTGGGCTGGATGGTCTGCTGTGCAGCATGCATTATAGAGGGCTGTTTGGTTTGTCTTCAGCACTGTTTTGTGAATTGGAGCTGTAGAAAGCCTCCACAGAAGAGTAATTGTACAAAACCTTTGAATTCTATAGTGTCGGATAACTTTTAAATGATACATCACTGACAAACTTGTTGCTTCCTGTCAAAGCAAAGGAAATGCTGGTCTCCAGTTAGCTGATGTGAAAGGCCTTTGCAGACATTGATAAAACAAGAAGAGTGCAAGGGATCTTCGGAAAGGTTGCCTCTGTGGACTGCTGCCTAATTGAAATGACAAAGAATCAGTCTTTCATACTACTATGCACGAGCCTTTTCTTATGTCCCTTAGTGCTGGTATTTCGGGCTGTGTCTGGGGTGGACAAACTATTTGGTAGCTTGAGTCACAGTGGCACATGTATCAGCAGCTTCAGGTGAAGCATAGACTGAGATGAGCGTGTAGAGATGTGTCCTCTTCAAGTGAACTTTCATTATGGAAGCATCTCTTACTCATGTCGTGCTTCTTACTCTCTGGAGATTCTGCCAAAACCAGTTTGCAAACCAGGGCTTCTAAATTAATGCTGAGCATTTCTCTGTGAATGCATCGTGTTGCATCTTGCTCCATCCTAGGACGATATTGATAAAATAAAAGCATCCTCCAATCTATAGGAAAGATTTTTGTATATATCAACTTTTTTCTGTCATTGACAGAACTGTGCTGCAGCCTAGCCACCGGTTTCTTGTCTTGTTTCCTACTCTTTGTGCCCTCAGTGTGGTTTTTTTATATCAAGCAGTGGAGTCATACAGTAATGTAATATTTGGACTCTCATTTTAACAATTTACATGTGTTACAAATATTTCCTGGGAAGAAGGCTCAGCTCTTTCTGGATATGGTAATTGGGGAAAAAAAAAAAAAAAGTGGAATTTGGTGGGTGTTTTCAGTGAGATACCCTGATTGATCGATTTTTATTTATCTTAAGAAGTCTTCTGGTCAACAGCTCTCTGATGGGCATTGTGACAGCTCAAAAGTAAGGTGCCTGGAACCAGTAGTCCTATTTGAAAATCTAGGTCAGAGGATTTTGCCAACTATAAACATTGTCTCATGGTGTGAAAAACAACCAAACAATTTTAGTTTATTAATATAATTTACTTGACGACAGACAGTGCACTTGACATGGTTGTTTATACTCAGGCTTTTATGCAATTTGTATATTTGATTGATTTTTAAATTGGTTGGTTTAGAGCAGGCCAACCAAATGTGGCTTATTTAATCGATAGTAGTAATTCCTAGATTGTCCAATTACACTGGATTTATTTATTTAAGCAGGCACCTTAAAACTAATCTTCTAGTTGAATTCAACAGGAGTTTCATTGGGCCTTTCCATTGCTTTTTTTTTTTTCTTTTTTTTAAGTCTGGAAGGCATAGAGCCTTTCATTATTGCAACTATTTCTGCAGATAATGGGGAAAAAACCCAGTTTAATTGTGGAATTGTGTCCCATTCCACTCCCATTGGAGCCAGCTGGTGGGCACACACTGTGATTTCACTGTGTGTCACGGTAGAAGCTCCAAAACCAGCATCTGGATCTTGATGATCTGCCCTGGAAGCAGGGAGAGATGGGAAAGATGCTGCATTCATATCCCAGTGCGGAGCAATCTCATCAGAACCGCTGCTGCTCTGTTTAGACACATACCTTGCCAGAGTTGCTCCCCCTCTAGCAGCCAGAATAATTCAGTTTTGGAGGAAAGCAGTCGTTGGCAATGTATTTAGTACAGCCCTCTGGTAACAGCTGATGTCTGTTGTCAGTGTAAGCGACAGGACAGCTTTTCCTCTCTCCCTTTGCCTTTTCTTCCATGCTACCTGATCAGAGTCAGAACAGCACCTGAGCTGAGTCTGTCTTGTGCCGCCTTTCACAAATAGGCGATGAAAACGGAGAGTTGTTTCAGGCTCTCTTCCTATGTGCAAACTCCCCTCTAATTTTGTGGGCTTGAGAGCAATTTTGCCCTGTGCGCGGGTCACGTGGCTGTAATTGGGTTTATGGAATCTCCCCAGTCCTGTGCGTTCCCCAGGGTTTGTTGTTGTCAGACCTCATTTTACCCCCCACGCCCTTCATCCTCTTTTGTTAATCCATGAGTTTTGGGAATGCCTGAATAGTGTTTATTGCTTTTATTGTTTGGGTGGGAAGATGGCCATGGAGCTTTTGATTGTTTTATGGCAGGAGAAAGGCCTTGTGGAACCCCAGGCACTTTTTTTTTTTTTAACCCCAACAAGGAGTGCAGAAAAGTAACCAGTAATTCAATTCTAAGTGAGGAATCTCTTGCTGGCTATAGCCTAGGGACATGTTTTATTTGAGTCCAAAAATCAAGCAGAAAATAAATTTAATTACTTTCTAATATGTCTTGTTAGAGCATGGATCAGTCTGTACTGCAAGTGAGTTTTGGAGGTGCTGGTGAGAGAGAACGTAGACTTTGGTTTTGCTGGTATATTAAATGCTGGATGTCAGCGCTTTCTCTGATAACAATGTTGTTGAGAACCGCACTGGCACAACAGATTCCCCTGCATGCCTGTAGCTTGCTGTGTGAGTTAACTCGGGACTTCAGCTTGTTTTGTCATGCCTCATTTGGACAGTTTTGATTTGGGAAAGGGGAAAATAATGCTGCCTGCTTTTAAGCAGCTAAAACGAAAGTGCAGAAAGCTGGAGTGGCTAATTTTGAAGCTTGTGAAAGAAGCCTTATATATTTCTTCAAAGAATAACTTAGTTTTATCTTGTTATGTCTTTCAAAAGCTCAATCATTAGATTATTGGTATCATTAAAATATCAACAGACATAAATGATGAATGTCTAGTCTTGCCTTGCTGTATTTTTATATTTGGTTGGGGTTTTTTTGTTTTGTGGGATTTTTTTGGTTTGGGTTTTTTTTTTTTTTTTGAAAGATGCCTTTCTGCAAGACGAAACCCTTTCTCCCTGCGCATTTGATGTGTAGTAAATGTATTAGTTTTAGAAAGATGCTGAGCAATGCCCCTTATGCTCTATACTTGCATTTTTCCTTTGGGTAAAGAGAAAAAATATTTAATCATTTACTGTGTTCCCAACAGTTTAAAAATAAATGTTTGTAGACACTTGATGTCTGTGTAATTTATATGCTAAACACTGTTGATAATGATTTGAAACATGTCAGCTTGTTTGATATTTAATGTTTTCTGTATACAGAAATTTACATAGTTACAGGTTTAAAATTGTAGTGACTATCCCTGGTAAGAAAAGTAAGGTAATTTTATTACTATTGTTCTCTAAATAACATACTTAGAATAATCCCCAAACTGATTTTTTTTGTTCCCTCTTTCAGTATTTTTAAATCTTCAATTATATCACAGTATTTAGATTAATCTGAACTTGGTTTTGTGTGTCTGAATTTTGAAGGTCTTTACGTATATTCTGGCTGATGCATTGCATTTGTGTCTACTCTGTGTTACGTTTCTGCGTATCGGCAGCTATTTAAAATGGCCTTGCACTTTAAGATGTTAGGCTGGGCTCAGTTTATCTCTCTGTCCTACGCTTGCTTTATGGGAAAGTCACTTAAGTTGCAGTGTCCCATCTGTCCAATCAAGAGGATAATCTTATTTAATGTGAGTATTGTGTTGTACCAATTAATGTTTGTGAGTGGTTGCAGATACCTTTTAAATACAACATAAAGAATTGATGAGCCTCTTGCTTGGAAATTATGTTGTTAAATGCATTTTTGTTACTATATTACCCTATTTTCGTATATCGCACTGGGTGAGTGATGTGCCGGACTATATTACAGTCATGCAGCTTGCTGCTTCTGGAAAATAAATCTGTTTGGGTGGGTATGCTCGCTTTTTTGGAAGCACATGTAAAGCACATTAAGCAAGAGAGACTTACATTCATCACTTGAGTATAAGATCCAACAGGACAGCTTACAGGTTTTTCTTCCAGAATGCTGCTTAATGAGTTGAGGTATTGTAGAGGAAGGAAATACACACAGGAAGGATTACCTGTTTCTCTGTTATTTCTTAACTCCCTGTTTTCTTTCCTGTATCTACCTATATACCTAAGTCAGGAACAGAATCCATTAAGTTTTTTGGGGTAAGGGAACAAAAGTAGTCTTTTCAGTAATATTCTGATTACCTTAATCTTTATCATATTAATTCATATTGCTCTATTACCAGTGGAGAAGTAGCTAATGTGAACTAACTATATTTGCTCTGGAAAGCCTGATTTTTAAATTCTAAATTTTTTTTGAAGATGTGTCTCAGCAAGAGAGGCTAATGTTACCTGTTAGCAGCTCGAATGAAACACTTTATGAATCAAACTCTAGCTCTTCTAAAAGATTGGAAATAAGTGAAGCATCTTATTTTATAATTCATTCATGATCTAGCTCTGTTGGGAAATGATCTGTTTTACTGAACGCTATTTGCATTAAAAACAAGACAAATTTCAGACCCTTTTTTTTGTCTCCAAGCCCAGTCTAGGTAGGCATAAAAAGTATGCAAGTGGTGTGAATCTAGAATTGAATGGTCAAGGTGAGTGGGAAGGTGAAATTAATTATCTGCTAAAATGTCGGTGCAGGTATGTCTTTGGGCACATGAACTGCTGTTCTGATATTTGCTGAGGAGCCTGCAGCGTGTATGCATCCTGATGCTGCTTTCTCCTCATTGTGAGGGCGAGCAGACGTTTAAAAAATAACACTTGCCATGACTGCCAAAAAAAAACCCACAAATGAACCATCTTCTTTCTTGAATTTGTAGTTGAAATGTCTCCAATTTTTGAGTTTGATTAACAGTGTAAAAGCTGTTTGTCTCCTTTTAGTATCTTTATCCAACCAAGTTCAGTTATAAAGGAATAATGTATATTTGTCCTAGGAAAATAGGTCAGTTCTGTAGTTAAGGTGTTTCTTTAAGTGGTAGGTAGCGAGTAGTCTGCAGAAGGGAAGAATGACTTACTTTTGTTGTTTCGTAAACATGTCAGCCATGCCACAGTCTGACTTGCTCTCTATCTGCCATCAGTCATCAAGAGAGGCCACTCCAGACAGTGCAGAAAAAGCATCATTTGACATGAAATCACAAATTTGGTCAGATATCACTCAGGAATATATTATGGATAAGGTTTTGGTGCATATTCATTTTCATTTTAAAAAAGCAAAACAATGCTAATATATGGGGGGGGGTTATAGTCAGCTCTAGTCACCTGCTATCTAGGAGCATCCTTTTGTAGTCTTCTAGGAGCATGGCTGTTCTTTGGGGTGTAGAAGAATTGGGAAAGGTTTTCCTGTAATAAAATAAGCCTTTAGCAAGCAAAAATTTTATTGAGAGGGGATTTTGTTTTAAATGGAACAATTTCCCGTGGAAATAACTGGTTTGTGGGTAGCAAATATAGAAATTTAAATGTTGCGGTGGGAAAATTTTGGAGAGACAGAGGTTTATGTACATTTCTGAGAGTGAATGTTACCATAGTTCTTCCTGTAGGATCTTTTCTCAGAAAATATGGTATGGCTTGAAAAGGTGAAGTCAACTAGAATGAGTGAGGCTTAGATCTGTGCATCAGGGAAAACATCCTGATTGTGAGGAGTATTTGGCTGTGGGATAGTGCCATCGGAGGGGCAGGAGAAAATTTATGCTCATGTATGGGGAAAATGAGATAGAGAATACGTAAGTGACTTGATCAGATTCACATGCCTAAGACAGTAATAGCGGAAGGAGAATCACATGCTGCTTGTCTGGTAATCCAGCTAGAAGGTTGTGCTTTGCCAGCTTAGTAGCACTGACAAGGACATGGCCCTCTGTGAGAGTTCCCTCTGTGGATTTGCTATACCTGTGGATTTTTAAACTAAAAAAAACTTTGCTGTGCGTTCGTTCTGTGTGTAACTACAATCTACAGACTAACGTGAGCAGGCAGCATGGATTTGTTTTTCTTGCTCTTTTATTCAGCTGCTAGAATTAGGGATTTACTGAAGTGTGAGTGGATAGCGAGCATTTCATTTGTTGAAACTAGAAGAAAAATGCAGTAAACTTTTTAATTCTAAAGAAGCTTAAGTCTTTCAGATAAATCCTTTGGGGAGTCATCTCTGTGTAGTGCATTGACTGAGAAAGATCGACTTGGTCAGGTTACGTTTGTAGAAACAAACATGTTTTTCAAGCCCCTAGTTATAATTCATAATGCCTTGTTTATAAAGGCTCTTTTCCCTGCTAGTTGGCTGGAGAGCTGTAAGTGGTCTCTTTGCTCTGTTTGGATTCCCTGTAGCTGGGTTTGTACGGCTGGAAAGCACATCACTTTTGTGTGGCTCATAATCCTCTGTCTGAGCATCATCCTGTAGTTTACGCACAAAGAAAGCCTATGTCAGCTATGCAGCAGATGAGTTCAGCCGGCAAAATTTTTATCAATGCAATGAAAGTATGTCCAAACAAGTAGAGAAACAATGGGGTTTGGGTTTGGTGGTGTGTTGTTTTTTTGTCTGGGTTTTTTTCTTTTTTTTTTTTTTTTTTTTTCCCTAGCTTATAGGTGGCAAACAGTTCTCTGTTTTGCTGTGGCTTGCAGATGAGGCATCAGGATTACTGTTCTTGTGTTGTAGCTTGGTATTTTCTTCTTGCCTGACACACATGCACTAACCTCTTTGGTCTAGAATGGCTGCTCTGCCAAAGTCTAGGGCTGGGCTGTGACCTGCAAAAGTTTATTTAGTAATTCTCCTTGTCCCTGTTTTACATGGAAGACTCTCTTGGAAATGCCTAAGGGAAAAAAAGAGGGGTTGGAGGTGGCTGGTTGTTGAAAGCAGTTAAGTTTTACTAAGACTGGGCCAATTTGAGAATTACTGGCACGGTTCTGTGAATTTATTCATTTCATTTGGCTTGTTTCGCTTTTTGGAAGCGAATTACATGAAAGGAAAACCCTGGGTAGTGAGGAAGAAACTATTTTACTATTTTAGTTGCTCCTCCTTCCTCTAAATTGAGTAGGGTAGTGTTGCCATTTCCATCCACCAGCAACATGAAGGTTGCAAACTTCTTCAGGCAATGCTTGCAGAACTGTGTGCAAGACTGCTAAATTCCCCTCATCTTCTTGCCCAAAATAGTAAATCTTTAAAAATATGCGAAGCATTCCAAAGCTTGTGAGTACCAGTGTGCTGAGCTACAAAGTTTTTTGCCTTTTAAGAGTACCATTTTAGATGCGCTGTGGGCATATTTGTGTTCTTGTACTGCTGGCACGCTACCTTGGGCTGCTGCCTTGTCAGATCTTGTAAGTGAAGAAGGGTCAGGCCTGCTCAGTACTGGAAGGGAGGACTTCAAAGAAAGCTTAATGTTGGAAGAACTTGACTGATTGAAATTGGTATTCTATGTTTTAATTACTGATGCTGCATCTTAGTACTGGAGGCATTGTTGTATTCCAAATGGTATCTCTTTGACTGAGCGTTCACTGCTTGCGTCAGCACTTGTCGACGGTACTTTTTCTCTGGAATTATAGAAGCTAAGTGTAAGTAGTTCAGAGTATGCAACTATTTGATGTTTTCCTTGCTATTTCAATTTAATACTGTCATCGTGGCTTTGTAGACTTAACTGTGATGTACTATTAATCACTTTCAGAGCAGCTGCTATGTTGCTCCCAAGAAGTGAGTGAAAACAGTGATACTGTTTGCAAAGCGTGTTGGGATGCTTTGAAATGAAAAGCACTTAATAAACATTATTTAGATCAGACAATCTGCTTATTAAGTATTTGAACCCTGTGCTACAGGATGATGTTCTGAAACAAGAATTTAGGATTAGAATAATAGTTTTGCAGGAAAAAAGTATTATTCACATCACATAAAACCCAACAATTTGATGTTGGAGAGTGCTTTTACATGAGGATCATGTTAAAGTTCTGACAGATATTACCTTTGCATGTTGCCTAATCTGAAACCCTGAAATGCTTGAAGTTGTATCTGTGAAGTTTTTTATTTAAAAAAGTCATTGCAAATCAAGCAAGTAAAAAAGGGAAAAAAAAGCACCATGCTTATATGCATTTAAGTAGAAGACGTGTGAAGTATTTGGATTTCAGATTTGCACAAAAACAATATATTCTTTCAAACAAATATTTTACAAATTAGTCACACTTAACCTGGTAAATTTTTGAAGTAACCATAAAAGCATTTATTGAGCCGAAAGAATCTTTTGTTGCTTCAGCTCTAATCCACATTAGTTTTTCTGATTCATCTACCCATAGTTGCCTTTAAAATTTCTTGAACTTTGAAAAGCACAAATAAGTTTCATCCTTGTAGTTGGGAGTAATTTTATTTACAAAGAAAAAAAAGGCATTGTTTTTTCAACTTTGCCACACCCACCACAAGATAAATTCCTTAATTTTGTGCTGGGTTGCAGTGTAATCACAGGGAAGCGCACTCCAGCAGCTGCATGCATTCAGTTGCTGTTTGGGACCACACCTACATAAGTCAGTGTTGAATGTGAATTTTTGGGATTGTGTTGGAAGTAACAAAACTTCATCTGGGCATTATCTTTATTTGTAACAAATACCAAAATAGCGAAAGCTGCAAGCCTTGCTTGCTGCATGCAAATCTCATTTTTTTTAAGCATCAGTGTGGCGAGATACAAGATTAGAAATATTAAACTAAGGCAAAGCACTTTGAGTTTTTAAGAGTAAAGACATGTAGTGTTACGTCTCTATTTGAAGAATCATGAGCTAATCTTACTTATATCAAATGAAGAAGGAAAATATGCTTTCCTTGTGCGTGCTACCTCAGCACTTTCAAAAAGATGACACTTACGTCCTTTAAAGCAAACCAGTCTCCACCAAAAAGGCTGATTGGTGACACTCAGTGTTGATTTAGGGTCTAATCGATATATTTCTCTACTGGTATAAGTTGAAAACAGTAGTGAAAATATTTTAGGACTGTGACTACTTGAATTTGGTTTCAAAATGAAGGCTATGCTTGCATCATTAGCTCTTCATTGAAGCTGAGGTTCTCCCCAGAGCTGGGTAGGAGGACATGAGCTGACAGTTCCCAGCGTGGGGCGGCGATGGGTTTCTCATCTGTTGTGTGGAGTCAGGCTGATGTACCGAAAATCCTCTAGCATTACCACTGTGAAGAAAACCTTCAAAAGAAAAGAGACAGTGGGGAAACTAAAACCTGCAGAGTCAGAAATAAGTCTGGATGTGTGGGTGGGTTTTTTTGTTTGGGTTTGGGGTTTTTTGAGGTGTGTTTGTGTGTCGTTTCCCCCCCCCCCCATCATTTGAATTCTAGGGATCTTGTCTTAAATGGAACCACAGTTGTTAAAGATCACAGAAGAAGAGTGAATGTTCAGAGGGGTTTAGGGTTTGTAGAACATCTGATGACCCTCTAGTAGGGTCTGGGAATGTAAGAATTGCGATGAGGGTTACTGCAGTGGCAATGAAACTGACATTTCATAGGTATTAAAGGAAGATACCTTGAAGATGCCAATCATCAATCCCAAGCACAGCTGTACAGAAATAGCTGTGCTTTTTTAATTTTCCCTCTCTCAGTAGCATGGCTGGCTTAAAGGCTTCCTTGCCCTGTACCCACCTCTGTGCTGGTACAATGTTTATGGGCTCAAGCAGTGACTGGGAGCAGAGAACTCCATCTGGGTTAAAAATAACTTGGTCCCAAAAAATAAACTGTATTTTTAACCTGGATCAAGTTTCCTGATCCAGAACACTGTGCAGCCCTGCAAATGCTTGCAGTGACACAAGTGTGAAGGTGCTGCAGGGGTCCTTGGGTGCAGCTGAGGCAGTTTAAGTGAGGTTTTATTTTATACCTCAAGTGCAGTAGGCTTGGCAAGCAGATATGGAAGCCAATTTCTGCTGTTTCCCAAGCCTGCAGTGGAGGGACACGCTTTGCGGGTGTTTGGGGCCTTTTTGAGTGCTAAATATTCTGTTAGCATGTTTTGCATTGTCATTTAACCAATAAGGCATGTTTTTCAGCAATAACAATTGTAAAAAAAATTCCATCTCTTCTAATACTGAAGTATTTTAGTGGAATGACTTGGGGAGCATCCGGCTTGCAACGGGAGAGAGAAATGATGAAATCCGGAGGCTCACGAAGTGTATTTGTACACATTGCGTTCTCCTCCGGTACTTGGTGGGTCTGTGCTGAAAAGGTAGGATGGTTTTCAAGGCCTGTCAAGTGGGGACAGAATACCATACCTTTTAGAGATGTCGAAGGGCTGCCAGTGATCTGTACGTCACTCAGTGGAGACCTTTGGTGTAAGTGTGTGTCATCCACTTCATCAGATGTGCCAGTTCATGAATTTGTCTGTCTATTGTCTCCTGTCACCCACCCTATGTGGCCTCTTTCTCACATGTCTTCCACTCCCTAGAAAAAAATGCATTGAGCCATCTTCTAGCCCCAGCAGCAACGTGGAAACAACCCAGGTCTGTTGGACTTGCTTTTAGCAGGTAAAAATTGGAATTTGTGGAACAAAAACGTCTCATGTTAAATTCTAGCAAAAAGAAAGGTCCTACTTACCTTATACTTGAAAAAATAACGAACGTGTAGTTGCTACGGAGTGAGTGACATCCTGCCTTTCATGGGTAAATTCTGCCAGAGGGCTCGGTCGTCTTCTGAATGTGGATCTTAATTTCAAGCTTCTCTGTGGTACAGCTTAAATCGGCATCCTGTTTCAGGGTGTGGGGAGGCGGGTGGAGGTGCACGCCATCGGCCTGCAGGATTTTGTTCTCATGCTTTTGAAAATGCATCTGGTTGAGACAACTGAGTCTGCCTTGGGTCAGTCTTCTGCCCTCTCGAGACTCCTCTTCTGCCTAACGTTGGGTTGGAGGGTTGAATATTGAGGAGTTAGGGCCACCACACAACTTGGCCATCAGCAATGGGTCCATTTATGATGGTAGGGTTGTGTGGGGTTTTTTTGCAGGGGGAGAGTTTGTGTGTGTGTTCTGTGCTTTTTTGCTGGGTTTTTTTTGTTATTTTGATTTTTTTTTTTTTTTTTTTTTAGAAATGTGATTTAAGTGTGTTAGAAATGGAAAGAGGAGTGAAACTTTCAGTTCAGTTAGGGATCTAGCAATGGGATGCCTTGGATCCTAATATGGCAGATACTACATCTGCTTCCTGTATGTTATCAGATGTGTTTTTAGGTCTGGCTTGCAATCTGCAAAGCTCTCGTGGAACTGGCCCTGGTTATTTTAGAGGCCGCTTCAGTCTGTGGTCTGGAATAACACAGTAATCAGGGACTCCAAGTGGACAGGGCTTAAGCAATACTATCTGGGGGTGACGAGGAGCTTTCTTGGCAGCACTTAGCCTGGAACTCTGTTTTGCATGATATGAGCCCGAGCCTGGATTTGACTGTTTTAGGGTGAAACATGAGAAGGTTGATTTTACAGGAGGTTTATCTGCAGTGCTAACTAGTAGAGTGCTCCAAGTGGAGGGGACTTTCTAAACAGGGTTTCTCCATACCAATACTTGACTATAATCTGATTCTTCAGGGCTTTAATTTTTTTTTAAACATAATTACCATATTTTTCTATGATTTTTTTTTCATCTTGTTAAGAAATAGCTCTATACTACTTTGCTATAGTCAAAAAGTATCTTTTCTTGACTGTGTCATGAGCATAAGTTTAAGCACTTGTAAGAAGAGGTGACCATCTTCTAGCGTGGTAGATGCATATGATTTTTCAGAGGTATCCTGATTTAAAACTCCCTTCTGTTCTTTAGGTAAGAAATAAATGCCAATTCCTGAAAATTCTCATGTATAAAAATCCAAACTATTTGTGGATGTCTGCTACTGAAAGAAAATGCGTGTTGAATATTAAACACTAAAATGTTTGACAGAAAACTTCAGAGTGGCAACAGTGGAGGAGGTGGGGAGAATAATGTTTGTTTGAAGATCAGTGCACCCTGGAGAAGAAATTTATTATGATAGTATCAGAGTAAATAAAGTCCTCCTTTGGTGTAGTTTTGTTTGTGTCTTTCTAATTAGCATGGTTCCTTGGAGGCTAGTTTCTGCTGGAGATTGACCTGTATGGGTTTATAATAAGGGTGCACAAGAAACTTTTTTAGTATTTTATTTTCTTCTAAGTAGGTTTTTTCTTTTTTTTTTTTTTACAACTAATACATATTGTTTATCAGTAACAAAGGAGAGAATTCCTTCTTAATCATTCTGTTCCTGGTGGGGGGGAATTGTCCTGGATTTAGTGTTTTATTTGCAAACTGTTTAAATTCTAGGGTTTTTGGTTGCGGGGGGTTTTTTGTGTGTGTGTGTGGTGGGGTTTCTTTCCCCTCCTTAAATTTGTCCTGTACCTGTGCTTTGCTTGCCTATGTTTCTTACTTAGCTGTAGCAGACTCTACTGTGTCACTGTTGGAAGCTCCCTTTTGAGATGTGCTCTTTGGTTTCATGGTTGGGCTTGCAACCTGTTTCAAAACTTTGAGCTGTTGTAATCTAGGAGCTGGTGAGGTGCATTGTTAGGGCCATCTATGTAATTTCAAAATGGTGATGTCAAAAATATGTTTGGTTTTTTTTAAATACACATATTAGACCATATTGCCTTGCCAAAGTTCAAGATAGTCTGTCCTTGAATGCTTAGGAAAAAGAAGTTAGATGAGTAGTTCTCTGTCTTTGACCCTGTGATCAGCTCTTAGCCATAAATTGTTTGCCTGACCAAATTAAGCAATATTGTTTGTAGTATCCAGGTGAGAAACTTTGTGTACTGACATTGCTGTGGTGGGTTGTATAAGCATCTAACATATAAGGTCTCAGTTTGGGTATGAAATAGATGGGGAAGTAGTAGCAAGCATCACATTGGTTTTGGAGGAGTAGTAGAATGAAAGTTTTTGGTGGGATGGATAAAAGGATGCCATGATAGCAGTTCAGAAGAAACCACTGAGTTTGGACCGTGGCTTCAGAGTGAAAGCTGTAGGAATAGTTAGCTAGTTATGGCCATCATTTGTTATCTAAACTCTTGACTGCAGCTGCCCTGGCTTCTTTCTCCCTAGTCTTTACCAGAAATACTCTTTGCAGAGTTAACTCTAGCTCCTGCTCAGATTTTGGTATTCCTCTAGGGATTGCGCCTAGTCTGGCTCTGTGCATTCGCATTTACTGCTGGTCTGACCTGAGTCAGAGCTGAAAGGTAGAGCAGGGTCCCCACTTGCAATGAAAATCGGTTTGCTTGGAGTTACTTCAAACTGTGCTTCTCAAGCTTTCCTTGTGCCTTTCTGCAGGACTGGGTGGGTTGTCCCATGTTTCACCGGCCAAACTTGGCTTTACTGCAGTGCTAAAACACAGGTGGTATGAGTCAGAAATCTTGGAGTGCCTTGGGGCATCTCCAGCACAAGATGAGTACTGCACTTGGGAGATAGCTTCACAGCTTTGGCAGTTCACAGATGGGACAGGCAAACTATGAAGGTAGCTGTGATTTAATTTGAAATGAAGAGTGTGCCTCCCGCTCACTCTCCCAAAGGCCAGCACTCTGCTGAAGGAGATAGTGCGTAGGGTACTTCGTCATTTGAGAGCTTGGGAATGCCTTGGGTGAGCTTTGTATTTCTCATTTCTCCTAGTGCTGTAGGTAAAGTTTATGAAGTTTATAGAATTTGTTAAGTTTTCTGCAAAAGTTTTGAACAGTGAGCGGTCTGTAATGGGGCCATCTTGATTTCTGGGAGGCAAATGCCATGAGATTCCACGTTCTTGCTGGAGTGACTTTATGTACTACTTTAGTTCGTATGGGGTTTCTCTTGTGCTAATTATTGACACTGAGAAATTATTATAGCAACTAGGAAAAAAAAAAGTACTGGGAGCTGTTGTGCCCCATTTGTTTGGGGAATGTGGTCTTGGTTTGTCCTAGAAATAAATTCCACTTTTGGCTGTAATTGTAGGGATGTGGGGGTAGTGTAATGGCTTCTGCTTAGCGTAGCGTCTGTGTTTGTGGGCTGGATTAGGGTAACAGGCTATCATTTATAGGACTGTCTTTGAGTTGATTGTCATAAAGGCACTGCATTTTTGAGGCTTTTTTGATTAATTTGCATATTAAAAAGAGAAAGGGCAATAAATACAAACTCCAGTTATGAGTTCCATTTTCTTATTTGTCCTGTATCTCTGAGATCAGCATCAACTTGTCCCATCAGTGAAATCGGACTGGTCACAGACTTTCTCAATTGTGGCACAGTTATTTTATGTGAGAAGTGTATTTTATGTCAGGAAATAAGTGGAATCGGCATTGCAGCTGAAAGGCACAGCACCCTGATAAATGCTTATTTTTACTTATGAGATTAATATAGCCAGAATCTGTGAACTTTTGGGATGCTTTAAGGGCATAGCTTGTTCAGCAATGTGTGTCACTTTTTGTGCAGCAGAGTTTCTTCCACTTGATGGGCTGCAACTGCTGATCGTTGCCTTTCCTTATTGTACGTGAACCTTGTAATCTCCCCTGGAGTCACCCAGGACTGAGAAGCTCCTTTGAACGTTTCCAAGGCAGACAACTACTGCCCAAGGCTGTGAGCTGATCTCTTGCACCCTTGCTCCATCTTCCAGGCACAGGGGACATTGAACATTGCTCCTGTGAGCAGACTGAGCTCCTTGCATCGCCAGTGGGAAGGTTGGGAGGCCATCGGCAAGGCTTCATCTGCTATCCTACAGCACTCGGTGCTGCCTGCCACCATGCAAGTCAGGAAGTAAGCCTTGCTGCCTGCCCTGCCTGCCAAAGGTGCTGCCGTTCCTTCCCCAGCCTAGATTTATAGGGTTAGACTCTGTGTGTCAAATTAATCTCATGATGTGTTTTTTCTGAAGAACTGAACCAAATTGCTTTCCCACTTACGCATTTACAGATAGAGGAATGTTTTTTTTTTTTTTCCACATAATGCCATGAATTATTGATTACCCTGGGCTTCCTTTCCATCTCGGATCCTGCTGCTTTCATTGAATGCAAAGTTAGAGATGTCCCTGCTCTGCTGCATCACTGAGATCTGTGTGCCAGGGAGTGGAGAGACTCCATCAAGTTCAGTGGTACAGTGAACTGAGGGTGTAGCTAGAAGAACACAGTGATAGTTTAACACTGATAATCAGTAACTCCAGGTCACTGTGACATTTTTTTACCTGGAAAAAAGCAGTGCAGTTGGAGAGCTGTGTGGCATTGTATGTGTGTGTTCTTATGTCCCTGTCCCTGTGGTGTCAGGCTAGAAGAAACTTAAATTGTAATAAGAAAAGTTTTCTAAAGCTTCCAGTATTTCTCTTGTATTTTTACTGATAATGAAGAGATGAAAAAAAAATCATATGGTATTGGCATTATGTACTTTGCTTAGAAAATATTGTGTTGCTGTTTACCCAGACAGCAGGATTGAGAGCAGAAACTCATGGAATTTTCTGTCCTGGGGTAGATCATGAGCTTGTTCTGTGTGCTGCTGTCAGCCCGAAACATAACCATTTTATCTGTGACTTGAGTGTGTGTATTTTTTTCTCGTTTATAAGAACCGAACACTGCTTGCTTGCACGACTCCCATGCCTGTAGCTGACATTGCAGTGTTTCTTTTCCTGGTAATGTTCTCTCTTGTACAAAAATCCACTCCTGCTGCATAGCATGTGGCGTGCTCCTGTGGCTGCTGCATTTCAGTTACTATGCAAATGCCCGAGTGCCTCTCTTGATGGAGAGGCTGTAGAAATACCCGAAATGTTGCTGCTGCTCTAATCCTGCCCTTGAAAGCAAGAATGTTTATGGAATCTTGGTCTTACTCTTTAGGTCTTGCATTCCTCAGTAAATAACAGTATTTGACTGTAAAGTACCATTTGGGGTTTGAGTAAGGAAATGCATGAGAGGCCCAAATGCATGAATCGGGATGCTTTCGTTCTGTGGCCTGTATAGCAATTGGGCCTGCTGTCTGCGCAGGGAGGAGAAGGGGCTGTGAAGTCAGTTTGTGAGGTTGTACTTTAGCTCTTTGTTGCATATCAAGTGCCTGCAATTTACATCATCTTTCTTCTTCTCCGTCTGGAAAAGAAACACCGCTCTGTCTGTACTCTTTTCATGCAGAACGAAATGAAGTAAATCTGGGATTTTTATCAGCTGGGCTAGATGCTCAGTGTTCTGCGTCATAATGCTCTCTGTAACAAAATACGCTGAAGTTGATCCTTTCTCCTCTCTGACAGTAATGAGGGGGGTTGACTTGAGGCAGGAAGCATCTTCCCATCCTTCTCTGATAATCTAGTCAGCTTGGAAAAGCTTAATCACTGTGGCCTGGTTAGAAGTGTTTACTGTGTGCGGGCAGGGAGGAACTGCAGCACTTATCACTCCTCCTGTTTTTCCTGTCTTTAGAAGCTTAAAACTGTCACTGCTCAGGAATTCCCCATGCTGCAAATCCCCGTTTCTCTTGTGTGCCTCTCCTAAGTGACCCTTATCTGTAGTGACAGGGCTTTAGCGATCAGTTGATCTGGGTCTGGGTGGCCACTCTCTCTTATCGACTTTATTTTGAGAGCAAATTCTGCTGGTCATAAATGGAAATTACTGCAGTTCTTGTTGATTCTCTGGCTGTTCGAAACCTGGTTTAGAAGCTGGATAACAGGTTTTCGATAAGAATCCCTAAAAAAGGGGAGTTGGGCCTTTCGGAGTATATGCCCTTCTGGTGGTTGAATATGGGAGCAGTAAACATCTCTGCCATTACAGTAACGTAAATTCAAGCAGATCCAGTATCCTGTGGTGGTTGTGCTGACATACATTGCGTTAGTCAGTGCAGAGGGGACAGCTGTCTTATGCTGGTGTGAATCAGTTGCCTCTGATAGCTTTGTTCACCATCTCACATTTAATCATGTAAAATTCCAAAGGTGGCACATTTATAAATTTTTGTTTTAGAAGCTATGCTTTTTTTCTCCCCCTTGATTGATTTAATAAACCAAGTAGAACCTGTGTGGAGAACGTCCAGCCTGTAAGGTCAGGCACCGAGGCCTCGGTGTCCCATGGCTGGGTTTGGTGACTGTCCCTATCGCTTCCTCAGCCAGGAATGAAAAAGACCTGGTGTTAAGTGGTTTTGAAAATCCACCAGCAAAGAGCTCAGTCTGCTCTCTGACATACACCAGAATCTTCTGGGGAGGGAGAAGGAAGACAGGACACACCAGTGGATTTTTTTTTTTTTTTTTGTCGGAAAATGTCACTGTGTTTGAAGGCTTCGATTGCACAAACTCAAAGGGGAGAGCGAGGCTTTGCTGGCAACTCTTTGTCCCCGCGGATCTAGAGAGTTTTGAACAATTAGTACCACGTCAGTGTCAAACATGTTTGAAATCTCTCCAAGGCTTATAGCTTACGTCGAAGTCCACCTCAGTAGTTTTCCATGCTAGAAGAGATCCTTCTGATTCAAATGAGATGCATGTGTCAGGGCAGTTTAGTTTACAATAGTTGCCTGTGCCTGCCAGGTTGTTAGGTCAAATAGATAGCAGGAAGCTGTGGCTTTCCATGCCCACGGGTCTAATTTTTAACCCACTGGGGTCCAGAACTGTTGTGTCTGTTCCCAGTGCAGCATGGATGTACAGCACATGCTCAGAGCACTGAGACTTCCCTCGCTTCTTGCATGACCTTAGTCTGTCAAGGATTTTTGGTATTAAAATACGTGTTTTGGGGCCTTTTATACAAGCAGTACACCACCTAAGCTTAAAACTATATACCATGATGTTCAGGAGGATCCAGTGTGCACAGTTACTCCATAAATACCTTTGCAGGTCATACACGGTAGCTCAGGACCCTCTTTAGTATGTGTTGCTGTGTTGTTTTATCCCCATAAAATTCTTCTTGAGCAGTCCAGTAGATGCAGTAAGTGGTTGCAAATAGGAAACTCAGACATAACTGAGGAGAATGTTACTCGCTTTTGCAGGGACCTCAGTGATACCATTTTTCTCTATCTTAATGAAGCATTAAAGTTAGTTTACATAGTGATAAATATAATAATTATTGTAGCGATGGCTGTGTGCCCAAGATGCCTAGAAAGCTGAACATGAAATCTTTTTAATGGCATCATTATGGTCTTTGTAAGTGTTACAGATTTCCTAGTGTTATGTATAATAAATAATGCACATTATTTTCCAGTGGACTTGTACAACTCGACAGTGTGTACACGCAGAAAAGACTATCTTTTATGCCTTGAGAAACTAAATTTTCTCTGTGGCAACTTTCTCTGGTTAGACAGTGCTTGGTGGTGGAAATGCACTATAAGAAAAGCAAACTTATTACAGTAGGCTTGCTGGGGAGTGAATGGGCGTTTGTGGAAGAAGGGGCAGATGAGATGAAAAACACATATTAGGCTTTGGAGAGTGAGTTGGGTGCCTTCCTCTCTTCGCTAACACATTTTTGTGCATTAATTTTTGTTTTATAAATAATACATTTCACAAGAATACACAGACTTGCCACAGTATGGCTTCCTTCCCTTCTCCCTCTTAAATCTCTCAAAGGAAACAATCTGTAGCCAGTGTGAGATGCTTGTTTGTGGATTCTGCTTCACTTGGCAAACTATGGCTCTTTTCACTTTGGGTCCCATTCCTGGCAAGGGTCAAACATTTAACTACAGAAATCAGCAGGAAGCTGTTGGACCAAGATGCATCAGGCAAGAGAAAAGCTGTTTGTTTTTGTGGTTTTTTCCCCCTTTCTTTTCCTTTGCTTCTTCCGGCAGATTTGAATTAAAAGTATGTGGAAAAGTATTATGCCTTTGAATTTTTAATATTAAAATGTACTCCTTATGTTTAAAATTCTACACCAAGGGTGTCTGCACCACGGTAATTTGTTGAAGGTGAACCATGAATTTTCAGAACTAGCGCTGAATCCTGTATGGTCCCACCTTCCCTTACGCTTAAGGATAAGGGTTTCCAGCAGCTCCATGTTTTTAGGATGTGTGGGTCAAGTAAGAGTTAACAGTCAAACTACTAACATCTGAGTAGAACAAAATACTGCATCCATAGCAACTACAAATAAGACAATACTAAAATCAGTGATTTTTAAAAATTCTTATGCCATATTTGTAGTGTACTCTGAAAAGTAAAAGGGGAACAAGTAATAAGATCAGAAAATATTTATATCTCTGTTGACTTTCAGAGCCATGACTTCTTTATTACTTTGACCATTGTCAGTAATTTGGGTTATTACTTGTAAAGAGAACAGTATCTCAAAAGCATCTGGCATGGTGGTGTTGTGCAGACGACTGACAAAACTCAGTATTAGGGACTTATTTTTCCTGTGGTTTGGATGCTTTGGCAGGGGAGGGAATTGAAAAAGAGATGAGAGGGAAGGATGGCTAGTAAATAAAATACATAGCCTTTTCCTTTAGGAATACAACATACATGGTCTGTCTCTCAAGGAAAGTTTTTTGAAGTCCTCATTCCTGTGAGTTCAAGCAGAAGAAAGAAGGGCCTTCTAAAAAATTTGGTCTTGTTAATGATTCTTGTCCAGCAGAACCTTTCCAGCGTATCAGAGTGCTTCGTTGGCCCACGTGGTTGTGTTACTACAGTGCTCCCTTCAAACAGGGGTTTCAAGCAACAACATTGTCTGGCAAGAAGCAGAAGCTGACATCTGTTCTAATGCACAGCATTTTCTTTTTGTAGGCCCAGTGCACCCATCTAAGTATGAAGAATTTTGACATACCTTGTGGAGCTCACCACAGACTGTTATATTCATATTCTGGGATGTACTGGACTCTGTGTAGGGGAGGTTTGTGTAATACATGCAGGCACCTTCATTTGGTATATTTGAAAAGAAATACACACATAAATGCACATGAATGTGTTTATATCATGTGAAAAGTGATTAATCTAGTGACTCTTGTATTTTAATTATCCTCTGTCACCCCAAAACTTACCATTTTACAGGGCTGAGTAATTCCAGGCTAGTAGTCATCGATCACATCTGATGTTACTCTGTTTTAATTGTTGCTTATACTTAATATCTAGTCTTAACCAGAGACTTCTCTGGTCAACCCACAATGCCCAGATGCCATGTAGTTGCAGTGGTCAATATGTTGAGATACTGTGGTGGATGTGGAGGCCTCTTGTCTTTTCCAAGGTGACTGGAAATGCTGGTTACGTATTACGTTATGCCAAGTGCTGCTCTGGACTGTGAGCTCTTTCCTCCTCCTTGTGTACTAGGAATAAATGGTTTTGCTTTGCCCTTCTGGACTTGTGCTGCAAGCTGATGCGCTATAAGGCGTTGCCAATACCTCTTTTTCCTAATGGCTTTAAAAACCCCCATAATATCTACTTGCTTGGTGGAAGCTCCAGTGGGTTCCTTCAAACCATGTTAAATGGGCTCGCTGATGTTTCCTCGTTTCTCTCCTTTGGCTGCTGGGCGGCTGCTGGTGGAGCAGGGAGGCTGGCAGCGAGGGGTGGGTGCCTTAGTCTGGTGCATGGTGAAAAAAGCCTGCTTTGAGAAGGAGAAAGGAGCTCTCCCTGGCTGTGGAAAGGCAGTCAGTGTGGGGCTGCACAGCGTTAGAGCTAACCTTGGCTCTGCGGTATGTGTCAAGCGAGGCTGTGCAGCTGCATGGCTCTTCCTCAGAGCCCAGGTCATAGGAACGGAGGCAGCCGCAGCCCCTGAATCTGCTGTGCTGGAACGCAGAGGCCAGTACGCGTGAGCATTGGTAGCGCTGGGAGAGGAAACGGGAAAGGAGATGTCCGGTTGCAAAAAGCCAGAGTGGTCTGTTGGTTCAAGCTCAGGGCTGGAGGTTAGCACATCCAAAGCTCAAATTCAGGATAGATAATATACTTCCTGTGACCTCAAGTCAATCGCTTAATCTGAGTAATCTTACTTTGTGGTTTGCTTTCCTGTTTAAGGTGGGAGTGATAGTGTTAGCTGCTGCCATCTCTCTCAGGTGTGTTAGGATTAGCGGGTTAAATTTAGTTAAGACATGTCAGGCAGAAGTAGGAGATAAGTGTAGTAAAAATGCTGCTGTTACTGAAATACCATCTAGGAGTAATCTTCTTGCTAACGCTACCTAAGCCCAAGTCTGCTTTAGAGAGGGAATTTCAAAGTTTGAACCATTTAAGGTAGAACAAGTACTCTAATACTGGAAGCTTCTAAGTCGTATTGAGGTATGATTATTATTGTCATGTCGTCTCTTGTAATCAGTGAACAGGCTTGTTCGCTAACAAATCAGTTACATATATCAAATAAAGCTGTCACTTTAAGGCCTCCTGCAATATTTTAAAATAATGATTATAGTGCGGGGGGGGGGGTCAAGTAGGTGTATTAGTAAAAAGGATGACAGATTGCTGCCGAGCTTGAGGAAATTTAAGTTGTCTCAGCTTCTGCACAGAGTTCTCACTATCATAGGTTGTACCCCCAGCTTGGATTACCTCTTTGCAACTCCTGCTGTCTGGCAGATATTGTTTCCCTCCAAATGCTGTGGAAGTGAGGGTTAATTGTCAATGGAAATTTCGACTGCCTAAATTGGCTACTTCTGACTTTGCTAAGCAAGATAATGAGTTACCTCTCCCTGATGCAATAGCTTATGGCTTTTTTTTTTAAGGCATTTAAATAAGTCCTTGTTAGGAAGTAGTAAGGAGGGAATTGCCAACTCTTCTTCCCCCCCCACCCCCCCCCTTGGAGAAACCCTAAACCTGCCTTGAGTCTTTAAGGGGATTCTTGGGGGATGGGTAGGAGGGAGGAAGTGCAGAAGGGGAGGATGTTCAGTGTTTTGCTTCTCCCTTGCTTGGAACGCTTGAGATTGAGTAACCAGGGTATAGTCTGGCATATCTGAGGCCAGTGCTAAAGCTTACAAAAGAGATTAAGTCATTTCAGTAAATGAATTTAGCCGTTGTCCATCTACATCCTGTGCTTGTTGAGACTTTGCTGATTCCCAGCTGTTTTCTATTGCTCCTGTGCCAGCAGTTGCTCCACCTCCTCTCGAGAGCTGGTGGAATAATTCGAGTGCTAACTTCCTCCAGGCAAAGTCAGTCAGGTTTGCCTAAACTTCCTAAGTGATGGGAAGAGCGGGGCTGGCTCAGGCTTCTGCAGTGGGTTGGGAGTGCTCCTGCAGTTCCTCCTTCATCTCTGCAGTTGGAGTGGTAACCTTCAGCAGGAGAAAGATGGCCGTGGCCTCTGTCACTGCCGTTAACTGCATTTGGAGAAGTGATTTTGATATCCTTGGGAGCCTTTATCTTTTGTATACACTTAAGTGCACCAGTTCTAGTGCTGTAGCAGCTTGCTGTATTAGGGGAGGAGGAGGGAGACAGTGGGAATGCTTTCTACAAATTGCTTGGATTTCCTGGACGTAGCAAGGGACAAGAATGTCATGGTAATGTTTAAATCTAAGTGAAATAGGGTCTTTGCATGTACTCATAGGAAGACTGCCCTTAGTAAAAGAGTGGGAGATTAAACTGCTGTCTATCCCAAAGGGTGCGAATTTCCAGAAAAGAGGAAAGAACAGTTTGAGGTTTCTGTTCTTCTATTCAATATGTTGGCTGTACCGTCCAGGTTAAGGTTCTCTGACCCATCATATCTATAGAGGAGGAGGATTTGAGCTTTGCAGAGATCAGTCTGTCATCTATAATCAAATCAACCCTATAGGATTGGTATACTACAGAATGTATTCAGATTTCTTTTTCAAAGAACGAGGAAAAGATGACTTATGTTTCCCACAAGTTATTTGTCATAGAGTGAAAAGTCAATTTTTCAGTTATTTTGTCCTTCTGATGCAGTAAAAATCTTCTAATGGAGTCTTTTTGAAGACAGTGTTTTTATTAGTTCGGAGGTATTCAAAGTACAGGGACAAAATCCCTAGAAAGTTCTTCTAGTGCTCTGGTTTTTAACACACACAGCCTGGGAAACTCAAAGTATTTAGGGGATTATGTTATGATTTGCTTTGAAACACAAGGAATTGAGAGGCAGGGCTGAAACCTGGTCTGTGGCTCCGAATGTTTGGCGGTCTTAAGCTGTTTGTATGTGACCTTTTTGCCTGGAGTGGAGGGAAGCCTCTAAGTCTGCATTCAGTTAGCGTTGGCTGGGTGATGGGGAGTTGGCGTCCTGTCCTAGTAGTACAGCGAAGGGGCTGTGAAATAAAAGGAAAAACTTCCCATTTTTAAACTTTTAGCAATTTCCTTTTGAAATACAGGTGAGGAATGCGCTATTTACAGCATATATACAGAGATAAACTTCTGGTAAATAAGTTTTTATTACTCAAACTTCTCTGAGTACCCATGCATTAGATATTTTAGTTTAAAATATCAACACCTGCAAAAAGTGCCTGGCAGAGCATGTCTTTTTGTTTCAGCTAAACAAACAAAATGCCATGAGTATTTGAGGTGGACAGAATAGACTTGTTCTGATTGTAACCTGGGAGCCTGGAAATGGTTTTAAATGGAGAAAGTGATGCAAATTTGTGCTCTTGTTACTGAAATGCGACCGTCCTTAGAGTATCTCTCTATCCGTGGATCTGTTGTCAGTCATAAAATACTATAGGTTCTGCTGGGATGAGACTGGGCATAAAGGTAGAAGTCTGTCAGAAATCTCTGGGAATACTGGAGGGGTTTCGAGTCCTGGAGGAAAGCTAGAGCAGAATTAAAATTTCTGATACTCTTTCCCTCTCCAAAGAAATCTTCCTCCCCAATCAGCTATAATTTTAGTAACACAGGTTAGGGCTGGTGGCATTGATTTCAGTGTAGCTTCTGCCACTCTGTGGACAGAGGAGCTTGTTGTGTGTGGTCTGTCCTTTTTTCTTCTCTCCCCTCCTCTCTCCCCCCCCTGCTTGCGCTGTAATACGGAGATTCTGCAGTTCTTCAGTTGTAGTAGCTGCTCAGTGGGAGTGTGAGAACTTGTGATGTAAAGCTCAGTTCTCACTTTTGAATTTCTTAGTAATTGATACAGGAAAATAGACCATTGCTGAACTACATGAAGACTAGCGCTCACTGGCTAGTCAATAAAATGTAGTTACAGAACTCTCTTCACAATAAGAAAAAAAAAATACTTCAAGCAGCATCACTTTCTTCATTCTGGCAGTCTTGTTCTTGGGGCACCTCTCAGCTCTAAACGCTCTTACTAGATTAAAAAAACCCAAAAAGCAAACAATACTCCTTAGTGAGCTTTGACTAAGTAGTAACAAAAATTAACCAGGACTTGCTGCAAAAAACTCTTGTAAAGTGAAGTCGCTGAAATAATTTTTATAGATTAATAGACTTGATTAGTTTAATATGAACTGTCTAAAATTAGAGGCTGCTTTTTGCATTCGTTTATGTTCTTGCATATATTTTGTTCTCAGTTATGAAGGTTATGTTTTCTGAGCAAGGTTTAGGAATATGAAACAAGTTATGGATACTTAACTTGGCAAATAAATCTGTCCACACCTTATTTTCCTTTTGGGAGATTTTCGGGCAGTGAGGAGGTATGAAAGCAAGAAAAGAAGATGTGGAACTTGTGGGGAAGTCACAGACTTGGTAAGATGACACCACCAAAACAGCTTCCTGTGATGGAGCTGCTATTGACACTTGCTACCAGCAGTGCTATATAAATAATCAAATCTGAAAGGGTTTGAACAGGCTGATGAGGGTGGCAGGGTGCTGCTTTGGTTTCAGGTGAACAGGCGGAGTTGTTTTTACGTGCATTACGAAGGCTAGATTATAAAATTTGTGTCATTGGCTGAGATATATTTATGTAAAGCTGTTTGAGTTCTGGGGCTTAGTGATTCAAGTTTTCCAGATGCAAACACAAAGCGTTGCTTTTGGAGGCGTGCCCTTTCTAACTGATAGCAAGAGCAAAAGTAGAGACTGTGACAAAGCCTATGCAGTTAATGTTCTAGTGCAGGGAATCATCTCGTGTTTTTTATCCGAGGACTCTGTTTCATCAAAGTTTCTTAGTCAGAGATGTTTTTTTTCTGAAAGCTGTTGGTGTCAGTTTGGGGATAATGAAGGGGGAAGAGGATTTGGGATTAAAATTACTCGCTGCCTGGTACGTGCTATAGATAGCTGTGAAATAGTGCGGTTTGTTCGGGGACGGCTTTGCTACCTGGAAATAGAAAATAATCCTGCAGTGAAGCTGTGTCCTGCTACGCAAATTTTGTAAATAAAGGAACTCTGTCTGGAATGACAGATGAATCTGTGCAAGTACGGGCAACCTTTTCCTTCTAAACGTGGTCAGAGGCTTTTAATCATGGCCCTCTGTTCAAGACTAGTGTTTTCTGTACTTCTGTGGTTAAAAATAAGTTAAAATTGTGGATTGATCAGGGGAGTCTAGTAAAATTGCATGTTTGTTGATAAAGGATCTTTAAACTTGTTTCTAATAATTTGACAGCTATCTACATAGTGTAAAGGGGCTGAAACAAATCCCTCTAAGAATTAAGTACATCTCCACCAGTGTACTGAGAGCAGAACAGCAGTGACGTTCTCTGCTTAACTGGGACGCTGAATATTTTTTTTTCCCCTTCATCGAAACCTACGGTTTGCTTTTGAACTTATGGGTGTTTTTGTGTGTTTGCTTTGCCTTGTGTTCTTGATAAAGATGTAGAGTTCAAACCAGAATAGTTTATTTAAATTTATTTTTTTTAATGAAACATTTATTTAGTTCTCCAATGGTCAGTTGGCCAGAACCTAAACTTCGAGCTGGCACTGAACTGTGAAGGACTTGAAGTACTGTTGTTGTAACAGGGTCACTGTCAGTTTAGTTTTAGCCCTAAATTTAAGTCCTGTTTACTTAAAAAGTAAGAAAAGAAACAAGGCAGTGGAATTGCCTGATAAGAATGTTTTCTATTTTAAAAATAAAAAAATTGATTTATATCCTCATTCTGGAGGATCCTTAATCTGGAATGCTTTTGCAACTGAAAAGTGGAAGTGAGAAGTGTGACATTTTGAGGTGGGGAATGTTTAATGTTGCTGAAAAGCAGGAGAAAAAAGTAAGTGGTGAAGAAAAGACAGGAAATGCATTTCAAGTCGATTTCAGTTGTGATGACTGATTAAAAATAGATGAATAATTACAAACAGTTCTTAACACTAGCATTCAAGAATTCAATATTCTATAGTAATGAGCCTTGCATATTTTCATTCTCCTGGGATAATGTATCAACTTGAGCTCAGAAAAAAAAAATCATCTACAGTATGATTGATGCAGTACTTGAAAACACTCCTGTCTTCAGAATAACCCTTTGCTTTTGAAAGGAGAATCTAAAACTTTGAAGCATCACAACTCCTCCTTGCTCACTGCTGTCTGTACCTTAACGTCTCGTGAAGCGACTTGTTCAAGGTCACAATCCTTGGTGTCGCTCGAAATAGAAGTCCGATGCCAGACTTGCTGTCCTCTGACATAACTCCCAGACGTGCTTTTCCCAAGTGCATTCTAGAGCCGTGATGACTACTCCTAACTTGAGAACGTGAGAAGTAACGATGGAGGTTTCACCAGCCACAGGTTTAGTTTCAGCATACACAGAGTATGTTTTGAGCATGAAAAGGCAGTATACAGTCAGGTGAAAGTATAGGAATTACAGGATGTCTCTGGAGAATATGGTCCCCATTAAAAGAATTAGGGTGAGGAGCTGCAGTTTTGTCAAAGTGAGTCAGTTCGCTTAATGTAGTACAGCAGTTTAAAAGAAAATAAACAGCTGAAACCAATGTGAATGTAAACAGTTGAATGTTTGTGTTACCATTTAACTTGAATTTTGATCTGTCAAGCAGGTATTCCTCAAATTCTTTCTGCTCTTGATGAATTACTTCAACAAATGTAGACTTTATCAAGGATTTATTTTGGTATCTGGTTGTCTGCAGTCTGCCTGCTGGTTTTTCTCATTGAGGTGTTGCAAACCTTTTTTCCCCTCTTTGCTTGGCTAAAACTAAAATCTTCAACTACAGAAATAATTTGCAGAGTTTGAATAGAAGAAATGAAAAAGTATTGACTTGCAATGCATAGATACATTTTCCACAGACTTGTAAGTCAGTATAGTCTTTGAAGCGTCGAAGATGCTGCTACCAGAATTTTAATATGTTGCTAGGAGTTAAGGTTAAAGGGTAAATTTCCATTGCTATATGGACAGCTTGTAACAGGGCTCATGAAAAGCTAATGCATGAGATGAATATAAACTTAATTTTATTTTTTCCTCCTCCCTGGGTGTACAGAAGATTTGCAGTTTGTTCTGAGGAAAGGATGAAGCGAGAGGAAAGGAGTAGGAGGGATTTGACTACAATTTTAGAGGTTCATAGAAATGCTTGTGCTTTTTGGGCAGTTTGGTAACCCAGTGAGGTGATGTAAAGTGCCATATGTTCAGAGGCTGGGTTGTGTGGATGGCACAGCTTCCCACGTAGCTCTTGTATCTGGACTTTTCCTGAAACATTGTAGCTTGCATTGTGGCTCTATTAGAAGCAGAGGCTGTGCCACATTTATTCAGCTATCTAATAATCTCAGTACTTGTCTTCCAGGCTTGTGTATTGCTGATCTATACTGATTTTGATATGCTGTCCTTTACATTTCTTCAAATCCCAACACAACAAGCAGCAATATAGTGTATTGTTATATTACTTTATTGCCAGGGTAGACCAAAAATGGGTGATTTAAAAAATGTGTCGTTTATTCACAGATTTATGGCAAAAATCTTGCTTGATGTGTGTGTGTGGTGGGGGTTTTATGTGGCTGTTATCTGGTGTTAGGCATTTTGTTTTATTATGACTAATCAACTGTCTCTTAAGCACGCTCTTGACTCGGATGCTTTTGTTCCTACGATGATTTCAATTTAAGCTCTTGAAGGGAGCAGTGAAAGGAGAATGGTTTTTTTCCAAATAACTCGTAGTTGCGAGGAATTTGTCCTGAGCTCTGCTAACATCCATACCCCCTTTTCTTCAATTTATTGACTTCCAGAATCGCTATATATTTTGAAGAGCCTCTTGGAACACGCCAATGGGATGTGAATCAAAAGTCTTCATATCTCTCCAAGTTACTTGTGTTTAAATAAAATTAATCTGCAGAAGTGAATCCCTTTGGTGTGCAACACCACCCCCCCACCCCATCCCCAGTAAGTCCAAGTGACAGTTGGACTTGATTATCTTAGAGGTCTTTTCCAGCCTTAAGATTCTATGATTCTACAAGATGGCCTTGGAGAGAGGGCACAGCATCTATTTTGCCTGAACCAAATTTGCTAGTGAAAGGGTGCTCTGTGTGTGTCTGGGATTTTTGCTTTGTACAGATCTGTGAAGAGTGGGTGACTTGATTTTCATATGTACCTATGCATTCTGGTCTTTCTAAATTTATTAATGAATCAATGATGTGTATATACACATCAATAGCAAATAATTTTGAAAACAGGCTTGAATGTTTTAAAAATACAGGTGTTCTTGCAATTCAGTGTTTTTCAGGCTGTGTTGCAGGTTTTTCCCCCTTGTCTACAAAAAGCTGCTGAGACATTCCACTTGCCTTTTGTGCCTTGTTCACTGGTGTCCTGATTCCACTTGAAACATGGGTGTATGAAATCCAGTGCTCTGTTTTAGAGTAGCAAGGTTGGCTTGTTTTATTTCCAGAGCCTGGTAAATGTCTCTAAACGTGTCAGATGCCATTTCAGTGCTTTGCCAGAGCAGCAGTTGGAGCAACAGTTGGTAACGCTTGGAAGCATACCTGATGGCTTTAGTCATCTGAATGTTGCATTTTTGTCAGCGGTGCTGGAGAGGCGAGCAGAGGATTTGGATGGCTCGCAAGCCATGCAGTACCTGAACAGTGGTTTTGAGTTTCCCTTAAGGCAATAGCAGACTTCTGAAACCCACACAACAGAAAATATTAATGTTTCGTGCACGGTATTGAAAGCTTTTGCTTGCTGTTGGAATAAGCAGTGTCTTGTGTTACTAAAAGAGATGAAAATAGACTGTAAATCTGTTATTTTCTTTTTTTTCTTCTCAAGTTTAATTCCTTTGTATGTTGGCTAAGATTCTTCTCTGTAATCAGTGGCAGGTTTTTGCACTTGGCCAAATCAGCCTGTTGAGAGGGGACCGAGTACATCCCACATCGTAAAGCTGCTTTATTGCTCCCTGGAGGGAAGGAGGCTTCAGATCTACCACCTGGACCCCTGCCCCTCCCTTCTTAGACCTCCTTGGCTGCTGGATCTCTCCTGGCAGCTCTGGCCGGCTCGGGAAGCCTTTCATTGCTTCCTGGAGTGCTTCCTGAAAAGTCTTTAGGGGCTCCATGAGATAAACCTGCTCGTTTCCTCTACGGTTTCCTGATGACTGGTCTACAGTACAACTTTTCCTGTTTTTTGGGGGGGGGCAGGGGGAGAAGTTTTTCTTCTCCACTCACTTGACTGGTCAGTCACAGTTATGGGGTGTTGGTTCATCCATCCTTTTGTTGTAGCTCTGTTCTACCTTTCTACTGTTTTATTGTTTTTTCCTCATCCAGACAGTTTAAACTGAAGTGTTTAAATTTTGCCAAACCTCTGATGGCCATAGGGTTATTTGCACATGCTTCAGAGTGGGGTCAAACACAGAACTGGTAAGTCCTTTCCTTCCATTGCAAAGCAATGCTGCAGGTGGGAACTTTTTGCTGACCTTGAACCTACCTAATAAGTTGTTTTGTAGAAACCATTTCAACTTCTAGCTGTCCAGGGAAAGACTTCCCTCCTCCCCAAACCAGATTTCTCTCACTGCTCCAAGAGCAGCTGGCATTTGCACTCTTCAGCCTTTAACCTCAGTAATTTTCTAATCATTGAGACTTTTGAACTCTCTGTTGCATTTGGTAGATTCACTGATAATTTGTGATCAGAGCTTTCCCCTGAGCAGAGTGAAAATAACCTCATCTTTGGGGGTTTCATTGCTGCTCTTTGTGAGTTGCTGACCAGTTCAAAACACAAGGTACTCAAATGCATTAATTTAATGTACAGATTGAATATATTGTGATCATGTATGTGTACATAGTGTATTCTATGTACGTGTGCAGTGTTACATATAAATGAATAATGGATTTGCTCTAAGTAGTTTGTTTGTGGAGCCTTACTTTAGAAAGGAGAAAAAGTTGATAGATGTTCTTTCTGCTGTGTCTAGTTGCAATCTATCATCTGCTTTTCTTATTGTCTGGTTATTGTACAGTGAAGTGGTATTTTAACTGCAACTCCCAACTGATTTATGGTAGCTATTTTTAACAATAAGAATAATTTCTGCTAATTTAAAATAGGCAAGTGTAGTTAGTGAATTAAGAATACAAATGTAAACTTTGTTTTGGTTGGTGGAAGAGCCAAAACTGAGTAGAAGTTAACTTGCAGTGGTGGCCCAGGTTGTAATTAGACCCAAGAAACTGGAAGTACTATTTGCTGCAGTGTATTTCAGGCTTCTGAATTTCCAGACTTTTGAAGTGAAGGACAATAAAGTTTAGCTTGTGGAAAAAACTTTCAGGACAGTGAATCTGTTACTTGTAAGTATTTTTTTTTTTTTTTAAATATTGTCACAGCTGACAACAGTCTAAATGGTTGTTCAAGAATTACCCAACTCCCTAGCTCCTGCACCATGTACTTTTGGAAATGCAGACAGTGAACTGCATTTTTTAGCCTAGTTGGCTGCAGGAAATAATGTTAAAATTTTAACTTTTTCCTTTGAATAAAAGGTAGAAGTCCCCAAAGAAGCTATTTAACATCAGCAGTCACTTCTTACTGAAAAGTCTTGATGGTTCTTGCATTCAGAGTAATTTTTATGGAGGGTTTTGTTTTCACTGTGCAATTAGAAGTAACAAAATACATTGTAAAGATTGTGACTGTTAAAATTTTAAGTTCTTACCACCACTCCAAACACCTGAACTTCCTGACTTAAACAGTCTGTCCTTAGTTTTGGTAGCAACAGGCAATAGTGTGGCGTGTTGAACAGTGCCGTTCTTACAGAAGGGATATGTAATGCATATTGTCTGTCTGCTGCTTAGCTGTTCAGCTGCAAGGAAGTGAGAGTTTGGGGCTGGAAAACAGATGAAACGGGGACTTGAGGGTTTTGGTAGTGTTTTGTTTTTCCCCGCTGTAAAGGAAGCGCAGACCTAAGTGTTGTGGTTTTATGTGTCTGAAAGGCTGTATGGTTTTGTGGAGATGTACTGTCTTCGGTTTGGCCTCATCTATGCATTTAAATTTGGGGAAATTTGAGGATTTGATTTGCAGTGCAGGACTTGAAGGCTTTGATTGCTAATCTTTGTTTTGAGTTACCAAGGACAGTTTCATTTCACATACTCACCCTTACATGAGCCTGCATTAGGAATGCCATCTTTCCAAAGCGACCCCTTTTAATTTAACTTGGGGATTGTTGATGGTGCAGAAGCAACCTGTATTTGACTGAACATAAAACCACAGGCAATGTCAGTGTGAGCAGATAGCAGTGCCAGTATTCTGGGTATGGGATCAATGTACTTTTCCTACCTGTTATGCAGTTACTGATTCCCATCTCTTCTTTTACACAGAAGTGCCTTTGAAAGGCTGACACCTTGGCTCTGTATGCCTTTGGTGGCTTTTGAGAAGCTTGAGATTGAACACGTGGCTGTGCATCATGGAGCCACCAGTTGCTCAAAACTTGTATTGCTTTGTATTAGTTCCCTTTTCCATGAACAAGTTCTTTCTGTAGCTGAAATTAGCAGGTAGTCTGATATTTTGTTATCTGGTGAAGATGCCATTTTCTCTGGCTTTCAGTAGTCCATACAAGTCCTTACTAGTGGGAACTTGTGGCAAAAGAGGAAGGGGAGGCAGTAGATGGCAGCTTGTCAGTTAAATTAATATTTTTTGTTTTTTTCCTAGTAGTATTGTATTCATTTGGGGCAGGGGGAGGGGAAGAATATGAACTGAAACCGCTTTTCATAATCTCAGCATCACTGAGTAGCAGCAATCCTAACAGCTGCAAGCGTCTGCTCAGTGGGGACCTGCTGCTGCCAGAAAATGAGCTGATAATGATGAGCAGCTCAGTAGTGTAATTAAGGTCATATTAACTCCAACAGTTCCTCATACCTTAAACATAAAAATCCAGGAAACTCATCCTGCAGGAGAGCAGTTCAGGGATGGGTCCTCTTAGGTAGAGAGCTCTGAATTCTTGCGTTGAAAAGCAGAGGGAAGTTCAGAGAAATCTAAGTTGATTATAGAGGAGTGTTTGATACAAACATCTTAGGGTTTCAGGACATCTTTCACGTCATGTTGCTGGAGATACTTCTTCAGCAGCCCGGCCACAGCACGCACAACTCCGTGCTGTGCCGGAGGATTCCTAACACTAGCTAGAAAGGTTTTGTTGCTTCTGAAACCGGAGGAAGGTGGTGTATAATAAGTACTTGAAGAAAAACTGCATATGATATAGGCATATGTAAGGATGCCCACTTGTTTCATTTTTGATTCAAAAGAGTTGTTCCAGCTGGTACATCATCTTTGGAGAGGCTATTGTCTTTTAATCTCTTCTCCAAATGTCAGATATGGTTACTCTTCTGCATTGAGTGTATGACCTGTAAAAGGATAACATCATCATAATTTTAAGCTGTTCCAAAAGCTTCTCTTGTACTTGACATAACTTACATGACAGATCTTTAAACCAGCAATTTTTAGTTGAAAATGCTTCTGGGCTAAGACTTCAGAGTAACTTAGAGCCCAAAGGAAGTCCTGTGAAGAAGCTAAGCAATAAACTTCTTAAAATAGGGTTCATAATACAAATTCTTAACTGTAGCAGCATTAGTGGGGATTGTTAAACTGAAATATAGATTTGGAAAATGTGTTTGTTGGTAATAGGCAAATTGATTAAGTTGAACTCCCCCCCCCCCGCCCCGAAATCAGCTGGTTTCACTGATACCGTGCTTTGGTTGAAAGAACATAACCACATGTAAGAGTCTGGAAGAAAACCCTTAAGATAGTGCATTGGTGATAATGTGCAACCTTGTGCTGCTGAAGTAAGTTTTTTATTGTGTCTTGGGAGCTAACTATTTGACCAGATGGATGGTTTATCACAGCCTGACAGTGTCCCTTTCTCTTGCAAGAGCAAAATAACAAGTTCCTCTACGCAAATCCTCCTTGTGTAGCCCCTAAGCAGAGGGCTGTGCTGCTTACCCTTCTCTATACAGTCATCTAAGTGTAGCTGTAAGTAATAGCATGTTTCAGTGGTTATTGAAATCCAAGAATCCTTTAGAAGAGTGGCCAAGTGGGGTTGAAATGGATTTGCACCCCATACTGGAGTAGTATGCTTCTGTTGCATTTGCTGTGTGGATTTTAAAGCACTGCAAAGTCAAAAGTGCTAGGAAAAGTAAGGTTCTAGTGGCTTTCCAGAAGTATAAAAGTATCGACTGTGCGTGAATAAGCTTTCATCACTTTCTGTTTTGTAAATTGGTCCTGTCATGAGGTGGTCAGTTAAAAAGCTTGTGTGTCCAGTGTACAGCATTGCAGCGAATTACCAGCTGCACCGAGGAACGAGTCTGGTGTGGCAGGGGCATCAAAGCTTTGTAAAACACTTTTCCTGAGTCCAATGAATAATTAAAGTACCACCTAAAAATCTTGTTCTTGCACTTTGGTCTGGTTTAATGCATGGAGTTAGAGTGAGGGAGTGACGAGAAAGTCTGCAGGAACCATTCCTCACTCCTGCTTGTTTTCATGGCTTGAAATTATGCGGTACCATGTCATATCTGAGTTTCCACTTTCCCCTTTCTGAAATGAAAAGTGGCCATCTCAGGAGTGTTTTGAAATCTCGTACGTAGAAAACACTTTCATATCCTCAGAAAAAGCTGTATTCTGTGCTTCATTTGCAGTCTTGATTCCTTAGAAAGGAAAGTAATTACGTTGTTGACTGAAAGTCTGTTTAACGCTTTGGAGAACAGGTTTCTGTGATTGTATGATTTTTTTTCTTTCTTGCACTTTTTTTGAGACAGCAGAGTTTCTTGTATGATTTTTTTCTTTCTTGCACTTTTTTTGAGACAGCAGAGTTTCTTTTGCATAAAGATCAGCGAGTGTTGCCTAAAAGACTTGTGATGTCTCCCCAGGGATGCCGCTTTCACGCATACCTGGGGAGGATTCTTGCCCAAGTTACCGGGAAGCTGGAGGTGCCATTTCTGCTCCAGGTGGCTGACTGAGAAGTTGAGTTCTCCGTGCTGCAGCTCTCCGAGTAGAGGTGGTGTTTTCCTGTACCAGAGGATGTTTATGTGCCAAGGATGTGTTTTTCAAAGAAACGCATGCATGTAAATCAGTCTGTGTTTATGAATTTTTTTGATTTCAGGGTGTGGTTGTAGCAGGCTGGCTCTTTCTGTACTGGAAGTCATGAAAACAAACAGCAACAACAAAAAGGGGTGAAGCAAATGAAGTGCTGAGGAGACAGGGAGCGTGTGCTTTTAAAAGTGGTGATTAGCGAGGGTAACTCGGTGCCTCTTTCTCCCGCCTTCGCGAGGCCCTGTGTCTGTTTTAAGCTGCTCCAGGCACTGCAACCTAGTCTCAGCAAGCGTGTCAGCGTGAGGCACCTCGAAAGGGGGGAAGGAGAGGGTGGCCTGTTTCTGCCCTTTGTGTGTGTGTGGGAAGAGGAATGACATGGTGTTTGGCTTTCCATGCAGCTTTTTAAACCCGTAGCTTCCCCAGGCTTGAACTGAGGATGCTTGTTTGCCATTAGACCGGAGGTTTTGTTGTTGCTTGTATCCCAGAAAGAGGTTTCTCCTGGCTCTATTTACGAGCCGGTGCTGTTTGAGCTGGCTGCGATTGGGAGGAAGGAGGGAGGCAATGAATGTTGTGCCCTCTTGTTTTTCTCTTGTACAGGAAGAAAAAAGCTGAGGAGCCTGTCCTCCTCCTCTGAGTCAGCTGTGGTTACGGTTTGCTGAGTAGGCGTGCATGTTTTGAAGGGAAAAGCAGCTTCCAATTAAGTCAGTTAAACACTGTGCCCAAATAAGTTTGGGGAAGTTCCCCCACCTTGAACGTACTCTTATTAGAGCTGTGACAGTTTGGGGTAAAACTGGTTTATGATAATTACTAAAGGTATTGTACGCATTGGGTAATTCTTGAGCTAAAAAGGAAAACAGGTTCTGTGCCCTGGTGAGTTTTCCATTTTGATAGCTGTTGTTACCACAGCAAGTTGAGGTACTGAGCCACGGTGAGAAAGTAGGGTTAAGTGTTACACCAGTAGTATGATCTCCCTCTTGCAGGTAGATGCAGGTCTTGCTAGTACAGCAAGGGTGACCTGTCTGCATGTGTACTGTGCGTGTTACGTTGGGTGACTTGTGGTCACGATGGAAAAAGAGGGAGTGGAAGAGGACTTTGTCAAATTAGAAGATAACTGGGGAGGCACAAGTGAACATCTTCCATGTGGTGGAATACAAGAAAAAAGGATCCCAAGGAGTTCCTGTAGGAATCTGACAGCACAAAAACTTCATCTGAAAGTTGATAGGTGAATGTAATCATATTATGAAGCAGCTCTCTAACAGTATTAGAAAATGATGCATAGAGAGAAACCCAATTCCCCCACTGTCGTGTTTGGCCTGTCATTGTCATGCACAGCAAAATCATTTAGTTGAGAACTTCAATTATCAGTACAGCCTGGAAATACTAGCTAGAGGTGATGGGGAGCAGACTGACAGGTGAGCAAAAAGATTGGAAGTGCAAGAATATCACAGTGTCCACGCAGCAATAAAATGGGTGACCTGTTGCTGAGATAAAATGGAGGTAAGTGAAGTTCCTGCTCCAGCTGTGACTTGAGGACTGTGCTCAGGGGTTCACTGTTAGGACACAGGAAGCAGCTGATACTGGCTTGATTTTTGCATGTGATCTCTCCAGTATTTTGCAAAAAAAGCCTGGCTCCTAACCGAACACCTGATGCTACTGCTTGTTGCCAGAGTGACAGGAAATGTTAATTCCTTACTTTTGTCTTTAGTTGCTATATCTTTGCTAACAGAGGTAGTCTGTTCTTGTTTTGTGACAGAGATGGAAACTCATTTGCTTTGCTTTTTTTTGGTGTATCTTATCTTTTTTTCCTGCCAAAATGAATATAATATGATTTGTAGCGGTTACTTTTTGGACAAACTGATCTGAAATGTAATGTAAGTGATACTATGTATTTTGCCAGCACAACTGGAGTTCTAAGTGTACATCCTGTTTGTCATTTTGTTGTTTTGTGAGGACTTTGATCATGGTGAAGTTGCAAGAAATGCAACATGATGATGTTTTAAGTGGAAGAGGAATGTATAAAAGCTGTTTTACGAATTATAAGCCAGTGCTCAGCCTGTGTAAGATACTTTAAGCTGATACCCCCAGGAAAAAACTAGAAAAATATGTGGGCTTTCTGGCTGGATGCAAAATTAGTATTCTTGATGAATACTAAATAGTAAGCTGTCTCCTCTAGAGTTTCTGGTTCAAGGTGAACAAGTTATTTCCATCACTAAATGCTGTCTTGGGTCTTGGTAGATTGCTGAGATTTGAGACCAAGTTTCCTCTTGTGAGATATGATCGCTGACACTTGCAGCTTGTGGCTTCTGGATTTTGCACTAGAAGGTTTAAGTTAGGTATAGGGGAATCTTCTGTAGCTCATGATGTTTGGGGACATGTGATGTAGATATTCTTTGGACCCTCCAGGACAGAAAGCATATCTGTGCTGCATGAGGTTGTGGAGGACTGAGGTTGAGACGCAGAATGACTCTTTCAGGTTGTCATATTTTCCATACTGAAAATATCTGATTGATGAGCCAGAGGAAGAGCTGCGATTTGTAGGCTACAAAACCAACCAAATGTGGTGTTTATCTGAAAAGTTTGATCTGCGTTTGACACTAAAGAGCAGGGTACTGCAGAGCTTTAAAGGATACCGTGCTCAAAAGTTTTTTGGTTGGTTTGGTGTGGTTTTGTTTTTAACCCCTATAGTCTATTTCACTTACCTCTGAGGCTGTCCAGAGACTTTCATCACATAGTACCTCTGCTAGAGGACTTACGTTGGGGGCAGATGCACAAAATTTAAGGAAAATCAAGCAACTTCCTTCTGACAAGGCTGTTTCCTAAAACATTGTGCTATGCAGCAATGATCAGAGGTTTATATACAAAGAAGATTCAAGCCAGTGCTGTGAAAAAAGTTCGTCATTGTGTTTTTTTCTTGTAAAAGTGGTTCTTTGTAAGTTGTGACATTGCTTTGTTCATTGAAGCAATGCTAAGATATAATGTGCGTGTATATATTATGTGTGTTTATATACATATATATATAAAAATAAAAACATCAGTACTAACTTTAGTTGTTACTTGCACAATAGCTCAGCTCAAGGCACGTGGCCTTGTGCATGGAGAAGGTGTAACTGTTTGGTGCATGTCTTGGCCAAAGAAAAAATTCAGTCCAGACAAATCAGGCCAAACAGGCAGCTGAACAGGCGCTACCCCTGATTTATCTCTTACTCTGTTTAAAGTAATGATACAGGAATATGTTCTGCTTAGCAAACTCTGCATGTGGTTTTTTTTCTTCTTGCAATTGTTGTGCCCTGTACTGCAGGAGGCATGGGTGATGTATGCGAGAGTTTGGTATTAGTTTTGCTCTCAGAATTTTCTGTCCTTGCTAGTGCAGTTTTAATTAAAATGGTTCCACAAATGTAAATGGAAACCATGCCCATAGAAAATTGGTGCTGGAGTATTCATCAAGAAATGTTCTCCTGCAGAGCATGTGGGTTCAACCATTTCTTCTGGAGTATAAAATCTTTGGTGATCATACCTGTGGGGAACAACAGTTGCAATTAGTTTTCATCAAATGCCAGTGGGAATTTCTCCCCAGAAGTATTCTTTAGACTTATATAGGCAACTCTCAAAATATTTTACAAATAGTTCTTTTGGGGAGAGATGCCAGCTGTGGTTTATGACTTTGGATCTGATAACAATACGCCTGCTCTTCAGAGGGCATGACTATGTGTAAAAAAAATTGTCTTCAAGGCTTCACGGATGTGTGACAAGAGGGAATGGAACCTGAGAGGTCGAGGGGGGGACACCTCCAGCATTTTTTTGAGTGCCTTTTTTGTCAATCTGAGCTGATTGGTATACGTGTGGAGTAAACGGTCATCTCTCAGCAGTTTTACTACCTCTTTTTGGTAACTGAATACCTCCAGGTGAGTCAGATGTGGTAACGGTTATCTGGTTGGGAGTTTGGAAACCCTATTTTGTTTTGAAATGCCTGCAAGATGACGGATCACTGCTGAGGATCTTGCACCACCTCACAGTATTCTGTGGGCATTTTTATGTAATGTTGTCACTGAAATTTCTGCACCTTTAATCCATTTGATTCAAGTTTGAACTTGCCTTAATTCAAGGCCTTTTTTTTTTCCCTGATCTAGAGAGAAAATTGGTTTGGTTTGGTGATAAAGATGTAGCTGGGATCTTGGGTTAGTTCTGCAATACTAAAGTGGGTAATTTTTCCACTAGTGTAATTGTGATCTTTCTTACCGTGTAAAATGAACAAATTAGTAGGGCAGGCCTTCTTTTCCTGCTTGTGAGTTGGTGAAGTGCTTGCTCTCGCTTGCATGCTGTTCGGGCTGGGGGCCTCTCTGGAGGTTTAGCAAAACGGAAGAGAGATGTTATTTGTCATCTTTTACATTGTCAAATTATTCTAATTTTGGAATAAGGAACTGCTTTCTTGAGGGAATTACTTATCTTCTTGGAAAGTTGGCTGTAAAAGTAAGTCTGTTATTAAATGGCTTTGTAAGAAGTGGATTAAAACTTCCTGATTTATTGTTTAGCAGGAGAATTGTTCATTGTTCAGCAGGAATTTAGGTTTGTTTAGCAGAAGAATCAGAAATGAGTAACTCATACTGATGGTGACATTTTCAATAAGTTAATTTATTTTCTGATAATAAAATAAGGTCCTTGGTCAGGCCTTGGCCCCCTTTACCATCTGTCATTAGTTACTCAGTTTTTGGGCAATGCTTATAAATGTTTTGTTTTGCATTCCTACATCTGTGCAAGTCCCGAGCATAACAGGTGGGTTCTTTACCCTCCTTCATGCATCTTCCTCACTCCCATGCACATTTTCGATTTCATTTTTCTTCTGGGTTTTTTTTTTTAAACATTTTGGAAATTCCCCTTTGTAACTACAAACAGTATACTGTATTGCCTGTGATTTATTAGTACTGATATTGTTATGGCACGTTTGAGTCTTGTTCTACCTGATTAAAATGTTCTGAAGGAATTCAGAGCTGCAAATAATATGAAGACAAACATAAGGGGTAATAGAATTACCTATACATTCATGTAATCAGGGGATGCATAGGGAAGCTTTTTCATTGCTTGTAAGCTAGCAGAATTTGAGGTGATAATTTCTTAGTGAAATCTTGTCTTGTTTGTTTCTCTATATATGGTACATCTATAGATTCTTTTCTTAGCAACCCCCTACGTGGAGTGAGGACAAAGGCAAGCCTTGAGAAGCCAGGCTGGCAGGAGAGGTGCTGCGTGAAGCCCAGGCCGAGCTGCTGGAACTCCTCTTGTCCCATGCGCAGGCACCTCCATCGTGGGGCGGCAGCCGTAAAGCCACTCTTAGTAAAACGGATTTGCAAAAAATCCCCAAATTTCAGGTTGAGGACGAGGTTTGAGAGAGGAGAGGAAGAGTGGATGACTGCGGAAAAGTAATTAAATGCTGCTTAAAGTGAGTTTTGTCCCTCCGGCTGTGTGTCAGCGAGGGGGACGCGCTGCCTGCGCTGGCACTCTGCAGCTGGAGCTCCCGAGCAGCCATTTATGAATGAGGCACCAGAAGGGGGAGGAGGGGATTTCAGCTACAATAACAGTCTGCTACTAGGCTTCATTCACTCCCTGCAGTCTCACTGTAATTGACGCTGTATTTTAATAATACCATATCCTATTTTTTTTTAAAAACAAAACACATTCCTCCTTTTTCTTAACTGAATCCGTCGTGTGATTTACTTTCCTTCCGTGCTATTACTTTCCTGCCTGTCTTCCCCTCTCCCCCCCTGAAGCCCACCCGTAGGCTAAAGGTCATGGCTCCTGGTTTTGCTTTTTCCTTAAAACGAACCGCACAGCTACTCCATTTCTCCCCTGCCCCGGTTAGGAGGCTGGGGCAGAGCTGTGCCCCTCGCCGTGCCCCTCGCCGTGCCCCGGGTGTGCAGGCACGGTGGCTGCGCTCTGCGTCCGTCCTGTGTCACCAGCCCCGACGCGGCTCTCGTCAGAGCAAGCCTCAGCCTGGTCTGAGGCACCGGGAGGGCTGGATGAAGGGGGACTGTGGCTAGTGCCGAGCTCCCCCTCCTTCCTCCTCCTAGCTACTTTAGGTAGCCCATTATTTTCAGTACTTCAGACCCCTTTGTTGTGACTGAATTGAAGCCGGGTGACAATGGCACCCTTGCTTCCTATTCACAGCAAAATGAAGAGACAGGCCATTGTCCTGAGCATAATTGAGCCTCTATCAAAACAAAAACACAAAGAGATGGGCAACTCAGTTAAAGCTGCTTGTTTGAGCTGTAACAGTGGAGGCTGTTTAGGACTAGAAACCTAATTACCAACAGTAAGCTTTTTAAAGCCAGTGCAGCATCCCCTTTTAGTTTAAGGCACGCAAGTTAAATTTTTTTTTTTTTTGAGATACTGAATGTTGTTTACAAGCAGTGATATAGCTGATAATACCTCACAAACCACCTACTTGCCAGATTTGATTTGATTTTTTTAAAACCCAAGCCAGGTCTGCAAGAGATCACAAGTTCTAACTCAAGAATATCTCCTCAGCTTAGACAGCTAAGCCAGCAGTTTCATAAAATATTTAAGCAGCGTGCACTTGGTTGAGTTTATATTGTCTTGCAGTTTTCATTTGCCTCAGTAAAGCTTTGGTGTTAGCTGTTGTTCTTCCTGTCTTTTGAAGTCTCAAAACATAATTAGTAATTTTCCACTTCTACATAAGGCACAGCATTTTTCTGTAACCAGTCTTGTAAGAACTGCCATAAAATGGCCAAAAGTACCCCATATGTAAGTTCATTTTCTTAGCCTAGATGGGAAGCTTTGCAAGTTGCTTCCACCACAGTGCTCGTTTGTCGACTGTAGGAGAGTGAAAATTATTTATGCCAGTTAGTGGTAAGTTGGTGCTGCTGCTCATCATCCTCCTGACTAACAGCCCAGTCGCTTTCCTGATCATCCTCAAGTAAAGGGTAGTGCACACTGCGTTAAAACAATAAAACCCCCCATACTGTTATTTCCAAAGAAGTTGGTATTTCGATCATCCGAGGCTGTGCTAGGATTTAATCCACTTAACCTTGTGCTAAGTAAATGGTGATTTCCTAGGAAATACTGAATAGTGTGCATATTCGGGTGTGTCTCATACATGTAGGGGGGCAGATTTTCCCATGAGGAAAATCTTGGTAAAGAGTAGGGACCTCCAAGCTGGCCTGTGACTTCAGAAAGACTCTTTAAAAGGCTTATTTGCCCAGATATGGGAAACTGATGAAAAGGTTGGGAAGTATCGTGAGGGAAACTAATTTCCTGTTTGTTTGGGGTTTTTTTTAAATGTGATCCTTTGAGAATTGTATCTAGTGGGAATGAATTGTCCCAGGGGTGGTGGTAGGGGAAGGTTCATCTTGCTTTTTTCCTGTTAATGCTATGATTCTAACATAATTTTTGAACTGGGCACACATTTTACATTTTGGAGACAAATGCTGAACTGCTGGTTGAATGTGGTGTTGTTGAGCAGCTCTGATTGCTGATGGCTGTCGTGGTGAAGTGGGGGGAAGGTGGGAATACCACCGTTGGTTTGGGCAGATGGGGTTGAGCAGAGCTCCCCTCCTCAGAGCAAAACCTGGCCAAACCACTTTTCGTTCTGGTGATACCAAAGGAGGCAGTGAGAAACTTGTAATGATTTAAAACTAAGTAATCTGGTTCCCTAAGGTCCGTATCCTTTTTAGTGTTAAGAGCCTCTTTGTGACTCATATCCACTAATGTAGACACAAGCCTCTGTCTGAAGAAAAGCCTTAAGGGATGAGTAAGCTGAGATGACTTGAGAGGCTTGTGGGCTACGAAAGGCTGGCTAATAGCGACTGGAATGAGACTTCAGTTTGCTACAAAAGATGTCTGCAGATTATATTAGTTTTTCGGTGATGAGCAATACACAAATAATGCAATATAGTGCAGAAATGAGTTTTCATGTAAAGAATTAAGTACTTGGGGCATAGCATGGGCATAGGAGTTGCACCTTCAAGACCCAGCAGACGGAAAGCTTTTGAGCATTAGAACCAGGCAGACATGGCTGCTGTTCCACCCCAGCCTGCATGTAGTCTTATTTGCATTTTATTTTTCCCTGAGAGTCAAGCAGATCAACGCTTTGTTTCTGTGTGAGTGTAGGCTGCAGACTTGTTTAATGTGACCCTACCAAAGTGGTGCACAAGCATCTGCAAAATCCTGCTCTAAATGTGTCAGGGAGTTTTTTGGGGCCAGTTTATATTTAAGTTTTCTATAATCAAGGAAGATACTGGAATGTTTTGGGTTTCCTTTCTGGAGGGATATCTCAGTCTGTCTCTCTGCAGTTCTGCATCATTTATGTTGGTAGGATGCTTAACCGAGCGCAGGCTACTAAAATATTTTGTGAGATTGTTGGCTTACCACGTTTAGTTCAGGAGATACCCTTGATGCTGGAACTTGTGATCTCTTGTGGACCCGGCTCAGAAAGAAATAGTTTGGGATGTAGATGGTTTGTGAGTTGTCGTCAGCGATATCGCTGCTTGTAAATTCTTGCCTAGCTATTTTTAATATTTGGAAATGTGCAAAGCCTGTCAGTATGCCAGTTTTATAAAACTGTTGAAGAAAGTGTAGGAAAGAGCTCATCTTGCACCACATAAGTGAGCTTTTCCTGTCGAGGTTAAATAAGCGGACTCTGAACTCCACCGATCAAAGGCAGGCACACTTAGCCAACGAGTAACTTTAGAGGTTTAGCTCCAGGCAATGTTCAGTGGTTGCCCTCCAATTCTGAGCCCTCTGCTAATAAAACTCCTTTCTCCTCTTCTGAGATTTACGTAGTTGCACATTAGGGACTAGGATTTGGGAAGGGAAGTGGGGAGGGATGTGTTTGTGGCTTAGCAGTTTCAGACATGTTCTTCAGGGGTTTTATAAGCTATGTAGTGAAACTGAGCTGAAACAAAGGAGGAAAATACCTCTTAGTTTCCTCATATTAATATATTATTAAACAAACCCATAACAATTGTCAGTTATTTTTGTTATGTGGAATATATATATTATTTTATTTTGTGGTTATCTTTTCTTGAAATTAAATTAATTTGTTGCCAATGGTAGACTAAATGAAGACTGAAAGGAGATAGGGGAAATCCCGGATTTTTCTAATCTTTACATCTAGTATGAGCTAAGCCTCTGTTCTGTGCTTGTTAGGTGATTTCCATTTGAGCAGCTTGAATGCAACAAAATTAAAGATTCAAAATGAGCCCGTGGGGTAAACTGATAGACTATTTCCATTCTTCAGAGAGAAACCATGTGGAGAGGGCCAAGGCTGGCTGCACGCAGAGTTCCATGTAGGTACGTGGAGCTGTGACCTTGCTGCAGGTTAAAATTGTGCACAAACTACTGGCTTGGATACAGTTTTCAGTCACGCATTTTAGAATAAATTCCATCCTCATGCATCTTGACTGCATCTGGTTTTAAAATATCCCTGTGATCTCCATGTGAATTCTTTTTACATGTGCACACTTACTGCAATACTTCCAGACCGCTTTGGTGTTTTGAGCATAAAGAACATGTTATCTGCATCTCTGCTTGTCTCACCGATTTCTTTCATTGCAGAGCCTTTTTTGCATGACGTAAATTTGCCCTCGTTTATTTATGTCTGGGGCAGAAATTTTTTATCTGTGGTTCAGCAGCAACGGACTGATAAATAAGGTGATACTGTGTGATGATATTATGGGTTGTTCTGGGTTTTAGTTGATTCTAAGCTCCTGCAGGAGGCTTTTAATTGTTACTGACTTGAGCACTTCTAAAAAAAATTTAAAAAACCCTCAACAAACCAAAACTCACCACCAAAGCAAAACATGAGCCTTCTGTGTTTTTGTATGCTGGAATCTTTGCCTTGGAGGTAATTAAAAATCCTTAATGGGATTTCTACACAGCTGTATTTTTTACCAAGCACCGTGTGTCTGGGTGCAGCTGGTTGAATAGAAACATAATAAACATGAGAAATGGCTGGCATTGTACTCAGAGATTCTTAAATAGACAGATATATATATATATTTATTTAAGAACAGATCCTGTACAGCAGCCTGAGTTATACCAGGTAGCCTAGACAGCTTTCTGAAGTGACCTTGGAAAGGACAAGTGCAGTTCGGGAGGTGCTGGCTTGGCTTGTCATGGTGCGTCTCTGTTCTCTGGTCGTATGGACCTATAGACCACGTTGTTGCTAGGGGCTTGGGAGTAGATATTGCTTGCTTGTGTGAGTTTTGTGGGTGGTTTTGGTTTTATCTTTTTTTTTTTTTTTGCTTTTGTTCTAGTTTTGTTTTTTAGACTACTGTAGGTTGTCTCTGTGCCCTTATGTTCTCCACAGATAAAGAGATGAGCTTTGACGTGGGTCAGAACTGTAATAGCTTACCATTGAGAGTGACTTGCTTTGGTTAAACCTGGCCCCATCTACGATAACCTTGCAGTTTGTCCTCCTCAAATCATCGTAACTGTGTACTGGGGACTTGACATCTCATGGCCAGGGATTAGCGTCTTTTATCATAATTTGAGCACCCTGACTTCACTGGAAGACTAAACTACGAAAGAGGCTCACAGGAAGGGCAGTACAAAATGCCTTGGCAGCCTTGGACTGTACAGTTTACATAGTTTTTCAGTACTGTTTAGGTATTTGTTCCTGTAACGGGGTCTTGAAGGAGTCCTGTTTAGAAATAAATGAATTGTGTTTTCAGCAAAAGTTTATGGCAGTTTTGTCTCCCTTGTGATTGTGGCGATAGCAGAGAAGGTGGTTGACCAGCGATATTTTCGTTGCTTGGCAGGACGGGGGGACTGACTGCTGCCTCTGAGAAAACACAGAGCTCTGAAGTAGTGCAGCCTTGGAAAAAAACAAAACCAAAACAACAAAACCACCAACAAAATCCCCCAACCAATCACCCCACCACAGAAACAAAAAGCGTTCAACATCGGACATTTGCAAGCACTGTGTTACTACCTCAGGTGTCTCTAGCTGAAGGCATAGCTTTTTGTTTGCCTGGATGCTGTGTGGGATGAGGAGCCCGGGCTGGGGGCAAGGTGATGCTGAGGCAGAGCTCCTCAAATCTCTCCTTACAGGGCCTGACCAGTCAGGAAGACCCTGTTCGGAGGGTGATTGCTTGTAAGCTGTTACCCCTCTACCTCCAAGTCTTTGAGTGTTTTGGGATATAATAAAGTATACTGATAGATTCTGGAAACTGTCTGAAGTAAATAAAAGTGTAGTAGGCAGTGGCCTTGTGTGCATCATCTGGCAGTGGGGAGAGGGGAATCGGAGTGAAGCTCAGACTCTAAACACACGGCCTCTGAAATCTTAAAACAACACAGTATACAATATTTCCTTCACGCTGGCTATTTCGCTCCGTCATTTAAAGTAGTGCCTCTTCCAATAGGGCTTGGGATGCTGCCTCTTTATAAAAAATAATCATCTGAATAATACGCTTTTTGGTGCTAAAACAGAGACTGGTAGACACAAAACTAACCGTTCTGTGATGAGCCCTCGGTGATGCTACTGTTCATAGACAGGGAACCGAGCGACGTGGAAGTTGTCTCTGGATTTCTCCTAATGTACTGGAGTACTGAATGTACCCTATCAAGTTATTACATTCTGTTTTCCTTCCATTGCCATCTGTTATCTCTTTTCTGGTCCTTATCTTTAACTCTGCAAATCCTCTTAGAAATTTCTTGAAAATACCGAAGGGGGAAACTGGCTCTTAGGTAATGCTTTTATTCGTGGAGCATTTGTTTTTATTTGCGCCACCCTCTTTTTTTCATCCTGGTATCTTTCTATGTATTTTGGGTGCAAGACTAGTGTAATCTAATTTGCTGACTCATGTAATTAAAGAACGAAGTATTGGAAATCATAAGTTCCATAAGCTTGCCCCTTCCTCACAGTGAAAAATAAGTAGTATTAGATGCACCAGCCTTTTCCATCTGACTAACATCCAATGTATAAGCAACCCATTTTCATGCTCATATAAACTTTTCTTTCCTAATCTCAAATTTAAGACACCCTGAGAGTGAGTGCCTGCTACACGTAATACTTGAGAACATGCAGTGGTCACCACGTTATTCTGTTTAATGTGCCAGTTGGTGAGATAATACCATATGTTTATTGTTATTGTAGGGATTTAGTTTGAACTCAGAAGGGCAGTGCGAATTTCCAGAATGCTCTCCATGTATGATACTAATGCTCATCAATTAGTGTTTTAATATTTCCGCTGTAAAGTCTTCCGATACAATGAATAAAGTGGAATAAGAGGAATACAAGCAATAAGATGCTAATGAAGTGTATGACATTTGGGGTGTGAAAAGAAGGAGAATTCACATTAAGAGCATTCAATTACGTGCTTTGATTTGTTTTTAGGATAAGAAACTACTGTCTTGAAATGCTCCAAGTCCTTATGGCTGCAGAGCTGCTTTCGAGATTGAGAAGTTTCAAAATGGGGTAACAGAAGGGTTGTTCTGTTTGTGAGGGTGGGAAAAGACAATCCCCCCTTCTTTTGGTAATTCAAAATCCTTTGGTTTACTTGCTCTCAAAATGAAGGCAGTCATAAGTGATAGCTGAATATGATACTGTTTGTTCCGTTTATATAAATTTTGCTTTGAGTTGAGTTCTGGCAGCTTTGCTGAGTGGGAAGCTGATATGTTTGGCCTCTGTAATGGCTGTGTGGGCTGTCATTAGGAGGTGTTTTGCAGAAGTTGCTGTATCTTACCTTCTCACTTTGTTATAAAGCTTAAACATGCAATCTGCCCTCTCCCAGCTGGCACTGTATTTGTGGGTCTGAAATGGTTTTAAAAACCCTGGGTTGCCAGGCTTGCACAGCATGTAGCTTGTATTGCAGGTTGGCTGGGAGCTGCTGCGCCGTCTTTCTGGTTTTGTACCCCAAGTATTTTTATTAGCAAGGTGCCTGCCTCTGAAGGAGAGCACCTCGCTATGTAATTAGGAAATGCTACCTTGCATTGCAAAACAGGGTTTCCGCATCCAGATGAGCCCAAACGCATGATCCTAACCTAGGCTGAATTCTTTATGTTGCTATTGGAAGTTTGGAGTTGAGTTGGAGAAACATCAGGACCATGAGGGAGAGAGAAATTTCTATCAACTCAAAAGATACCACGTAAGGGGCTGTGCTTGATTGGGAATGGTGAGAAGCTCCTTGCTATGGTAAGTAAGTAGCTCATCTCCAGGATCACAAAAACAAAGCATGCCAGCAAATTAGCTCTTAAATAGTTGAACTAAAAATGAAGTTACAAAAGAAAATTACCTCTTTTCCTGGCAATTTGTGCATGTGAGTCAAGGGCAAACTTCATGGAGACAACACTGGTCATGCAGATATGTAGGAAGTGCTTGTTGGTGTTGTCAAATGCCTGCACCACATGTAAAGAAGGGAAATGTAATTTCTACGTTCTCCAGAAAAACACTGGAGATTTCCCTATAAATTATCTGTATGTGTGGAGGAATTTTGACTTGCATAACCATTATATTCTCTTTAGAGTTTAGGCAAACAGTCGTTGTGGAGGCCTACAAAACATCAAGGCAGAAAGGAACAGAAGAGCAGCTAGCAGATAAGCATTGCAAATGCTCAGATACTTATCTGAATCTTTTTTGGTTTAGAAATTCGGTTTGGGAATCTGGAGAGAGCTTGTTCTCACGATAAGATGCCTTGTAAAGCCCGGGCTCCCACTAGTCGAGAACAGCACATGTTTAGCATTTCATTTAAAGGATCGAAACCCTGTGCTGAACAGGGGTGGTGTAAGGTGTGCTTCGTGTTTAAATATCACAGTTAGGGTTTCTGGGTAAAAGTTTTTAAGGAATTATGAAATTGGGTATTAGAAACTAAATGTTAACTAAACGCTTTCCGTGAAGTGCTCGTTATTTTCATGAATGTATTTTAAAGTGTAATACACGTGTAAAAAAGCAGTAGGAATAGGTATAAATGTAGAGATATGCTTCGTTATTAATTTGTGGAGATTTTCTTCGTCAGCTATTTGAAGTGCGGTCAGTCTTTGTCCAAGGTGCTTTTATAAAATATATCAGAAATACTTTTTTACTTTTTCTCCCATGCGCACCTGTATCTTTTTATTCAATTCATAATAGGGGCCCCTGAAATATGAAGCATTTATACTTTGCACGTTTCCCCCGGAGTGTTAAGGTAATGCACTGAAACCTTTAACTTCTAGTGACATTTTGAGATGGTGTGATTGGTAAATGAGGACACCAATTGTGAGGTAACCTTGTTTGTTTGATGATAATATTTAAAAACAAACAACCAACCCCTCCCCAAAAAACAAACAAACAAACCCCAGAAAAAAGACCCCCAATAGATGCTGAACTCTCATGTTGAGATCAGGATAATGGCTTTCATTTTTTCTTAGAAAATGATCATATTTTCCATGCTTAGAAAATCATCTTTGCATTGAAAATATATAGGATCAATAGCACACAGGTTTTTTGAATCATGAGCAACCATTGGCAAGGGTTAATTCTAACCTACAGTTTGTTTTGTCTTTGATTCTACTGGTAGCTTGCCTACCTGTGAGCAAGAGAATTTTTGTTCTCAAGTTTCATGTCAGAAATAAGAATTTTGTAAAGCATTGCTTTGTTTCCGACATCTGATGTCAATATTTTTTTTTTTGTCTATAATGAAGAGTCTCTAACAAAAATCATTCTTCCTTCTAAGCGTGGTATTAATTGGAAAAGCGAGTGCTTCTCCCAAGCTCACTAGACGTTTTTATGCCCAAACTTGTAGAAACACAGATCTCAGTCCAAGGTGCTGTTTCGGTGATGGCAGCATGGAGGCTTCTGGCTCCTTCCCGTGGTGTTGGCAGGAGGTGTGACTGAGCTACCTGCCATACCCTGACCTTCCCAGGAAGCCTGAGCAGGCACAGCCAGGAAGATGGGCTGTTACGATTTTTAAATATGCTCAGGGTTTTGTCATGTCCGGATAACCTCTAGAACTTGGGCAGTGCAAGTACGGAAAGTCCCGTGTGAAGGGGCTCTTTGTTCTTCTCGCACTTCTGTGTTGCAGCACTTGCATACTTTCTGATGAGTTAATGCATTGTAATCCAAACCATTGCATACTGTCAAGTCACTTTTATTTATGATATAGAAAAGGAAGGCAGCCTTGCTAAATTAATGTTTTTGTGGGTTTTTTGTTGGGTTTTTTTTTAACATTTTAATAGTTGGCTTATTACTAAGCCTGGAGAAGGGAGCAGGGGAAGTTTTCTTGCATCTCCAGGTCGCTAAGAAATTGTGCTTTTTTCTGCCACTTGGCTCTACTGATCCACACAAGGCCCTGATCTCCTAAGCCCTCGGTAAACCAAGATGTAGCTGTACCAGTCACTGTGTGATCACCGTTTTCCCAAAACCAGCTGTGCTCCTCTGGGCTGAGTGATTTACTGAGCCCAGGCTGGAGCTTGTCATGACAGCGGTGGTTTGAAGTAGTTTGTGCAATGAACTTCTAAAGCAGTTTTGGACTAAATTCATTACCTGCGGAGTTCATGGAGAAACACTGTTTTTATCCAACTTTTTCATGTATGCATGATAATATTGTATCTGTCAAATATAGCTATAAATGCCCCAACTTTAGCCAGAACCCTCTGTTACCTGAGAAGAGGGAAACACATTGAATCACTGTAACCCCAAACTAAGCTCTTACATGTATGTGTTGTGGAGATGTGTTAGTACTCAGTTGATGGGTGCCGGTTTAAATCTCTCTGCAAATTATCAGTGATGAGTCTGAAGTTAAAAATACACTTATATGTGTAGAGCGCAGAGGGAAATACTTCTGACAAAAAAAGGCACTTTCATAGATAACTTAATTTTTTTTTTTTTAATGCCTTAATGAAGCTTGGTTGAGTCTCTATTAGTTTACTTGGTATGGGCATCCAAACTTTCAACACGTGGTATGTGTTAGTGTCATGGACAGGTACTGGAGGTGAAGAGTCTCCAGTGTGGTGAGGGTGCAGAGGAGCCAGCGCTGCCAGCCTTCGATGATTCGGATGCTCGGGTGTGCTCTGTGGCTATCAAGTGACTTAAGAAAACTTCCCTTTGTAGGAAAGGAGAACGTTTTTCAGATAGACTGTCATGTCTCAAAGCGTGTTTTTAAAAGCATGACCAGGTAAGGTCAATGATAAGGTGGTTTTGCTCCATTAGCTTTTTTCCATTTTCTGTATGCCTCTTTATGCTTAGCCTATAGAAAATCAGGCGGCTTGTCCATCTGTAGATGCATCTTGCATTTATTTTTATTCTGTTTTTCCCGCAAGTTTTGAAGCAGGCATTTTGCGTAAATTTGTCATATATTTGGTTTAATTGCTGTGACTAGCACCTGACTGTTGTTTTCTTTCTACCTAGTGTGGTGGGTGTTTTGAAATGTAGTTCTGATCCATTTACCTGCACTGATGTGTTTTTTTGCAGTCTTGTTGATGCACTTCAAAACCCAAACAAAATAACCTGATTTATTGCAAACTAGGCGTAACTGTCTTTGCTCTTGCAACTGGCCATGTGTACTCTGCTTTCTTCTGTTGTAAAGAACAGTCTATTTGATCTCATAGCTGACTTAATGCTATTATATTTGGTTTACACATAATAATATGTTTATATATAATAGTATACTATGGTAAACATTTAGCTTTGGGGAGATTACAGTGCTGAGATGGTACTAGTGTGGGCTGCTCGTACTAAATAGAATTAATGCATATTTCAGACAGGGTTGGATCAGGGCTGGTCTCTTCCCAGCCTGCCTACTTACTGATGCAGCTGACATACATATAATTTTTGAGTGTGCTTATCTACGAGGTGGGGCAACCAGCTGAATAATCTGTTCGGAAGAAGTGTTTTGCCCAGAGCCCCGGGACAGCCAGACCTGTAGCTGGGGTTTGGGTTCATCACTAGCGGCGTACCGGGACGTGAAAGGTGGGCAGGCTGCCTGCGATGGCTGCCTGGGTACTGGGCAGCGCTGCTGCTCCTTTGATGTTGCTCGGGCAGGTTGTTTTCTAATTCCCGACATGAAGGAGGAAGGTGAATCAGTATGGGAATTACAGCTCTCAGGTTTCTCAACTCAAATGGGTGACTCTTTCAAAACACCTTACAGGCAGAAAAAGTATTTTCATTGTTTTCTTTTAATATCTGCGGAACAGCCCTGCCTGGCCTGCAGTGGCTGCCCTTAGACAGCTTTTATCTTAAGAACAGCGAGAGGCTGTGCTCATTCAGAGGCCGCTTGTTCAGCCAGGAGAGTAGCGTGACAGGGCAGACGTGCAAAAGTGGGTGTGCACCGATGGCTGTCGCAGGACACTGGCACCCCCAGATCAGTCCCACAGCGCTCGCTTTCCTCAGGTAAGGTCTCCTTCTGGGGAAATGTTGCTCCATGTGAGATCTGTGGCAGGGCCTGAGGGGCTTTGTAATGAGCTTCTCTTTGGTTGCTTTTGCCCCTTTTTTGGGTTTTTGGTGGGTTTTTGGGGGTGTTTTTGGTGGTTTGTTTTGGGGTTTTTTGGCTTTGTTTTGTTAGGGTTTTTTGGTGGGTTGTTTTTTTTTTTTTTTAATAGCAGGAGCCTCCAATAGCTGCTGCTTCAAAGTCCCAGCGGAGGGACGGCACGGGAAGGCGAAGGAGTAGGAAGGGAGCAATGCCGGCGGAGCAGGAGCGAGAGGCCCCAAGCCCTGAAAGCCGGCCTTTGTGTCCTCCTCCCCCCGGGCCCTGCTTAGGGCAAAACATTACACAATCTAGCTATTGTTTGCTTGGAAAAGGCTGCAGCATCCTATTGCAATTATTTATGAAAGAAAATATTTGATGTTTTTGTGGAAGGTGAGTGGGTGAAGCTGAATTTACCTCTCTTCTTGTTTGGAAGTAGTATTTCTTCCTTTTGTTCTTCCTGTCCAGTTGTTCCAAAACTTTTCCTAACAGCAGAGAGAGCCCATGTCTGTAGTCTGTGCGGCAGTGAAAGTCTTGCTATTAAAACAAACACACACACCCCAATTCTACAGAACTTCATTCGGTGTCATAAATAAAGATACCCAGAAGCTCCTTCTAGGGATTTTGGTTCATGTCCTTTGCACTTTTGTCTAGTATGTTTTACAGTGGTAGCATTTGGAAATGTTAGATCTTCCTCAATTTTCCCTGGAAGTGTAGGTGTAGTGCAAGAAGCAAGAAGCTAGGGAGGATCCAGAAGAAGATGATCCTGATGGAGAGGCTCAAAATAAGTGGCATAACTCCAATCAGTTTTTCTCAGCTTGGGGCCTTCTCTGCAGGTGACGTGGAAGGCATCAGGAGCGCAGATAAAAAATAATACTAATAATTAAAAGTCTTTACACACTTGGAAGAGAGAACTAAACTAGAAAATACTAACAGTAATGAATAAATACCCAACACTTATAACACCTTTGTGGCAGTACTGTGCTGAGTAAATCTCAGAACCATTTTCCTAAAGGCCAGGTGGTCATTCTAGGTTTGTTTGAATTGAACTGGAGAAATTCTTGTTATAGATGACTGATGGGCTGCTATAACATGGTTTTGAAAAGAAATCTGCCTGAGACTGATGCTCATCAGTATTATTTCATCACATAAATTGTAGGAGCTTGCTTCATGTGTACTTTGGGGAGGCACTTTGTTTTAGCTGGTGGATTTGAGTACTTCCTTGCTTGGTTTTGATCTGTCTATAGGGCCTGGTTTGTGATGCCTTGTCTTTCATGTTCTTGCCTCTGGCATGTAATGGAAGAGTCCTCTTGGAGTGGTGACTCCTCCAGTCCTCCTCTTCAAATAATTTTTAGGCTGATACTTCCAATTGGTTGGTTGAGGGAGTGTTACGAAAGCTCATCATGAACTGTGGTGGTTAGTAGGAAAGGTTTGGAAACTTCTACAGTCTCATAGCCAAAATCAGAGGTGAGGGCAACTCAACTTCATAATTCTTTGAACAATTTAGATAGGGAGTAAACATTTTCCCTTTGCTGAAGGAGCTAAAGAAGTGCGATCTCACTGGAAACTGTAGGATGATTTCCCAAGGCCATTCCTGCTGCAAGGTACGCTCAGGTGTGGTGTTGGATGTTGCTGGGGTTGTTCTTGGTCAGATGTATGGGGAGAAGAATGTGTGTTCTCGTGAGAGATGAAAATGCATTGTTTTGCTCAAAATGTATCACTTGGATTTTTAGAGCATTCTGGAAAGTGTGTGATAAATGAAGGGATTGTTATGTTTCAGGTCCTGCTTAACGATTGCAGCCTGTTTTGCTGAAGTCAGGAAGAGCTTGCTGAGCCAGTAGACTCACTGTGGTGCTCTAAGCATGACCTATTCCCTTGTGAGAGTAGCAAAGAATATATCTATCTTCTAGCAGCTGTCTCGTGTCTGCTGCAGAAGATCAGGCTAAACTGTACCTGTGTTGTGCCTGATGCATGTGGGGTTTACCCTGTTAACCCCAATCGACATGCGGTGATGAGAACAGGTTCTGCGTTTTCAAGTCATTTCTCATATGGCAGCAGGGAAACTTTGATTGCTGAGATAGCGATTGGTGGAAAATACCCCTGTGAAATACCATATTCCAAACCACACAAGGTAAACAAGAGAAAATCTCATCTGTGTATTTGCTTAACTTCACCTGCGTTTCCCCCCCACCTTGTTACTGTCCAGAAGTTGAAGCTAGAACAGTTTCATGGCATTTTTATTTCATTTGCACATAAAAGCATTGTTTCCTTGTGTGTAAGGAGGGCTGAATTACTTTTCTTGGTAAAATGTGCTGAGGTAGGAAGCAGTGTATATTAAAACTTAAATTATGAAGACACAGTTTTAAAAACAGTTCTGGGGTTTTGGGGATACTTTTAAAAATAAAGCTAAACACATTGATTTAGTGTCTTGAAATACTTACACTCTAATATAGAAGAAATAGTGGCATCATAACATGTAAAAATAATTAGACTAGTAATGCTGTACGTGAATTTAGGAAGAACTGAAGTTACATTGGCTTGAATTTATATAGTAGCTTATGATATTACCTTTCATGCGTAAGAAGCTTTTCTTTGAAAGCTTTTCTTCATAGGATGTGTTAGGAGAGCAGTGCAGCCTGTCTGAAAGCCGTGTCCCATGTGGCATGATGCTGGCCTGGGAATGGGTCAGAGGCTCAGGGTTTGTCGAATGGCCATCCTTAGGGTGCTGCCCTTTCCGTGGGATACGTGGATGGTGTGGGTAATGGGAAATACGCTTCAAATGCACGGTGCTGGAAGTGCGCAGAAGATACGTTCTGTAAATACAGGAACTAGTGCGATTGTATTTGCTTAATTGATTCTGTGTAAATTGTTCGTAAAACATTTTTAAATTGCAGGCACTGTAGATACGTTTTGATACGTTAATAAGCGAGTGCAGCATGCTGTGCCTGAGTTGCGTTACTCTCCTGCCATGTTATGAACTCAAGCTCGGCGTTAACTAACATATTTTTGTACTTACTTGAAACTGATCTTCTGCCTGATTGATCTGTGTTCATGTGCACATGAATAATTCATACATATATGGATTTATATATATATATGCATGCACAGACATCCTAGCGCATGTATGTGTGCTAAATAGAAAACGTACGGTTTAGTAGGTATACAGAGGCAAAGCAGCCCATTTTTCAGTTTATTTTTCCAAAGCATTGTTGTAGACCAGATATATTTTCCTATGGTTGTATGTGCTATAAAATAATATTTTTCAAGATGGGGAAAATATCAAGTTACTTCCATTCTGTGCTTTTATAAAATCACTTGAGAAATTAACATTCTTTTGTATCAGGTTACAGGCATCCGAGTTCAGAAGGGGCGAGCGAGTAAGGGGAAGCAGGATGTTAAGCTGGAACAAAGGCAGCCTTGCTGTCGCGGAGGGATAAACAGGAGACGGTGCAGCTTTGTCTTAGATGCCTTGTGGACATTAACAAAAGTATGGATTCTGAAGTGCTCTTGAGCAGTCTTTGGAGGAGTCTTTTCACGCATGTTGTGTACCGTGTGTAATTACATGTGTGTGCATGGGTGTTATTAACTGCATCTGCTATGTTACATTGCATATGGTTTCCATTTTCCAGTCTTCAGGTCTTTTTCTGCAACAAAATTCTTAGTGTTTTGCTTTAACTCTTGCTGCCTCGCTATAAGCCTGTGACCCCTGGTTAGCCTCCTAGCGCTATCAACTTTCCCCAGCTCAGAAAACCAACCTAAATAGTGAAACAACAGGCCTCTCCATGTTGCTGCTGCCTTCGTGCAGGGAAGCCCCAAGGTGGGGAAGGCAGGTCGGGGCTCTGGTGCGCTGCTCGGGGCGTGCTGCCTCGCTCCTCTCAACTCGGCGGAGCTGTGTGAGGTCTGGAGGTCCCTGAAAGGGGGAAGCTGAAATGCAAACATGAAGCTGAATAATAAAATGATGTCACTGGCGGCCAATCAGGAAGGGTGATGTCACATGCCTGGCAGCCCCTGTGCCCACAGAACAAGAGTAGTAGCAGCCCCTTCTCGCCAGTTGTCCCTTTCTCACCATCAGGAACTGCTGGAGATCGAACCTTTTGAAGTTTATTATTGGAGAGTTAAGTGCACATACAACACGATTCATCACTCCTGCAGTTCATGAGATTCAGAAGTTTCCCAAGACTGTAGAGCTGTGTGGAGCTCCTAACAGCTCTTTCATGAAACACATGATGAGCAGGGAAACTGATTTTTTTTTTTTTTTTTTTACAGCACTTACTGTTTGCCCTCTGTGTGCTGGGTAGGATATGTGTTGGGATGTGTTTTCTACTCTTGATGTGTATGGTACACCATTCTTATTTCCTTGTCTGTTTTGTGCTGTACATGTGAGGCTTATTTTTCATTAGCAAATCCCATAGATAAGCTCTATGTTTACTCACATTATTTTTTTTTTTTTCCTCTTACCCAGTTAGTAGAGGCTGAATTGAGTGTCTTGGTAGTACAGGCTGTTGGAGGCTGTAAGAGCTGTGTGTTATTTCTGAATGAAATTTAGTAGGCTTTCAAACCAGAAAACTGAGGCACACTTTCTGGTACTCAAAACAATTACTGTATGTACAGTTCAAGGTAGATTTAAAAAGAAAAAGAAATACTATACTGTGTGAGGACACCATTGGCACCAGCCAGAGAAGAAAGATGCGAGCAAACAGATATAGAACAAAAACCTAAGTCTTAGAGGATGGACAGGGTCCCATATCATCATTTCTAGTACTGCCTTTTTAAAAAAAAAAAAAATTCTGCAGAAACATGAAGAACGAGGAGGAAGGAAGGCTTTAGGTTTTGTCGTATAGATTTTGTCTACATTTGGGATAAGGAGAAGTAGTGTCAGGGGATAGTGGTGGTTTTAGGTTTTCAGGGGTAGATAATCTTTTCCAGTCCAGGTACTGGAATTTGGTTCCTATTTATTTTACATTGGATTTCACGTGGCATGTACAAGAGAGATTTGATCAACTCTTAAGGATAGCCCCATGACCCAGTTCGTGATGCCTAAAACTGCTGTTGCATTGAGAGTTAACCGTGAGGTTTGGGAAACGGTACAAAGCTGTTAAGATTGTGCTTTGGATCACTTGGGTGAGGGGAAAAGGTAGAAGGAGGCCTGTTGTCTTTATAAATTGAGACATTGCGAGGTGAAAGGCTGTGAAGAGTTGGATCCTCCTGACCCGTGGCAAGCGGCTTGGTAAGTCAGACTTGCCGCAGGCAGGATGTGGAGCAGCGAAGCAGCCTGCGTGTCCTGTGGTGGTTGTGGAAACCGTTCATATCATGACCCAAATTAAAGGGTTTTGTTTTCATAGTGCAATATAAATGTGATTTAATGTTTTGTAATTGTTTTCTTTGGGGGGGGGGGAAGATGTTTACGTGAGCTTCAGTTAAAGATGCAGCTGCTGTAATTCATCTCTGAAGGAGTCGGAATATTTTTTTTAAGTGTATGCAACAGCTTAAGGTAGCTGTATTACTAATAAACCACACTGGAGCTATAAATCAAAAGGCGTCTTTGAATTTATTTTTTTTCCATCACCGCCAGGTGTATGGAGAGCTCCTGTATCATTAGGCCAATGAGAGAAAAGATTTAAAATTTCAGTCCTTTTCATAGTTTTCTTCTTTTCTTGTAAAGAATCGTGCTGTAATGACAAGTATTGACATCAGAATAAAGTGCTTTAGGAAAATAATTAAAGTAACATTACGCATTTAAGTTCATCTTGGGTGGTTTAGCAGCATTGATGCTGAGGATAGGAAGACATCTACCATATTGTACAACTATCAGTAAGTTCCAGAACAGCTTAAAACACCTGAAGAGACCATAAAATATTCCAGGCTACAGGTGAGGGATGGCTGTTGGTGTGGATGCTTGGATTTCCCATTCATATGAACATGAAATGAGCCAAAGGCACACGAAATGTTTTACATGAGATAAGCAAGGGAAGATGCTCTGAGAGGACCCATGACCACTGCACTGTTTACTGTTTCCTGTGCTCGTGGTGAGCTTAGATCGGTGCTTTAGGGCTTCTGTAACAAGCAAGATGAAGCCCAAACAGATCTGAGTCCCTTTCAACAGAGAAGTTGCAGCTTTCTGTACTGGACAGCCACTCTGAATAGGGCGTTGTTGAAAAATAGCAACTGATTATTTTTTTAATCTTAATTTATAGGGCATCTCTCATACATGGTCTCCTAGAGGAACACTTGTTAGTTGAAAGCAAAACCAGTACAGCTTAAGTGTTTCCATTTTTAACCTGTCTAATTCTGGGAAAGTCTTATATAGCTAGATTAAAAACTGAAGACTAGACATAATGATTTTTCTGCTAGCTGCAACTGTGACTCAAAGTCTTTCCTGATGCGTTAAAATGGTAAATTTTGTATCGTGACACAAATTGGGGGATATTTGTGGAGCTGAGTTTGCTGACATAAAGACCATAAATAGGGTTATTTGAAAAGTGTGATGTAAAAATGCACCAGCTAGTGTGGCCCCACTGCAGTAAGCGTGTGCATGGGTATCCTTGCTCCTTTGTTGTGTTCTGCAATTGTCAACAGTTGACAGTTTTTCTGATTGTTTGTGGTACTAGAACTGACATAGGAAATGGCTTATTTGTAAAGTAGAACTGTTGAAATGTTAATATGCTGAACTTGTACACAACTGTTGAGGTCCTTTTAATACAGTTTCATGCTCCTGTGTTGGATTTGTGAGTAGCATGAATTGGAAAGCATGTCAGCAGTGCTCTAAGTCCACATTTGGATGCTAGATCTACTTTTTGGGTTGTGTATCGGGAATTTCTGAACTATTACTGATGTGTTTTACTTGTGCTGACTTGCTTGATGGCCTGGTTCTCTTTTAGTAGTTAAATGTGGTGATTTGTGAAGATTTCCTGCTGTAGCATCAAGGTTAGGGGATGTGGCGATTACCTAACTGGTAGGTGGAGATTACTTAGCTTTTGCCAGATGGCTTGGACATCCTTCCACTTCAGCTTGTGCACTACACCTTGAGCAGTCCTCCTTTGCCAACAAGGATGCTTCGGTAGAAGAATGGGGTGACAATGAGATTTTTCACCTTTTAAAACACAGACTGGCTTTTTTTAAGAGGCTAGATAAAGGAGTTGGGGATCTAACTGTAGGCAGTTGGTTAGAAAACTAAACTTTGCCTTTTCATAGGGTATAAATGCTCTACAGGGAGCCCTGTGGTCTCAGGTTAAGTTCTGATTCCTCCAAAACAGATGGAAAGAGCAGTGAGCAAGATAGGACGCAGGACATATGCCTTACGTGGTCCGGGGTTCAAATCTGTAGTTGATGCCTGTTTGAAAGCACCCTGAGTGTGCTTCCTGTTGCTGCCTGATCCCGCTGTGTGATGGGAGGGGAGTTTGCCCCTCTTTTTTTAAAAAAAAAAAAAAAAAAAAAAAAAAAAAGGCTTTCCGTGAGATGCTGATAGCTCCCTCTCCCTTTCCTCCCCCCCCATACGTCCCCACATTTTTAATTCTTTTAGTGGTGTGCAAATAGATAATTAAGGCATATCCTTAAATGTAGATGACAAACAGTTTCTTTTGAAAGTGCATACTTCTTTTTAGTCTGCGTTTCATTCTGGTGTTGCACTTTGAGATATTTGCCTGTAGAGGGACGATGACTGCTTTAATTCAGTTTGTTTCTCAGGTAAGTAGACTCTGAAGAATATTGGAGTTTTTTGTCCCAAGAGAGCATCATCCTAGTGACTTCAGGCTGTTTTGGAACATTTTGTGGCTTTTAAATCTTGGACGTGTACCAGTTATGACCCTAAAAGAGGGTGACTATATTGGCATTAGTCTATTGGAAATTTCTTCCTGGATATGGTCGTGCTGGAGACCAAAACCATTTAAAATGGACAAGAAATGACATCAGGCCGCTTATGATCTTAGCATGGCTCAGTGAAGCTCAGTGTTCGTACTCTGTTTTCACCTTTATTTTTGGTGGAAAATTGGTGTTTCTTTTTTAATATAGGCTTTTGGCAATTTTACAGTGTTAGGACTTTTAGCCTTCTCATTTCTGATTCTGCCTTCAAGAGAAAACAGTCACAGCTGGTTCCCTTCCTCTACATCAAAATGAATCTTCAAAGTACTGAGATTAATAAAATACTATAGAAAACTACTGGACTGGGGGGGGTGGCGGGGGGGAAACCACATTTTTCATGAACTAAAAAAGTGACTGACCTGTACTCAGGTTTTCCTAGTGCATTTATACTTGTGCCTTTATCAGGAATGTGATCTGCCCTGAATGATGAATTCTCACTCTGGGATGTGATTTCTTGATTTCCTGCCCCCCCCCCCCCCCCCACACACACACTAGAAGCTGTTGAGTGTGGAGTGAAATCTGCTTTTATAAACTCAAATATGAGCATAAACTCTTGTGGTCAGTTCTGGACTGGTGAGATTGTTGTTTCGCAGAACTCCTGGTACAGTGTTTAGTAGCAATACACTGGATGCAGTGAGGCATCAGGAGGGTTTCTTTGCATTTAAGTGATGAATTGTAAAGGCTGGCCTCCAGTTAGAGGTATTTACAGTGTACAAGTCCACCTTATTTATGCAAGTGTACCATGAAAATTTGAAATCCATGAATGGTCACATGGAGCATGAGTGTCTTCTATTTTTATTTAGAAATAATAATTTTAGATTTCTCTGAAATACCACGTGTTACATCTTAGCTTAGAATTTTTTAGATCAAGTTATGAGCTGTTGAGGAAATTTAGTTATTAATGGGAACACAAAAAGCTAACACCAGTATAGTGAGAAGTGGAGGTGAAATGTGTCTCTGAAGAGAAAATACAGGGTCTAAAGGTAGAAAAACAATTTTTTAAAAGAAGGCACTATTTCAAAGGCTGAGGTTTTTTGAAAACAATTTGGTGCCAAAAGCTTAACCTGTTTTTCATAAACATGGTTGCTAGTTGGAGCCAAAACAAACAATTAAGGTCCTTAAATGAACCGAAGTGAGGAGTAGTAGCTACCCTAGCAGACTGCTAAAAACTGTAAGTGCAGCTAAGTGTGAGTCAGGAAGGAAGTTCAGGAGCGGGGGCTCAGGTGGTGTGCAGGGTTTCCTGGCCACTTCTTCATCACTGTGACTTTTCTTGGAGGTGCGTAAGAAAAATGCTTTAGCAGTGAGAATTAGAGGTGGTCTATGCCCTAGCCTAGAGACTGAGGGGGCTGTAACTTGACAGAAGTGGAAGGAAGACCAATGTGGACTGTGTTGCTTGTGAGCCAAACATATTACTGTGGTAGATATCTTTAATCACTATCTTTACTATCTCTCCTTTGTGCCTTCTGCAGCACCCCCTGCCAAAGACTTCATTTATGTATGCGCTGTACGTGCATCTCAGGTCAGTGTCCTGAGATCGAGACCCGTTAAGCTTTCTTGAAAAATGTCCCTGCTTTCAGTGACCTTTGGAGTCAAACTGTTTGTTGAGGGATGCCTCTGAGATGCTGAGGGCTACCTGGAAACTTGTGCACATAAAGGATTATCAGTAAAGGCAGGGAGGAGCTGGCTCTGTCTTTTCTCTGAGCACTTAATGGCTGCAAGATATAATCAGAATATATTATTTTCAGCAGTCTTAAAAGCAACCGTCCCATACCACCTTCCAGAATATTAATAATATTGTACAGAAGAGGATATGGTTTATTTCTGTCTTTTCTCCCTCTTGTGAGAGCCAGGCTGAGGCTTCTCAAGGTTTGTCATAAATCTTATTCCTCTGTTCTACCTTGCCTTGTGTTTTCAGTTTTTACATGCTCCGTGAACTTAGAGTGGCTATATTAGATGGTGAAAGATGAGTGAAGCTTCAGAGAATAGTTAAAGATATCCTGTCTGCTGAAGGCATGGCCCACATGTGGTTTACAGTCATTTTTTGGGACTTCATGAGTCACCCAAGATGGCTTCCACATAGAGATTTTCTGGAATGGATGTAGGGCATTGGGAAGACTCTGGGGTCTGTGGGGATCTTGGGCAAGTCCCTTTGTGTTCATGCTTCAATTTCCTTTTCTAAACCACCTTTACAAAGATTACAGGAAAAGTTCATGCATTTTGCTTGACTATAGAATCACAGATATTAGTTGAGAGATGCACCAGATGGTCTTAAAATGGCCTCAGCTTTCTAAAAGACTTGAACAACTTCTTGAGAGATACCATAGCTAACCTTCATAGCAATAGAATTTAATCTACTTTTTGTACACTTCTGTTGTAATCTTTTCCAGAAAGTAGAGGGCTGAATTATAATTAAAATTCCTTTCTCGTGGACAAATAATCTGAATTTGAGAGACACTGTGTAGTCATAGCATTTCACTTACCTGCGTGCTCCTTTCTGGGCAGGTTAGAGAAGCTGGCGATGAAAGTTAAGCTCTAGCAAGCTGTACAAATACTGTTTTCTCATGTGTTCCTTCATAGTCAGAAGGATGGAAAGGACAGACAGAGGTGAGGATTATTCACAACCATAAAATGAAATGGAATTTGAAGTTAATTTTAAATTTACCTACCTAAACAAACTACGGGTGGTAGGTTTTCTAAATTCTTTTTACTGTGTCTGTGAGAGAAGTGTCAAACTGCACGTTATTTATGAGCTGTTGCAGATATTGGACTTCTGCATGACATCTTCACCTCATAAATGCCTTGTTGGAGAAAGAAGAATAGCTGGCGCGTTTCATTTTCCAATCCTCCAACTCCCACAGACGTACCCTGGTTATCTGACTTGCCTGTGTGGCAGCCTTTGGCAGTCCAGAGATTTTTGCCGAGTGAACTTGCAGGAAGTACTTGGAGACAGATACGCTGGATGTGTGCTCAGTTAACTATAAACAAAATATTTGTCTTTAAACATAAACCAAAAAGGAAATGAAGCAAGGAAATGTTAGTAATCCTCCTTAAGGAGTGTAGGTAACAATGTCAGTGTTGATTCTTTCCAAAAAAACATCATCTCCGCCTGCTAAAATGTTTTTCTGGTAGATGCAGGGTTTTCATGAACACCGCAGAATTCCTGTGCAGTGAGTATACCTGCTGGTTGTTCGTACAGCACAGCTTTGGCATTTTTCAAATGGGCCCTTTCCTCAAAATTAGGACCTAAGTCACAGCCTCAGGATCTACATATCGCTGGAGAAATTGCTTGAAGAGAGCGGGTAAAGTGATACGAGGACAGCCTTCTGGTGCTGCGAGGCTTGGGTGGTGGTGTGAAACTTTATGGACAAGTGTACCCTCTGCCTCCCTGCTCCCTCTGCTGATTGCCAAAACCTCCTGACTCGAGCTGCCACTGAGCTGCCATGGGAGGTGCCTGGCAGCTGGGAAGCCATGCCCTTGGGCTCTGCGTGCCAGAGCTCCTCCGTCCTGCTCGTGCACTGAGAAGTCTTCCTCGTTGTCAGTGGGAGAAAGCAAAGCTGAAGTCTGTAGTATGAGGAACCGCACTGAAGGATGATTTTTATCAGCAAATGCACTGACCTCCGAGTAGGGGACAGTGCTACAGCCCCAGACTTGCTCATCCTGTAGATCTTGTGTCAAGCATATGGTGAACCGTCTCTAGCATTGCTCTGTCCTCAGATGTTTTAGCTGTGTTCCTACACATGTGCAAGGGTAATAGCCTCACAGCTTTTCCAGGCAGGGAGAGATCTTGCCTTCTGTTGAAACAGTTGATACGTGCTAGGTTTGATCTCCTTACGTAAAAGAGCAAGTACAGCTTCTATAGTAAATGGTGTTGCTGTCCTGTTAACTGTTTTCTGTGCAAAATGGGGACTACCTTGTCACTCATTATTGATGGTTGGTTCAGTACAGGGACCTGTTGAGGTGGGATAGCCAAGCAAGAAGTTCTCCTTTCTCCCTTTTCCCCAGATTGCCTTCTCTGATTAGTTTGGCATTCAAAGCAGTAAGAGACGCTGTATCAACGAGTGGTAGGTTTTCTCTTTAGTTATTTTACATCTTACAAGCACATTACCTATTGTAAATAAGCAGTTGTGTTTTCCCTTAGAAGGTCATTGCCTATGATCTAGTTGAGTTTCTGGCATTTACCTGAGCGGCTGTGAAGGATCTCGGATGCTGTGCAGGATGCTGAACAGGATTTGTGCAGTGCTGCACGAGAGCTGTGCGCTGCTGGTGCCCCACTCCTGCCCAGCTGCAACTGTGTCCTGAGCAAGACAAAAACGTTCTGGCCTGATCCCCAGGTGGTTCCTGGCGATGCCCTTACATGGGGGTGGAAATGTTCCTGGTGAGCTGCAAGTTTTTGTTAAAACTCAAACTTTGAATTAAGTTGTCAGAAGGAACGTGCTACCTCGGGACTGGGACAGGGACTTCAGCTTGCATGGGAGCCCTGCTGATGAGGAAGGCACTGTGCACATTTGTAGTATTGGGTTTTTCTAGGTGTATTTTCTTACTGAAAATCAATAGGATTTTCTTATTGAAATCAAACCTGCTTTTGTAAATGTTCCCAGTTGCACTAGCCAAATGACAGAACCTTTTTAAATAGTTTTAGTGAGGAAAAATCAGATGTCGGAACTACTGAGAGCAGTGATTTAGTAAGTACTTAAACCTAAAGGAGAACAAACCTTAATTAGTGGAGACAAATCTCAAATACTTAAAGGCACTTGGAAAGAGCTTTTAACTAGCTGTTGCATGAGTAAATACCATGCAGGCAGAAGTTGAAATTAATATCAATGTGAATTTCCCGTTGGACAGCTTCTGCAGTTACTGCAAAATCACAAACTATCCTATTCCCTTCTCTTGTCACCCCACAACCAACAGATGTTGCCCTGGTTGCAGTGGTGGAGCCCTGTGAGGAACAGACTGATGTTTGGCAGAGCACAAGAAAATTCCTGAAATACTTGAGAACTTTTTTGGAAAACAGCTTTGACTGTTTGTTATCACTTTGTTTCCGAAATAAATGTTGGGCTCCTTAGCAGACAGAAACAAATGATGACCGTAATGCTGGACTTCTTGCAGCCATGGCTTTAGTAGTGGAGTGGTTTTTTTCCTCTCTGAAAAAGAAGGACTTCTCTCTTCATTTTTGGCTTTGGCACACGTTACCAAAATATTTGCAGTGCAGTAACATGTATTCTTTCATCTCGAAAGTGGGAAATAAAACGTATTTGTTCCTGTATGTAAATACCCTTTTCCCACAAAAGTTGTTTGCTTGTAAATCCAATTGGGTTTTCTTCTCATAGGGTGAATTCTTGTGAGCTCTGTTTCGGAGGGCGGGCGTGTGCGCTTTCAGGTTATCATGGTGCCGAAATAAAGGGGGCTCACAGCTCTCCCTCTGATCTTTGTAAGAATAGGTGAGACTTCTTAAAGAAAGGACCCCAGTGTAGTGGTTAAAATGACCTCCTTAGGAAATGCCATTCGTGCCGGAGCACATAACCTTCCTCCCCATCTCTTCCCCTGCATAGGAGGGGCTGTGGGATACAAAGGAGCCTGGGAAAGGGAACGCAAATTCTTCTGTACAAAGGAAGCTCAGAATCCCGTGGTATATACATGGGTGTCTCTGTCTTCCCCCTTAAAAATGTTTTTCTCTGCCCTGTAATCAGAGAATTTTTTCCTTATTAATTTTCCTTTGGTGGAGAGAAAAGGGAAAGATCTATTGTTTGGATGGAAATCGCTGCCGGGGGCGACAATTGGGCTATTGTTGGGCTGTAATTCCAGTCTGGGGCTCCAATGGGAGGTGAAAAGGAGGAAGAGGAATAGGAACAAACCCAAGTATTAACTCTGTAATAATCTCCTGTTGTTTACCTGAACGAGGATAGCCAGAGGTTTAGTCTTAGAAGGGAACTTTTTTTTTCCCCCCCTCCAACTGAGGACATGCAGTTATTTTTCCAAAGCCAAAATCAAAACTGTTAGTTGAAGGCAGAAACAGGCCTCAGGAAATGCTCTTTCTTCTGGCAGCAAGAGACAAAGATCCTTGTTCTTTAGACCAGCCTGTGTATAATTCAGAACAATAATAATTTTTTTAAAAAATGTCTGATAAAGAATAAGTGCTCATTATCATAATGTGTTAACAGAGCTATAATTAAGATTGTTCTTGTCACTTTTTTTAATATACCAGCTTCCTTTGGGAGATCTTAATTGTTGAGGAAAAAAAACCCACTGTGTATTTACATTTGGCAAAAAAAGCCTTGGGGACCGAAAGTTTTAAAGCAGTGCCGTTTGCTTTTCTGGACTCTTACATGAATATGAGAGAGAGAAATTGAGGAAGGAGTGAAAAGATCCCGTGGATTAACTCAGGTGTTGCTCAGGCTCCATCCAGAAGAGGAAGCAGCCACTTCCCTGCTAGCTTATTAAAAAAACTTTCTGCCTACCTAATGTTTCTGGATTGCCCCAAATATCCCAGGATTGCTTTGGGATAACACACACCACCCCCTCACTGCCCCATCCCTTCCGAGTGCACACCGACAAGGTATTTATTGTTTCGATTACGATTAGAAATGTTCATTTTTCTTGTGTATTTGTTTTTTATCCCACATCTCCAATGTTGACTGCTTCTAAATCCTGATGCTCCCCTGGTCCTTTGAGTCTCTTGATGGAGAAGTCACATGTACTCCAATGAAGACTTTAATATTCAATTTTCATTTAAACTGTGACTTCATCTTCAGTGAGACATCGGATTTTAATGCTGTTTTCACATGTGGCCCTGTCGAGTGACGGTGCTGGGGAGGGAGGGAGCTGGTGGTACCCAACACTTGTTCACCTTCAGCTTGACAGCTGGTTGCCTGCCAGAAATAGGGAAGGTTGTCATTGATGTTTTTAATTTTTATGAACGTTTGAGATTTAAAATGTTTACTCCTTGTTTTTGGCTGTGGAGTCTTTGTATTTAAAATAAATAAATCTTGTTTTAAATTAGTGTTTCCTGGAGGAAACTATCTGGCTATTGTAAAGTGCTCTGTCAACAGTGCTGCATCCTCACACCAGCAGAAGAGGAAGGATCTAGTGTTGTTACCCAGAGCTAGGGAGAGCTGACATGGAAGAAATTCCCATGAACAAGGCTTTCTGCTCCCTACTGTTTTTTGCACAGATGGGTCTCTTTGTTTTTGATTAAACATTAATCAAAAATCAATTTATGACTCTATGTAAGTGGTATTAAAGAATTCTCTTTTTATCCATGGTAGATAAAAACATTGTTCAAACATGAACAAACAACAATCTTGGCTTGGTTGGTTTGAGTTTAAAAGTAGATTGGGAGAGAAAATTGTGATTAAAATTGCAGATTTCATAATTGAATGTGTTGTTATTTCATGAGAATATTTAACTGTAGCAGGATAAAAAACATGTAATGGAACTAAACATCTAAATGTTTTTGCAAAAGGGCACAAAACATTTGAGAGATCTTTCAGTAGAAAAAAAATCATGAGTGAGAAGATTTCTGAGTAGGTAAAGTGTAAGCTTGAGGATAATAGAAAATTTGGACAGCCAATAGGATTTTGGAGTTTGGATACTCTGATTCACTTCAAGGGTGAACTGAACATCCACTCTGAGAGCTCTAACAAACAGACAGCAAATAATTTCAAGTATGGCTGCTGACTTGGAGGTGCCCGAGGAGATATTTTCCTGTTAGACTGAATTACCAAACCAGTTTTGCCAATGAATGCTTATTATGGAAGTACCGAGTCTGGAATCGCTACACCACCGAACATGATCTCGTGCTGTTTGAAGTCCAGAGCAGCGAGATACAGAACTGTAAGTCTGGAAGAAGAGCCCGTTCAGAGCGGTTCTTGCCAGGTTGGGCAGAGAGAGCAGCTATAGCTCATGTTCATTCAGATTCTCAGAGCAGAGAGGAGCGTAAGTGGTGGCGACTGCATCTTCCAACGTCTTTGTGTGTCCTCCTCATTATTTAGAGTCCAACTCCAGATGATACCAGGAAATGGGAGACAAAATGCTGCTGAGTGTTGTGCAGGATGATTAAAAGCAAGTCAGTGTAATGACATACCTGCCAGGGATTGCTTCTGGCTTGGATTCTTTTTTAATGTTGTAGTCTGTTTTTGTAGGGGGAAAGGGATTGAGATACCTGAGTTGCCGTTTGGATCTAGATGTCCGTTAGACTCTTAAGGGCGATGCTGATAAATTTTACAGGGGTAAAGTGATGTGCCATTAGTTACGTGTATAGTTAAAAACTAACTGCTGTGGAAAGCAGAGAGTTCTGCCATCCCAATTCCAGCCTACCTGCTGGTTGTGTGAAAATGAAGTGAAATGCTGCTCCCTAAATTAATCAAACACAGTGTTTAAATGGTAATAAAGACAGCTGGCTTATAAGAATATTGACTTATATAAATATATTACTTTTATTTGAAATGAGCCGTGCAACCGTTTTAGAGCCTTCCATACTATACATATGTGTTGCCTTACAGCTTTCTTGTAAGCTCTTGGGAGCTGTTGTAGTTGACTCTGGTATACTGATAGGGATTTACGTCACTTGAAGATAAGACTTGTCAGGAGACCTGTTGTCCTCTCAGACTTATTTTTACTCACAGCTGGCATAGAAAAAAAAGAAAAAGAAAAACTGGACTGGAGTCTGGTATGTTTTGGTTTTTGGTGGGGTTGTTTTTTTTTTTTTTCCCCTTGGTCTAGAAAATAGTTAGTTTTGGTAAGGCTTGTAAAAAGCAAAACTACTTTCTGTATGCTAACAATATCTCTGGGTGGTAGAAGTAATGTGCACCTACAGTCCAGCTATTTGTAAGAATTAAATGCGAGTTTAAGCATTTGCAGTTAGTGTGACAGTACTTGTGATTTTTAATTCTCTTTGTTTTTTTTTTTCTTCAGGCTGAAGCACTGAGAATGAGTCTTTGTTTTCATGCATACGTGAATAGTTCTGGGTCTTTGTCGTGCTTCTCTGTACCTTTTCCAGTTTTATTCCATCCATTCATCCGTTTTTGAGCTGAAGGGATCAGAATTGCAGTCTGTATTTGAGATGTGAGCAACCTGCACATTTACAGTGCTACAATGGAATTTCTTTTCCGCTATTTCAACAAAGTTTTGTAGTGGTGTGCAGTAGCTGCAATGCAAAGCCCTCACTGGTGTGGATTTTTGGTGAGGTCACCCCTCTGGGCCCCAAAAGGAAGATGCAACTGTGGTAAGAATAAGGAGAGGTATTCCGGCGGGCTTAGGCACTGTGGCTTTCTGCTACGTGATAAAAAATGCTGGACTGTTTGTTGTGCATGAATAATGTAGTAATAGTTGGAAAAACTTTTTGGCCAGCTTTGACTTGTTCTGTTTGTTAGTTTTGTTTGTGCCCAGAGTGCAGGGAAGAGGATTGAGTTAAGCTTTAGCATCCTCTCAGTTATTGGGCCAAATGCCGCTCCTTTTGCTGCCAGTAAAGCCTACAGAAGATGTGTAGGCATGAGGAGTGTGGGAGTTTCAGAATACACAGCATCTTTTAATTGACATGGGATTTGTAAAGTGCAGCTTGTGTAACTGGTGATACCTAATCTCTCTTGTCCCTTCCAAGAGGCACGTTGATGATCCATATGCTTGATGGAGGTGTTTCTTTGTTTAAGGGAGATAAGAATTGCAGAATTGATCAGAGATGTCTTGTCTCTGATTTGCCTTCAGGCTTCCAAATTTAAGCCATAAATTCAGAATATTCCCTTCCTAGATGGAGGTTTAATCTTTCAATTTTTTAAAAAAAAGTTTTCCTCTTTTCCTCTTCTCTCCAAAAGGAGACGTACCTTCCTGCATCCACCCATTCTCCCTCCTTTTTAAGGAGAGAGAGAAGGAAATGTGGGGATGAGGGATGGGACCGCAGTGTTTGGTGTGAGATGCATAATGGCAGGTTACACCATAAAGTCAGGTGCTGTATGTTGCTCCTGTCCTCGCAACTAGGTGGATGCATGAAATACTGCTTTGCAGGTATTTGTTACTTGATACAGCGTCGTTCCTCCCGAGTGACTTGGCGTGTCTAACCCTGCCTGATCCTCAGAAATTACCATACCGCTTTCCCAAGCTTCCTTGTGGAAGAACCTGTTCGGACAGCGGTTACAATAGCTTTGGCCTTTGTGGATGAAGGCGATAGCTCACACAGGCAGTGCTGCCTGGGGACTCAGGAGAGTGTCTCTAGGAAGTAGGCTATATCTGAATTATAGAGTCATTAAGGTTGGAAAAGATCTTTAAGATCGAGTCCAACTGTAAACCTAACACTGCCAAGTCCACCAAAAGTCAGGTTTAAGTAGCTAAAAGAATAAGTTTTGAGAGACTACATATGTCGAGGAAAGCAAAGGAAACTGGGAGAGGGAGGAAAGGAGAATGATATATAAATATTTTATTACTAGGTATAGAAACAAGGTATGCTGACATCTGTTTTTCTTTCCCAGTGCAGTTGTTGCTGTGTACTGCATGTGAAATATCTTCAGCCTTCTTTGTGGCACTGTCCTCCTTTAAAAAAACAAAACACACACACACACACACAAAAACCCCACAAAACAGTGGAAGTGCAAACTGCACTAAGCCTACAGACAATAAGCTTGCTTTTTTTCACTGTTAAATTCATCAGACTTTATTTTCACCCGGAGCCTGTGCATCCCGGGTTGAGATTCCCTGCGCTGGGGGTTTGAGGCATCAGCTGGTGGCAGGCGCAGCAGCCTGCTGGCTTGGGCTCCTGTTTGGAAAGATCCTGAACTAGATTCCTAATTTCAGGCATAAGTAATGCTCTGAAGTTTAATGCAGGTTCCTCGTAGCCTTAAAGTCAATCAGGGGTTTTCTAGTCTTCGCTATATCAGGAATTTAATGGGCAAGACTTTAAAGTGAGCACTGGGTTGATTTCAATTCTTAAGTTGCAGATGCTTTACAGCAGGTCGTTGTTGGGTTTTTTTGTCCTCCTTGTAAGCCCTTCTGTTTTGTGTCTCAGCACAAACCAGACAATCCCTGTGTCTCCCTATCTTCTACTGTGTATTTAATCAAAAGAATCGTTAGCGAGGAGCTGCATCCAAATCTGAGAGCACCTTTTTCTACCCCTGCACCTCCCTTTTTTTTTTTTAAATACACAGGGTTTTAGTGTTATGAAAGGCTTCAGTCTGGTTATTTTCTGTTTTGAGAACATGGAAAAAAGTCAATGATCTTTCATTTAAATTTGTGTTTAATTTAGTGTTGCTTGATGTGTGATATGTAGGCAGTGGTGTTAGTGATGTCTGCATACAGCTGTGTAAAAATTAAGAAATGCTGTGTTCTTTTTGGAGCACTTGCGGAATAAATCGAGGCCAAATTTATGCTCCTTTATGATACTCTGTGTGTTGCCATTGACTTAGAACAGCTAGGCTTTTTTTCTTTGTGTAGTTGTGCAGTGATACAAGAGACGACAACTTCTTTACTGGTGATCTGATTTTTAGATGATTATTTTTTTAATGCTGCAGGCTGCTGCTGGTGGTGCTCCTTTTTTCTCTTTTAACGTTTCCTACAACGCAAATTGCTTTTAAAACATCGTACGGAGACCATCGTGTCTAAAATTCTCTGAATGTTTTCAAAGCCAGCTAGTTACAGCACCAACACACACACATAACTCTTTGCCTCCCAAAAATAGTCACCTGAAGGGAAACACAGAGGATGAAATGGAGCTGCTGGGTTTCGGGCTGTCTCCCCACATGGGCTGCGCTTGCATTCCTCCGGCTGGGGCCGGGCCTCTTTTGAAAGCAACCTTTCAGGCTCATGAAGCTGCATTGTGTAAACATCTTCAGTAATAATTTATTCTTCTTGAAAGAGGCCAAGCTAATCCTCCCATCCTGGTTAGAGCTGCCTTAGATGTTAGTCTGAGCAGCACGTTTTCGGTCTTGCAACAAGCGTGACATCACGTGAATATAGCAACATAACGTGGTCAAATAGCATTTTAAACATATTTTAAAATCCTCCCCCATGGGGTGGTTGTATTGGGAATGTTCTTCCTTCATCCGTATGTTATCAATCTAAATACCAAGTCTTGGGTTTTGCTAGAATGTTTCTATATGTGTAGAACACCCTTCCACCCCCCCCACTGATCTCATTGCATTGATAATTTCCCTCCCCCCTTTGTTTTTTTCTTGGGAAAAAAAGCAAATGCTATTTGTGAAAGGGGGCAAAGAGGGAGAAAGATCTTTATAAAAATCTACTTGAATAGAAAATAAGTGAAATTATTTTCTGAAATTCAGAGTGTTCGTGAACAGTTTGTTGTAAACAAATTCATAAAGTCCTTCTGGAGAAACATACGACTTTGATTTTTATTTCTTTTTCTCTTAGGGGAGTAGCATCCTTAACTTTTGCCTTACAATTTTTTAGCGCAGCCTCAGAAGCTCCATGTTGTTTTTGTCCTGTAATAGCACTCGCCTGAGCGAGGACATGGCATCTTTGGGGTTTACCTCTGTCTCCAGCCCCTGGGAGGTTGTTTACTACTTTCTGCCTGGAATAACAGGCCAGTCCCAGGCATCCTCCCCGGGGAGCAGGATTATTGGCTTCTGCCAAAATACCTCCTCGGTGCCGGGCCTGGCTGCAGGATGGTGTCGATGGGGGTGGCGAGACGCTGGCCGTGGGTATGGTGCCCGTGGGGTGGCAGGATGCTGCCCGCGGGGGTGCTGCCGGTGGGATGCGGGATGCTGCCAGGCAGCAGGGCAAGCACAGCCCCCGGGAGGGCGAGTTCAGCCCGTGTCTCTCAGCGGGGAAGAAAACAGTGAGACCCTTTTCAGGAGTGAGGTGTGTTTAAGCCTATATTTGGATGCTGCGCCTCTTCTAAATTTGGTTTCTCCTCATTAATACACGAGCTGTTTTAATCGCTCTGTAGGGAAAAACATGGTGTGGGTTATTCTGGTTTGCTTTTTTATTTATTTTCCACCTTTTATAAAAGGCCAAGGTCTGTTTTGGAGGACTGGAGGCGAGGGAAGGCAGAGGAAGGGGTGGAGGGCAGGAGGGAGGGTCTGCTCATCTGAGTTCCTTTGTGTGGCACCGAGCCCCGCGTTTCCCTCTTCACCTCCTGTCTCTCTGGCTGACGAGGGGGCACTCGAAGAGGGGGCAGCTCCTTTGCTCGCTAATAAAGGCATTGGGGCAGACATGGCTGCGGAGACGTGCAGGATGGCAGTGTTGTGGGAGGGGGATCTCTGTGGTGGTGTTTTCATCTCCCTTTCCCTGGGCAAAGGCAGCTTTTGGATTCTCCGCAGGCAGGCAGTTGTCCCCGGATTGGGGGAACGTGGAGAAGTGTGGCAGTGTGATGTTAAAATAAGTGGATTTTTTACCTTTTGCCGTGACCTGAATCAGGTTTCCCCCTTTGCAGCAGCACGATGTGCTTGCAGTGGGTGTGATGGAGGAGTAGTGGATGGGAATTATTTGCGTTGGGGCTGCTGGGAACGTGTGGAGTGGAGCCGTGCGTGGGAACGGTCGCCTCTCGCCTCCCAGGCTCCTTGCTGAGCCGCCAGCGAAGGAAACCGAGCTGCCATGCTCCATTGCACTGTGCTGGTACGCAGGCTTTTGCCAGGCTCGTTGCACGCTCAGATACCTTTCCTTGAGCGCCAGCGGTATTTATAACCTCACTCCCTTTTGTGACAGAGTTACGGTTGGGATGTGGATGGGATTTGAACGTTGCTGTGTCTGTCGGGCAGGCTGAAGGGCCCGGTGGTTTTGCCTGCTGGCGGTGTCCTAGTGACCTGGGCTGCAGCACGCGTCCAGCTTCCATCGAATGACCGGCAGAGACCTTTGCATCTGTGCAATTGATGATTTGCAGTAATTACTTCCAGTTGCATCAGCATACGGAGTGTGGCTGGACCCTTTAGGTACCTCTGTGCAGGTCCTGATGGAAATGAAGTTTCAGAGAAGATGCTGATAAATACGTACAATTGCGAAGGAGATTGTGTGCAGGGGGAAGTGTAAAAATACAAGTCCCATCCGAGTATTGCAGTAAAAGCACGAAGGACTTTAGGTGCTAAGCTTAAAAATCCAGACACCCTAAGGAAATACAACAAAATTGAATTAGTTGCAGGAATTAATTCGTTTTTGCTAACTCCTACTATTAATAATTGAAATTATCTGAGATGGAAATTACAATTATATTAGTTACTTTTTGCTGTATTTCAGGGTTCTCTCCCCTCCAGTAATTTGACCTAGTTTACCGGTGTTTTAATTCCACTCTCTAATTTTGAACACTTGCTTCTTGTTACCAGCTTTGTCAAGTCTTCTGAATGTTTTACTGTCTGCTCCGTTCCAGGGTCAAGTGGGACAAGCGTTATCTTCTGGCTAAGGAAAAACTGTGTTGAAAACCGGTACTAGTGAAGTCCCTTAATAGAACAGCTGTATCTGACCTGAAAAATTACTTGTGCGCTCCAAAATTTAGTCCTCCCACCAGCATCTGATAAAAGATTTTTCTACTGTAAAAATCCCGTGCTTATATCCTGAGACTATTCAAGTTCCTAAACCCTACAGCTAGCCACCTTTCTCTCTGCATGTGCTGAAATGAGGGGCTTTGTTTTCTGTTTTACACTTCTAGTAGTCTTCTGTAGTGAAGATGAACTTCATAACTAGGATTTGATTTTCAAAAAACTATTTGTCTCTTGTGAAACTTCCGTGGAGTTTCTGCTGGAGTTACTTGTTCGATACGAGTTTCGTTGTGTTGCATAAATGATGTACGTGCTCCAGGGGAAGCAGCAGAGTCCAGAGATGATAAATGTATCGAGAAATCTTGCTCTGTTGTGATAGTGCTCATTTCCAGGACAGATGTACTTAACTAATTTTTTAATTAAATGAGAATTATGGTGCAGGGTGGTGGGTTACCAGTGGCTTTTGAAATCGTTTTTTCTGTGAGAAGTGAAATGTGCCACTTTGAGCGGCAGTGAGAATATGAAGAGCTGCTTCTCATATTTATCAATGAGCAAACCTGACAGGTCTTTAGATAGAAACTGAAGAATTATGTTAGTGTTTATCCCTTTGACATGTGCTCTAATATATTTTGTAGCAGTCATCTCCGAATGTGCGCAGTATTGTAGATCTGATAAAATCGCTTGTAAGGAATTAGGCTCAACTTGTAGAAAGTTAAGATCTTGTGGCTAGGGTAGCAATTAATATTTCTACTCAGTGAATTTTGAAAGCAGTATTAAATCACTGAGGTTAATCTCCTGACTTTTTGTTTTTCCCAAAACTCTCTTCTGAGTAAAAATTACAGGTATGCAATTTCTTTTTTTACAAGGAAAAATGAAAAGTTTTTTCATGTACCGTGTGGTGCCCGTATGTAAAGTATCACATCTTTCCATCGATTGTGGAGAGACACAAATAGTGTATGATCATATTTCTGGCTTTCAAAATAATTAGTACAAATTCTTCAGAGAATAACTGCTACTCCATTCCCATACCCTCATGCCGTTCAAGGATAGAGCATTTCTATACCAAGTGATCATCCTAGTTATCATGGTTTCAAAACCAAACTTTTTTTACTTTTGAGAAGTCAGGAATTAAGTACTACTTTAAAAAAAAAAATTAAAAAATTTTCTGCCTTGTGTTACTGAATTTCTACCAGTTTAATAAGACACTTTGCACTTGGACTTGTCCAGATTACATGAAATTTAGATAAATGAAACACCTAGTGGCATATTTTTTGTTACAATTAATCAATCTCCCCCCTTGTGGGCCAGCACAGTTTCCATGGCATTTCAAAAATGCAATAGGTAGGATTCCTAAAAAGCTTTTAAGTGTAAGTGTATGCTATTAACTGCTCTCCATTCTGTAATAATTTCCCCCTCAAATTGTACCGCTGAAGGCTACCGAATGTAAAATAGAGCAAAAAGTGGTACGAAGATCTCTGTGCATCGTGCGCTGCCTGCCACTCATCCATGGTCAGTTCCTGCACCAGCTCTGTGGCTGTTTCCTGCATTTGACTGCCTGAGCCAGCACCGCTTTCCCACTGTGTTGGTGTACTTCAGGCGCCGTCGGCTGGTGGGCTTCCCGTTCCATGCAGTGTTCGGCAGGCTTGGGTTTTTGTGAGCAGGGGTTGGTAAGCTTTCATTTGGAAATGAGTCCCTTCTCCTGTGAAGGCTCCAGGCTGTGACCTGTATCTTCAAGGTTGTCGCTTCCTCGCTGTGTCAGACCTGGAAAAAGTCGTACAGTTCTTCCAGCTAATGTTTACATTTCTAGTTGATGAGACAACCTGAGTAAGACAAGTGCAGACTTTGAAAGTACTGGAGTGGCTTCCATCTGGGTCTCTTCTGGTTTTCTAGCAGGAGGCCATGGTGCCTGATGCTCTCCATTGCTTGCCTGGCTTCTCATTAAAAAAAAATAAACAAAACCACCCCTCCCCTAAAGTCCATCATCACAACGTCAGCTCTGAAAGGTGTTGGTGTAAATTATTATTCAGTGTGTTTAAAAGCAGAGTGCATCTAAAGCCCACCGGATTTGCTACCTGGATCTCCAGATTCATTGGATGTCTTTTCAGTGAAAGCAAAATAACAGCAAAGAGTTGATGGATGGTGGATGGCCTTTGCAGCAATTGAAAACAGGGTGGGAAATGAGGGGCTGATAGCGTGTGACTGCTAAGTAGCACTTACAGTAAGGAGCTTAAAGAAAAGGAATAATCTGAAAGTGGCTGTAACTTGCAGGAGTTGAGGATATCTCACTTGGGGCCCTACTGAAATCTCTATTGCAGCTCTTCTTTTTATATCCTTTGTCCTTTGAAATGCCTTGCTGTTAGGGTTGGGCTCTTATTTATTTCTTCCTCTCAGCAGCTGCAGTGCTGAGACTAGTAGGCTGAGATGCTAACAATGCACTGCCTGCTGCCAAGAAAGGAGGTATTTGCATTCATTTTCACTTTCTTACTCTGAATACAAAAAACAAATAAACCCCCTACGGTTGCACTGAGTCCTGCCTCCCCTGAAATATAAATACATGTGCTGATACATGATTATAGAGTAGTTACTGGTTGTGTGTTACATACATCAGTTTACCAGGCAGGTAATAGAAGTGTCCACGTTCTGTAAAACAAAGCAATCTTACAGTAATCCAGAATAACCATATTAATAATAATAATAATTAAAAAAACCCCAGTAATAGGTTTCATAGCAATTATTTAACAGATTATGTCTGATGCTTTATTCACATTATTTTTTCTGAATGGTTTTCTTTTTTCTCAGAACTGCAAATTGTTCATACTGCTTATATCAGGAGCAGTCTGTGTACAAAAGAGGCAAATTGTTCACTTTTTTCACTCTTTAAGTAATTTTGACAACGATGCAAGAAAGAGGAATTTGGAGTCTTGTTTGAAGTTCCTACAAATGGGTGATGGGGTGACTGTAGGGATTCAGAGAGTTTGGGGTGCGTGTGGGAGGCTGTGCTGTGCCGCTTTCTCCCTCTCGCTGGAAATCTTATGAACGGGAAACAAGTGGGATCGTACCCGTTCTGAATGTGGAGCTTGGGATGCGTTGACTGGATTATGAAGGCAGCAGTTTAACTAAAGGGACATAATTCATGGGGGGAGGGAGATGTGAGAAACAGAATTTGACACTCCAGGTTTTTTATATTGTAATATATTGACTAAAACAGGCACCAAAAATAACCCAGTTGCCGTGACACTTGGTTTTGTGTGTCTGCTTAGTTTTTAATAAGCCTCTCGTTATGATTCCGAGCACTGCGTAGAAATCCACTCTGCCATCTTTTTTTAATGCATTAAATGATCTACAGGGTGTTTCTTTTGTGGCGAAACCCCATTGCCTCAGTATGAAGAGCGCACAGCGTACATGTGTCTTTGTTTAATTCAATGTGTTTTCCTCTTTCAGTACTGGAAATAGGACATTTTAGTTCTTCAGTCACCATTGCAGCAAAGCGGTGCGTTTCTGAGAGCGTGCGGGGCATGAGGAAGGGCAGGAAAGGCACGCCATGCGTTGCTCACAGGTACACGCTTTGCATCGCCTAGGTGCATAAAGCCTGCGTGCTTTTTACAAACAGCTCTCGCAGCTAGGTGCATCTTGAAGACATCACTCCCAAGGAAGGGGATTTCTGCAGTTTCGAAGTGGCCCTCTCTTCTGTGCAGTTCGTGGTTGGTTTTTCCTTTCCTCCTGAAACATCAGTGTGAAGAATCAGAGGGCTAGAGAAATAAAAAAATATCCACTGGTTCTTGTTTAATATCAAATAACCTCCAGTGTGGGATTTTTATCTTGCTGTCTTTGTGGTAAGAGAGGTAGAGAAAAGACACTTGAAAGCCTACGACAGCGTAGCCTGTAGGAGCTTTACAAATTGATTCATATGTTCCATTCAGAGCAGAGATTTGATACAGGGTAATGAAATCAAATGGCTTAAAATAATCTTTTATCGATTTTTATGGAGAGAAGTCTATATCTGCAAAATCAAACCGAGGTTATGGCAAGATCTGCCTTCAAATTTTGCTTTGTTTTGTGCATGTGTGCTTTTAAAAGCACAGGGGTTTTTCTGTGCTTTGAATGCCTGCTTCTGCTTCCCTTTAAGTCTGAAGCGGAGAAACGCGTGCTGAAATGTTAGCAGCATAAAAACGTACTGTCCTATTTAATACGCTTTGGTACATGTGCAGAGTTTTGAAAAGATGTTTTTTCTGAAGCTCTGCTGTGCTGCCTTGGTTTGATTTGGCGTGGGGGCGGTGGGTGTCCCTGCCACAGAGCAGGTCCCCGTGGGGCGCAGCGGGGGACGCGCCTCGTGATGCTGCTCCAGACTCATAAACAAACCGTCACGTGGCTGCGCAGCCCTGCAGAGCAGCGTGCGGGCAGGGATAGACAGCGAGAGCATTATCCTTATTGGATTTCCCCTCCGAGCTGGTGCTGATTTGAATGTTTTGGAATGAGTGGTGAATGAAACAACACAAGGTGCTTTTTTTGTTTTCTTTTCCTCTTTTCCTTCCCCCCCACCCCTTTCATTTCAGCTGCAGGGTTCAGAGTGCACAAAGAGTCACTGAACCTGTAAGAAGCTTCTCCAAATGCAGGTGCTGGCAATGCAGCCTGCTTTTCTTTCTTGACAGAAATATGCTAGCATGAGCAAACACTGTATTCTTACTGTCATATGAGAGAATGTAAAGGTGCAGATAAAATAATGAATATACTTGAGATTTTAAAGAATTTTATTCTGTGCATCTTTTTTTCCCTTCCATTTAACCAATAGTTGTTTTATTAAAAATGGATTTCTCTGTTTGCTGAAGTGTAGCTCCTTAGACCCACCACGTATCCAGTGGAAGCTGCATCACTCTGGATGTGAGAGATTCTTTGGACCAGTCTGCTAACTCTTGCTTGTGAATGATTAGATTCAAAAGCGTTTAGGTCTAAATGTAATTATAGCTCAGTTTCTCTGCGTTGAGTCTTTTGATTTACAGCGTGCACGTTATAAATGAGTAGGATACTGCCCATAAAACAATATATACTGCAGTAGTTCACTGAGAACATAACTTGGATCATGAGATCAGACTAATAGCTAAATACTTCTTAGCTGTAGTCTTCATCTTTAGATACTGGAGCTCAGCAATCCTTTAGTTTGTTGGATGCGTAACAGCATTGCTGATTTATCAAGCTAACCCCAACCTAAACCAGCAGCGGCTAGATGCATACTTGCATGAACTTTTGCAGCCTCTGGTTATTGATAGAGTTGCCAGTAGACTGTATTGATGTTTGGGAAGTACCAAGTTCACGATGATACTTCATTAATGGTTTGTAGGGAGTAACTCATGAGGCTGCCTTTTAGGAGTCTGGGGTGGGGAGGAGGCTTGACGATTGATTTAGGAGCTCAAGGAAGAGACTGCAGAGTGTACAAGCTCCTGAAGGATAATTTAGGCCAACAGGGGAGCAGGGGAAAAGCTAATGTACAGCAGGAGATGGTAGAGTGAACAGGATGCTGTCCTTGTCCATCCGGATGAGACAAATGTGAGCAAAGCTATACGCTGCTGTGCAAGTGAGATGGAGTCTGAGGGAATGAGAAGCCGGCCAAGGGACTTGTGGACTTGTAGAGTTTCTTTTAAGTTTAGCTTGGCAGGTTTCAAACTACATTTGAAAAGATTTTGGTTTCCAGAGACATTGCTATTAAGTTATTTGTGCTGAGCCTATTCTTTCTTTGTTATCCATTGCACCAAGAACTACAAAATGCTTTTAAAATCATCTTTTCTCAGAGGTGCTTAATGCTCAGGAACATGTTGACCTGGTAATGTCATTCTCTAAATGATAATTTTTAATCCAGATATATTTGTTAATCTTAAGAAAGGCAGTTTGGAGAAATCTCCCTAGTTAGGATGCAGACGGTTTGGACCATGTCCCAGGCTGCGCAGCTATGGGTAGCTCAGATGGACTCCAGGTTCCTTGTTTGTGCCATGGGTGAAATCCTGTCGCTTCCCCACTGGTGTGTTGAGTAATGCAGCTAAATCCACCAGTGACCATGGGGTACTTGAACCCTGTGGCTGTTGGTGGCTGAGAAAATCCAGTTGTGATTGACACCGGTTGTGTAGTAGGAGGTTTATCGACCCTTGAACAGTGGAGTTAAGTGGGGACCAGAGGTGAAAGAGGTGGGAGTCGTGTGTGTCTGAAAGTGTCTACACTAACTCCGTGTGTGTGTGTCCATCCTGCAATGGAAGAGGCCACCATCTCTCTCCAGTGAGCATGAACAGCAGAATTAGATTAACGTTTCTTTTCTCAAAGGCCAAATTCAGCCGTGATATCTCTTAAAAACAATTATTGGCATGAAGTTAATTCAAAGATACTCAGTGGTGTTAAGTGTGTAAACTTGCTGAGGTGGCACTGTCTGTGACAAAACAAAAGAAAACAATGTAGTTTAAAAAAGGAAATTAACTTGTAAAGCCATTTGGCTTACTACTTAAAAAACCTCCAAAATCCAAAAAGCCCTTGAGTCAAAATATCAAAGATAGAAACTTTTGGAAATGATACCTTGTCTATGTTTTCTTACAAGAATCCCAAGACTGTTTTACATCCTTTTCAATAATGCAGTTTATAATACTCCTTCAAGCTAAATCTTACAGTTAAGTGACGTGGTGCTGACTTGTATGGATTTGTTATGTATCACCGTAAAGCCGTTGGCTCGGTACTGTTTCGTCAGACAAGCCTCGCTTCTTCCCATGCTGAGGATGCTGATGTTTGTTGTCATCCTTTAAGGTCTGTAGAATCTTCACCAGAATATTTCTGCATTTGTTTGTCACAAAGGGCCCACGTCTGATATTACAAAGGTATTTTGCATTTCAGACTAGGCTGTGGTCCACTGTTAGGGTTGCAATATCTATTTCTTTGTGGTTACTGACATAGCCACTGGTAGAATTTTTTTCAGATATCCCCACAACAAGCTGATTTCTAAAATAATTTTAAAAGGGTAATCTGGCTTCTGCCTTGTCTTTTCTCTATTATTACGTACTAACAGCCTGGCAAGAAAATATTTGAACCTCAGATCGTCTGAATAATTGTGTACAAAGATTCTGAAAGAAGTCTGTAATTTAGGGCTTATTACATTTTAAAAGAAAATTATTAGTCCTGTAGTGTCAGGGGCTTTTGCATATCAAGACAAACAACTGCTTCTGTTCCTAAATCTTGCCTTGAGTAACTCATCATTTTTTTACTGTGTTTGTTCCCCCTCTGCTTTAAAATGGGCATCAAAAACAACCACTTGATTAGATTTCATGCTTTGTAAAGCATTTTGAGAACTGCTGATTAAAAAGTGCTGCATAAATGTGAAGTATATATTTTTCTGTTACTAAGCATTCATGAAGTTTAATTTGTAGGAACCAAGGCCGAGACGCTGATGTTGGTAGGAACGAGCTCTTCAAAACGTGGGAAAGGGTAGCGGAAGGGTTGTGAAATGAACTATTGGTTGAAAAGCACTTCCCAGGAAAGGTATAAATGGATTAAAAGTTTCCCTTGTGGGGAAGGACATGATGTAGGGAGGAGGGAGTAATTAGTCAGTTTGGAGATCCTTCTGTAGCAGTTAATCCTCCAGCGCCAGTGTGGCCACCAGCGGATACTGCATCCTTAGGGATGATCTCTGAGAAGCCACTTTACTTTCTGTCATCACTTTAACAAGCCGCAGTGCCTAGATAAAGTGCATCGAATGATTCTGAGAAATATTTAAGCTGAAATATGTATTAAGGGTAGTAGCTGGCCCAACCCCCTTATTTTTTCCCCATGTCATTCCTAATTCATAAAAACAAACCATAAAACCCCCTTGAACTTTGTGCAAAAAAGTCTGTTGCTCTGTAATTTCCAATTTAAATGACGCTTCTCCGTATTTGACTGCGGGCAAAATCAGCCATTCTATTCCCATCTAATTTAATGCTTTTAGTTTTGGGTGTGTGGGGGACATCCTGGAATACTAATTATTTTTTCCCCTCCTTGTTTCTTTTTTCATAACCATCAACAGATCCTGTGATCTGCTGTTATTTGGTAGTTCCCTTTTATTGTTTTTCAGTGAAGGTTCTGTCTGCAAATTTGGATTTGTGTCATTTTACTTCAGTCAGCATGATTTTTTTTTTAAACAGTGTTTTCAGGATAGTGTTTGCATAATTACAGAAAACTTTAATGCATGTGGAAGTTTAGGTTCATGTAACTGTAGAGAAGGCAGGGCCTTCCTTGCTTGAGATAGAGACAGATCCATTCATTGTTTTATTTTGCAGTTGTAAACATAGGAAGAGAAATGTCATTTCTAATGATGGAATTGGAAAGCATTTCTCAAATTGAGTGTGGTCTGATGGTGATGCTGCACCATCCCCCTGTGGCTGGCAAAACCAACTGCCTTTTGTACTCACCAGAGGTGATAAATAACTCTTTGTCACAACATTTCTCAAAGTCAGCATTAAATGTTTCTGGAGATGATACAATATTGATAACCCTAGCATAGCCAGAAATATTTTGTTCTTGGTCTGCTTTGTGTATTGTAAATATACACCTAGAGAGAACTTGGTGAATGGCATGGCTGACATGTTCAGAATAGATCAGTAAAAGGAGAAGGATGCACTTTTGAGTAGCAAAAAGGTAGCGTAGCATTGTGAAGAGTTTGAAAATGGGAAGCCTGATGATGCTTTCACCCATTTGACCTCTATAACCAAAGATATCTGCAGTTACTGGCTCAAGGAGACTCATAACTGGAAAAAAGGTAATTGCCATCTTGTTTGGTGCAGTATTATTGAGAAATAAAGCTCAGAATTAATTTAATTTTCAATTTGTAGGTGTTTGTAGGTGTCTTACAAATCTAATAATTTCTAGGGTAAAGGAGGTTGTGAGAAGCCTTTACAGTCTGTCTGCAGTCTGCACGCGCTGCATGAAGAAGTTGTAAATATTTTCATTACTGAATTCTATAGTGCTTGTTTGTTTTGGGAACCTGCATCTTCTCCTATACCTAATATTAATCCTCTGCAGAGTAAATTAAATTCTTAGCGGAATTTTAACATTAAAAGAGAATTTTAAAAAACTCCAGAAAAGGGTCAGTCAAATTAGAATGCTTTAGTGGAAGAACATCTGTGCTTTAATTACTGTAACATAGACCTTTTTTTTAATGGTGTAAATATGTGGAACCTGGTTTTTTAATAATTTCAAAAGATAATATAAGCTTTGCTGTTCTTAGTTCTTCAAAGACCTTTTTATAATTTTCCTCCCTAATTTTGGTGGAAGAAAAAATACTCCATATTTAAATCCTTCCCTCCAAGTGAAGTGAACTTTAGCTTCTTGGGATAAATTTAGATCATTTTTCTTGTTGCAAAGCAGGATGAGTTTTTAATAGCTTTTAAAAGTTTGTCTTGTTCTGGGCATGCAAAGTGATATAAAACAATTGTAGCGTTACTGTTTAGATGGTGAGAAGCACAGATTATTTTTTCTTTAAACATCTTGCCAGAGTTTGTCTGTTAATCTTGACAGCTTTATTGCAAAGCAAAAAAAAGCGGTTGAATAAACTGGAAAAAAAAAAAATAAAAAATTGCAGCACTACTGCCTACCTGCAGCAAAGACCGTGACCCTAGGATTAAAGGGGAGTGGTGTGCGTTTCCCTTCCGCACCTCTGATGAGAACTGAATTTGCAAACGGTGCCACTTAGCGTGGCTGGGACCTTTGCTGAGATGACTTCAGCCCCAGCACGTTGTTTCGGGTTGCTGTAATTGTTTGCAAAACACGTTCAGGGGCTCTCCCCGTGCTGGTACTTGTTCCAAGCGTATGTAACATGCAAACAAACCAGACGCCGAGTGCCACGGGGGTTTAAGGTAATGTTTCTTTGTCGCAAGTACCTGTGTCTTCAGGTGCAGTGTGTTACTCTGCTCAGCTTTCAAAGCAGCAGTTATTTTGACTGAACCAAAATACATCTTCTTTGACCTGTGCCCTTTTGTCCTTTCGAAATCTTGTTTTGCTTTATAAGGTGATTTAGGTGATTTCTGTCTCTCAGCCAGAATATTCTAAGGACAGATTTACTTTGCGAGAGGAAAACTTTCTCAATCCAGCCACTGCTTTCCTGGTAATATTTTTTGGTTAGTAGTTAGCACCATTTGGTGTTCTTCTGTCTCTGGACTCTGCAAAGCCTCACAGGAAAAGTTGTGGGTTTCTTGATTTTTGTGGTTTATTATAGCTCAAGTAGCATAATGAATCTAACTCTATGAGAGTTGTACCCCAATCCCAGCCATCACAATGTATTTTGAATTTGACAAACATGCCTCTCTCTTTTTCTCCTTCTGCTTTTTGTGTAAATATTTATTTATATTGAACATGTATAGGATCTGCAAGTTAGAACCAGTTTCTGTGACCCGCAGGTGCCTGGCACGTGTTAAGAATCCATTGATCACAAGGCACCTCTATCACAACAATGATGTAGACTTCTCTCTGGGATTTATGAACTAGTGAAGTGGTTTTGTTTAAAAGATGAGGTATGTTTGTGTGATTCTTGGGCAGACCTTAGGACATTCATACAGATTATGAGTGTCACCCAGCCCTCATTCGTATGAAATCCATCTTTTTCCTCATTTTGCTGCATTTAGATACCCAATTCAGTCTCTTCCTCTCCCAGTTCTGTAGTGTGCCAGCATCACTGAACACAGTGTGGTCTCGGGAGGGATTCTGAATAAAGTTCAACAGTTTTGCCCCCTTTTGATTTTGAGAGGGCAATGAATAGTCTGTTGGACTTGTTGTAATGGCTTGGATTTGCCCAGTACTTCTGGTGTCTGCAGCATCATGACTGACGGAGCTGCTCAGCCAAGCATCAAAGTGCTTCGGCTTGCAGGCGCTGCTAAAATAAATCGGGTAAGGTGAAGTGTGTAGCAACAGCTGTATGGTTTGGGCTGTAAACAGGCCTGGGCTGTAGACGATGTATCGGTAGCATCGATACACAATCCAGTGCCAATTAGGCATGTAATTGCACAGAAATGGCCTCTAATACCAGTTTCAAGAAGAGCTGCCAAAACCACAGTGCTCAAGGCCTCTCCCTCTGAGTTCGGCCAATGCTCGAACGAAACAGCCCCCAGCTTGTTCCTCCGGGACACAGGCCTGCCTTGTTAGGAAATTGGTGAAGTTTGGGAACCCACAATACCTCACATAGCTCTGTGTACAGTAACGGAGGGTGGAAATAGGGCCATAGGCATGAGCAACCAGATGAGTTATAAATATAGAATACTCTCTCAATTCCAGTTTCGTTAGTCATGGGAGGACAGTGAGAGTTTTATAAACTTATAAGGAATATACAAACAGTTCTGAATTTAAAATAACTCTGTATAATTTTTTTAGTGTGTGAAAAGAATATTCTTTTTTGAGACCATCCATGTAAGTATCTGCTATACACAGTGTGTAAAGATCTGTGTATTTATATGTTCATGTGAATGCGACTTGAGATGACAAAAAAAGGTACCGGAGGGGAAAAGTGTAGCTCAAATGTGCCAAACTCTAGCAGAAACAGAGTGGGAAGCAGCATGCTTCCCACTTTGTGCCAGTATCAAAAACATGATTCCCCCTTTTTTTCTTTAATAAGTGCCATCTGATGCCGTCTCCGGCTTCAAAGCAACCCCGGGCAGCATTGCTGAGCTGGCTTTGCTGCAGCCTGGAGCCCCTGTCAGATCCAGTGATACAGCTCACCTTGACTGTCCTTCCTACAAATAAATAAATAAATAAATAAATAAAAACTGTCTGGTACTCCCTAATCTGATCACAAATCCTTACTGCAGGAAAGGATTTAGAAAGTCTGAGGCAATGTCATTATTTTTTTTTCCCCCAGTCATACTAATAGGAATTCCTCAAAAGCACGTGTATAAGCAGAGACAACTCGCCCATCGCAGCGTTAACTGTGTTTGACTACACGGCCAGCAGTGGTGTGTGTCCGTTTGTCCTGCCGAGTGCATTACGCGTGCTTGCAGTTTCTGGGGGGTGGCATAGTAAAGCGTGGGTTTCCTTGTTCAGTTTATTTTATCAAAGTGTTGGAAGAACTGAAATAGTTCTGTCTCATAACCGAGGATGTTTTTAAAGATAGTGGATGAAGTGCAGGCTGGATGACATAATGTCACCCTCCACTTAGGTTAGAAGAAAACACTGAGCAAACACATATGCTGTTCCCCTCACTGCTCCAAGCCACTTTCTCCCAGTGTCTTCTAATTTCAGGTGTTTCAGTCCTTTGCTTGGCTGGGCATTCAGAGCTGCTGAACTTGCAGTGGTTCGCTTGGGGTGTTCTTTGGGGTTGCGCTAATGTCCAGTGCCTCTGCGGATCAGGAGCATCCCTGTGCTTCTCAAAGAAGGCTCTGCAACCTGGCTCAGCCTTTTCTAGCCGCAAACGGAGCTGTTCAGTAACCCGCAAGCAAACAGGCAACTGTTGCAGCAGTTTTGTTCTTTGGAGATCACACTGTGTAAGATGGAGTTAAAAGTTCATGTCCAGGCAATTCGGGATGATATACAGACTATGAAAGCAATTTGCATCAACTCCGAAAAGATACTAAATGTTTTCCCTTTTCCCTCTGAACCACTTCCAGCCACAGTCAATGGTGTTTGAAAAGAAACTAATTTTAATAGAGATTTCAAGACATTTGTATCCTTTCTGCTGTCCGTGTTTGCTGTGAATTTGTTAAAATGCATTAAGAGATGGATTAATGCATGATCTTCCAGTCTGGTTTTGGGTCCTATAAACTCTGGCACCTTCTGTATTCCCTCTGTGTTTATGATAGAGAATCACAAACTGGTTTGGTTTGGAAGGGACCTTAAAGACCATCTAGTTCCAACCCCCCTGCCATGGGCAGGGACACCCTCCACTAGACCACGTTGCCCAAAGCCCCATCCAACCTGGCCTTTGAACACTTCCAGGGATGGGGCATCCACAGCTTCTCTGGACAACCTGTGCCAGGGCCTCACCACCCTCATGGGGAAGAATTTCTTCCTAAAATCTAATCTAAATCTCCCCTCCTTCAGTTTGAAACCATTACTCCTTGTCCTGTCACTCCATGCCCTTGTAAACAGCCCCTCTCCAGCTTTCCTAGAGCCCCCTCAGGTACTGGAAGGTGCTCTAAGGTCTCCCTGGAGCCTTCTCTTCTCCAGGCTGAACAAGCCCAACTCTCTCAGCCTGTCCTCATAGCAGAGGTGCTCCAGCCCTCGGATCATCTTTGCAGCCTCCTCTGCACTCACTCCAACAGCTCCATGTCTGTCTGGTACTGGGGACCCCAGAGCTGGACGTAGTACTGCAGGGGGGGTCTCACCAGAGCGGAGTAGAGGGGCAGAATCCCCTCCCTCGACCTGCTGGTCACGCTGCTGGGGATGCAGCCCAGGACACGGTTGGCTTTCTGGGCTGCTAGTGCACATTGACTGGTCACATTGGGCTTCTCATCCCCCAACACCCACAAGTCCTTCTCCTCAGGGCTGCTCTCCATCCATTCTCCACCCAGCCTGCGTTGTGCTTGGGATTGCCCCGACCCCAACGTGCAGGACCTTGCACTTGGCCTTGTTGAACTCCATGCAGTTTGCACAGGCCCACCTCTCAAGCCTGTCCAGGTCCCTCTGGCTGGCATCCCATCCCTCCCTGACTGTACCACACAGCTGGGTGTTGTTGGCAAACTTTAGAATGAAAAAAACCTCCATGAACTTATAGAATGAAAAAAAAATACATGTTTATTAAAAGTTACTGTTTAAAATTATCTAAATATTATTATTATATGAGTATTAGAATTATTCTGTGATCATTAAAACCAAGGAAAGAGCTCACCTTCTGTTTGTTGTGGTTCTCAAGAGCACAACCTTCAGTTGCTGTTGGATTTGCTTACACTCTCTTGTATTCCTGGAAGTCGTGAAGGAAATACTTTGTTTAATCGTTTTGAACATAATTGCCATTAATATTGTTTCAAGTGATGTTGATCTTAAGAGGATGAGTAAATATCGTAAGTGATGACGTACTCCCAGACTTACTAGTCCGTAATTTAAAACAAATGCACCCAGGTGTCTCTGACAACTTTCCAAACCATCAGTATTTTTGCATCTTGTTTTGCCATTGCATTGTAATTCTTCCCTTTTCTCAGGTTCCTAAATACCTAGTTCTTAATCCTGGTTTTAGCGGGCTGTCTCACTAACAAGTGAACAGCTTGAAAAAGTTTGCTCTGTAGTAAAATATTCTGAATGTTCTTGCTATTTCTTGATGTTTCCTTGAGTTTTAATCTTACTGACGATTAAAACTCAACAGATTGTGTTATTTGTTGTTAATGCAGGTGACCCACTTGGAGATGAGCAAAAACTTTCTAAATGTTGTGCCCTACCATGTATATTGTAAACATTAGTTTTACTGAAGCTTGCCTGCCCGTCCCCCGTCTCCCCCCCCCCCCCCATTTTTGGGTAATTAGTCTTCAACTGGAGCAGTGTTGATGTCTGCCTCTAAGATGAGAATTACGTTTTATTGCTTGTGCCAGAATGGTTAAGCCTTTTGATGGGCTTAATGCATAAATGCGAAGGGCATTCCTGAAACGAAGCAGGAGTTGGATCCCTCCGAACCAGTGACTTTTTTTTTTTGCCAAAGATTAAACTGCCTTTATCCTTCAGCATTAAAGAGAACTACATAATTTAGGCCAATGTGATAATGTTATCAAACTGTCTTCCTCCTTTAGAATAAATCTGGAATGTGAATAGTATTCTTCCTCCAGCTGGGGTTTTGCCAGAAGATGACTGACCAGCACTCCTTGCTTGCAGTATATTAATTAAATCCTGTAAAGCTTATTGCCTTACACTTGCAGCATTTGGAAGACAGGCAGTTTAAATCTTGGTTTAAGCAACAACAAGCAAAACCCCAATACATCGTTCATAATCTGGAGTGAAAAGGGAAATAATTTGCTTCAGAGCTGTTCTGCAGCAGCCCTTTTCTTTCCTTATGCATTACTGAAGAGTTCAGGAGCTCCGGTTACCCCTTTAGAAATGTGAAAAGATTGGTGACCGTGAGTGGTGGGTGATTGCAGTGGACACGGAGCAGCTTTCACCACTGTGGGGTAATCCTTGCTTTCCTGCTTTCATCCTCACTGGCATCGACATTACTGTTCTGCTTTGCATCTTCCAGTGGGAAATTTCCCTTTTTGTGGAGGAAATGTTTCTAGAACAGTGCAGCACTAATGGTAAAACCTTCCCAATCTATTTGTTTACCTAGTGTTGAAGATAGAGTAAAACTGGCCTGAAAGCCTGATAGATGCTTGCGTATATGCCTCAGTTGGGTTTGTTTATGTACTGAATTCATACTGGTGTGGAAGGGACAAAATGGACTTGTTTTCTTCCTCCTCCTCTCGAGTGCCAGCTGCAATGATGCCAGTCTGGGTTGTGCTGGGCAACATAAACTGTTTTGAAAGAGAATGCAATTTGTGCTGCCTGGGTTTGTCAATAAGTCGTGTTTATTTGCACCTTCCTGGTTGTTAGTATTACGCACTTAGCAGCAAATGGAGTAACTGTACTATCTATCGGTTCCTGTTGACTGTGGTTTAAGGTAGTTGTTTTCTTCACTCGGGTTTCCATTTGCTCTAATTTTGGTGTGATGTGAGTAGCTGTAATGCTGCTGGAGCTTTTAGCAGGGTTGATAGCTTCACTTGCAGAAAACCTGAAGGGATAGGAGGTTTTACGGTGCCAAATAGTGTCCCCAAGTCCTCTAGTCACTCTAAATAAAATGGATTTAGCACACATGTTGTTACATATCATAGCTGGGAAGCCTGGAAGCTGTTTGGAGGTAACTTCTAGGGTAAAGAATGAATGATAGTTGGCCAAAAGAGGTGGTGGTGTCATCAAACCCCAGTGTATCCAACTGAAATATGCTTTGGGTTGTTTTCATCGTCATTTTTAACAGTTTGCTCTGTTCTTTTCAGCCGGGAAGGAGAGCTACAGGTACGTTGTGCTGAGGCATTTGTGTGTCTGAGGGATTGTAAACCACGCCATGGGTCTCTGGCTCCTCGGAGCTGTGCTTGATGTGTGTGCTGCTCTGAAATGCTCTAGGTACTAAAACTGTCCTGAGGGGAAGGGAAAATACTAATGCTGCAGAAAAAAATTGTAAAACTAGAAGGCATCGAGTACTTCACCACAACAATACATTCGAGCAAAGTGCTAGTTTCACTGAACGATAAGTATTTCCTCCCTCTTTCACAGATCTTTCTGCATCTGGTGGTATCTGAGAGTCTCCAGGTGCTGAATGGTGCTGGGCTTTCTTCTCCTAACCTGTCTCCACTCCTTTCTTCCACTTCCTTTGCTCTAGAATCATCTGCAGGTGCTTCCAGCTGAGCAGTTGGATCCAACTGCTGCACAACTGGCTGTACAGGCATTTAGTGTGGTACTGTTTTTCAACCATAAAATCCTGAGGACGGGAATGTAAGAGTAGATTTCTTTATCGATCTTTCATATTGTTAAAGATTGAGCAGTTAGTGGTGACATCAGGTTGGGCAAATCTTTTGAGCTTGTTTTGAGGTTCTGGATGTTTTGTCACACCTGCCCCTTCATTTAGGGGATATGGCATGCAGCATCTGTGACAAACTGAAATACCAAGAAGGAAGAGACCAAAAAACTTTGTGTAGAAGCCAACTAGATGTAGTTAAATCTTCAGCTGGATTTTTATAGTGGGAAGAAAAGAATTCACAGAACAACTTCGGAATAATTTCAAGATCCTTGGAAAGGTCTGCCAGATAAAAATAGGCTGGTAATGACTGGGATGTAAACATGGAAACACATGACTAGTGAAGTGATCTCAAGTCAGACATCGCTTGCAGCCTGTAGACTTAATGCCCTCTTCTTGCTTCTTGGTACAAGGTTGTATAGGCCTATCCAGATATTTTTCTGGTGAGCACAATTGTGTACATACTAGAAGCTTAGAGGAGGGAGATGATCACTTTCAAGTCCTAGTATCAGCGCTGGGTTGAACTGAACCTTTGAGATCTGGCAGTTAGTTTCAAAATCTGCCAAACTTTATGCTGAACTACTAGAAAGTAGTATGATATGGCAGCGTTTTTTTCCTTCAGGATATTCACTGAACGTGAGATAACCAGGTTTAGAGTGCTGGGGTGAAAACAGAAGAGACAAAAAAATGCCCCATTGTTAATGTGTTGCTAATACCTGTTTCTGTAGCAATATAAAGATTCTATACAACTGCTCTAAGTGGCCTCTTCAGTTCTTTGGAGATGACTTGTACCCATATTTCTGTGATTGGAACATGTTACTGCATGTATTTAATATGTGTATTTCCTTATTGCAGCCTTTATTCTGTAGTTATTTGATTCCAGCCCTAGCCATGAATCACTGGAACTGGATTTTCTGAGTAATGTCTCTCCAGTCTCTCTATTCTGACAGTGTACTGGGCAAAAGAAATCAGGTCTCATCTAGGCTGCTTGAGCGTTTGAAGTCAGCGGTTTGAAAGACCGTACCAAAGTTTAGAACATTAAAACGCAGTATTTTAAAAATTCTGTCATGTAGAGGGATTAACATTCCAAAAATTTTTTTTTCTGTCTTTGTGGATAAATTTAGACAGCTACTTTTTCAGTAGTTGGCTAGGAGAAAACTCTCCCTTCCTCCTCTGGTTTCTGCTCAAAAGTAGGCCTTTTTCCCCTCTTTTTTTCTTTCTGAAACATTATTTCATGTGAAGGATGCTCTAAAAAAGCAGAAACAGTATAAAAAAGGAAGGATCGAATATCGTTTTACAAGGAGAGAAAGAATCTTTAAAAAAATATTTATCCCACACTTGGCAACCTTTTGCTCGCCCGCATGTGACTGGCACGGTGCCATCCTTGGCAGAGGCCGGTGCCTCCGCTTGCCAGAAGTCTTCCTCTTCTGGCTGCGTTTTCACTCCCTGTGACTGATTGTTTATTCACCTGATTCTTCTGTTTCAGCATTGCTGAAGTCACGGCCGTCTTGGAAATGATAAGAACACTTTGTCTGTCCAAACTGTACAATAGCCATGATGTCAACGCTGGGTGTTCGTGGTGAGCTTTAGCTTTGTACGCACTTCAAATAGCGGGAGGTATTAGATGTCAGACAAACTTACTACCACCTCCTTAGCATGAGGCTATCCAAAAAGGAGCTGCTGTAAATACAGAGAGATGATTTGTTTCTTGCTTTTTTTGGAGAGTTGGGTTTGAGGATTTCCCAACCTTGCTTTGTGTTCGCAATTTTGGTTTAGCAACTTGGGGATTTTAATTGAGAGTAATGAATCTCTGAGTCAGATTCTCTTGGAGGACTTCTTGTTTGTAAGATCTTTGCATTTAGTTTTAAAGTATTTTATTTTCTTTCCGTATGTCAGGTCTGAATCCGATTTACTCAGTCGGCATCTTGAAATATTTTGCCTTTTTTGTGAGTGATTATAGTACCTTAATCATATTTGGAAAACCTCCTGAATTTTGTTGACAAGAAAAACTTCTCATTTGAAGAAATCAGAGAGAAGGCGAAGCATGGATGGTCAAAGAACCTAGTGGTGTTGGTTTTGCTCCAGTAAATTTGATTTGTGGCTACTGGCACTCTTGTTGTGTCCTTCTCTCAGGATCTGATGATTATTCAGTACGTTAATTCCCTAGATGTAAGTAGACACTCTGGTCTAGTCAAGCCTCCATCATCTCTTTAATAAAGTCATGAAGCTGCTTAAAAGGTCTGCCCTTGTCCGGTCTTGCTTTGACTTCCTTCTTCCATGGCTGTCCTCCAAGGTCTCTGAAATTTTCCATTATCTTGGTAGCTCCACGTGATGACAATTAAGCATTTTTTTGCCCTTGTGCTTGTCAGCAAGGATTTGTTTGGTGGTTTGGCTTTTTTTTATATAGTCATCAGCCTTCATGATCCAAGGCACTGTTGTACCTGGCTGATAAATTCTGTCCCCAAATGTCAGCCCACTCTTTGCTTATGTTTGTCTCTAATGTTCTTGCGGACTAAAGTCAACAAGTTATTGAGCGTATTTCAGCATTTTTTTTTTTGGCAAGACTGTTTTGGAACCTGCATTTTTAAATGTTCTGGTACAAATCTAGCAGCCCAAGTAGAACAGTTTGGAAGGGCAGGGGGAGGATAGATGGGGCTGAATTGTAAGGCCAGCCAGTGTTGTTTAGTAAGATTTTTATAACAGGGATATCTGAGGGAACCGGCACGTAACACAGATAAGACATTTTGTTCACAGTGTATCTTACATGCACACAGAAGGTCTTGTTCTGCCTCTTCCAAGAAACAGGATACCCCTATTGTCTCCAGGCTGAAAACTATGCCAATGTTGGCAAGAACAACCAAAAAATAGGACTGAGAGAAAAGCAAGGTTGCTGAGCTTTTAAAAAATTATCTTTAAAAAGTTTTCAAGACTTCTTGTTAAAATGTTTGTGATTAAAATATTACTATAGTTCTGAAAACCTGTTTCACTGATTGCCTTTTTCATGTGAACTTTTATGTCCTTCTGTGCTTCATTTTATGTTTCCGTATACGAGAGTCAGCAGATTTACCAGGAGATGCAGGGAATCCTATTTATGTAGCAGTCTGTTCATGAATGGCGGAGACATTAAGGGAATACAGAAGTCTTTCCCAAGAATGAAATAAACTTGATCTTTTTCTGTGATATTTATCTGAATACTCAATGTAGCAGTGTTTGGTTTTTAGCAAATTGTCTAGATGAAAACAAAAAAATCATGCAGTTAATACATCTAGTAATGAACTTTGTGGAGGCATGATGTGTGTAGTTTTTTTTCTTAGTGGGGCTTTGAACTGGAAATGTAGCTACCACACAAAATCTGAGTTCTGGCACCCACTCAGAACAGCAGTCCATCTGCTAGGAAGACACACTGATTTTTTTACTCTTTTAATCACTTAGTAGTCACAAATGCAAGTAGTGCTGTATACTTTTAAGGTGAGAGGCAATTTGTGATGCCTTGCTAAGACGGCATCTGGGCAGACTTCGCTCCTTTTACACTGGTGCAGATTACCGTCAAAAAAAGAATATACACCTGCACACTTATGTATTTTTTGTGTAAGAGTATGGTGTGTATGGTTTATTTTTTTCCTTTTCAAGAAAAAAAATCCAGCATCTTTACACAGTGCACTATTTAGCAGTGATTTCCTCTGTATTCCTGCTCTCAATAGTCTTACAAGTAACTGTCTCTGCAAAAATTTTCTTAATTTGGCCTGTGTGTGATATTTGTGGTATCTGGGTAGGCATTGGCCGTCCCCATGCTCCCATCTCCTTGTTCTCATAGTCTCCTCCTTCCACCCCCCTTCTACTTTTCAACCTGGTTTCACTCTGGAAAAAATGAGTATACAGGTATGGAGCAGTGCTGTTGGGTTGTAATGGCAGTATGTGCAAGGAAGGGGTTGCAGGGTTAAGTAATGTTTCTTTTCAAATTGGAAAAGACAGATGAGCTCTTGAGTAACTTCAGTAGCACCTTCTCACGCAGTAGACCCGCTGCATTCAATTCAGTGTATCCAAGCTATCTTTAATGCAGGCTTGTTGTGTTAGTGGCTACATATGTGCAAGTAATAGCACTGTCAGATGTTGTAAGCTGGTCTGATGATGATACTTCAGAGGTACCTGCTAATATAGGGGAGATAGTCTGCAGGTTGAATTTCCTCCACAAATTCTTAGCCTTAATTGCATAAGGAGAACCCAGCTTGGTACCCGGATGCTTAAACTTGCAAAGTGGGCTTAAAATAAAAAGTTTATAAAATTAAGCAAGTTCAATATAGAAGCATTTTGATAAGAAATGCAAAATTCTGATGGCAGTTTTACAAGTCCTTTTCGAGGTGGACACTACCTTAAAGCTGGCAGGAAATGGCTTCTTATAATCAAAACTTGATGTAGGATGTCTGGATCCTGATGCAGAGCTGTGGACAGTTGGTTTTGGTTTTGTTTGGTTTTTTTTTCTTATTTAATTACTGCCCTGTGTTATAATTGTGGTGCTCTGCTCAATAGCATTGTAAAAACATACTGGAAAGCCTAGATCTCATTATGGGAAGAGGAGGGGGGTCAAGATTTTAAAATGTTTAGTCCTGCATTAAAACAACAGTGCAGCTGCAAACTGAGAGAGAAATTACAATGCAGAACTTTTGTGGAACTGTTACGGTTTCTTAAAACATTGTCTTTCTCTGCAGGCTGGGCTCTGCTGCTTCCCTGTTCGTTTTGGGATATCATCTTTGGTTATATGCTTTTTGCCCAAATTGTTCGGTTTAAATGTCTTGTGGAGTTTCGCTTGGATCTCACTGTAGTCGTACTACTGAAATTTTGGTTTATGCTGTTATTATTGGTACTGTGTTTTAGCTAAGTTAGAAAGTGGAAAACAGTTACTTAATGCAAACCAGATTTCCTATCTGTGTTTGTTTACAGAGCCTCTGGCACACAGCTCGCATGGCTAAAAGGCCATACAGTGCTGTAATTAAAATGTTGTTGTTACATAAATATAATGCTGCCACTTCTTTTGATGTAACAGTGGTGAGCTTGTCTGCTGAGGATTCTGCTCTTTGTTTGTGTCTTCCAAGCTGAAATGCTTTCATATAAAACAAATGTCTCCATCAGTTTGCACCCCATTTTTTTTCTCCCTTTCGTAGTTTGTTCTCTGAACCCAGAATTTGGGGATAAGGCAGAATTCTGTTAGGCTCTTCAAGGGAAAATAATAGCTCCGTGATTCTGCAGTATTTGATGTGTACCATCTGTACTTTATTAAACCTTGTTTTGCATACATAAGCAACATGGGGATGCTACACTGGGGTCAACCTAGCCATGTGTGCTACAGTATAGCAGTGCTTTATTGTACAAGTGTAATTAAGTTGTTTAAAGGAAGCTTGTTTTCTTGCCATTAAAACACCAATTTGAAGTACAAATAAGACAGACAAGAAATGCTTAGAAAGACAATAAGTCAGCACTCAAAAAAAAAAAAAAAAAAAACCAACCCATAATACTAGGGCTATGGAACAGGTTCCAGTACTTGGCTGTTTCCATTATCCTTATGTTAATCTTGCTTTCAGCAGTTTTCCTTCTTCTTTAATGGGCTTATGTTATAAATGTGATCTGAGAAAAAGATATTTTCAGGCAACTACGACTGAGAAAAACAGAATTTAATTTGTCAGTTTTACAGGAGTTGGTTCTTTTTCGGACATACTCTGGAGCCCAGGGAACGAAAGCATAGAGTTGTATGGATCAGGGTACTTCCTTTAATGCCATTCACTTTATTTAATAGCTTTTGTTCATGCTACCTTGCTTTCTGTTTTACAGTGTGCCCCAGCTCATGTGGCAAGCGAGCCTGTACAGACCAAAATGAGTGTTGCCACCCTGAATGCTTGGGGAGCTGCACGGCGCCTGACAACAACACCGCTTGCGTGGCCTGCCGCAATTACTACTACGAAGGAGTCTGCATGCCTACCTGTCCTCCCAACACCTACAAGTTCGAGGGCTGGCGCTGTGTGACTAAAGAGTTTTGCTCCAAAGTCCCTGCCACCGAAACAAGTGAATACGAGAGGTTTGTGATTCACAACGATGAGTGCATGGCAGAATGCCCCTCTGGATTTATACGCAATGGGAGCCAAAGGTAACGCAGCTTCTGGAAAGTCCATTGGAGTTGTCATGTTGGGGTTTTTCCACCCCTTATTCTGTGGGAGCTTGTGATGCAAATAACATTAGGTAGAAATGAGAACATATGATGGGGAATTGCATGATTTCCTGGTAAACGCCTGCTTAGATGAATTCACCATTGAAAGGTCTGACTGTGTGTGGTCCTGGGTGTTGTGAGTTCCCACTGAGTCTTCTGAAGGACTTGAGGAGGTCAGTACAATGCAGAACCAGGTCTTCAAGTAGACAGTAACAAAACGAAAGCCCAGGAACACAAGGTTGGAGGTTGGCTGATGACCGTTATCACATAGAACAAACCGTAGGAGTTATCTGGCTTCACATAATTATTTGGTTTATGTGCGCTTGCATTTTAGACACATGTATTATTTAGTGTATTTCATTTTATTTCCCTTCCTTCACTGTTTCCAGAAGATAATAATGGTGTTTTAGAAGGGAGCAATCATGTAGATGGTGACAAAAATAATGCAGCAGCTGACAATATTATACAGAACAATTTCTTGCAAGGATGTCAAGAAATTCTTCACCTGCTGTTATTTAATTCTAACAGTTGGAGTGATGCGTGCTTATGATTTTCTTATTTTGCCAGTGGTTTAAGCAAACAGCCTTAGTTGCCTGCTGACCCTTGGAAGTCATAGACTTTAAGTAAAGGGCAGTCAGTGTGCTAAAATTCGTAGTGCTTCAATAGTATGCTAAAAAGATGTCTTCGTAGGCTGTTGGATTTTTTTTGGAAGGGTGGTTGTGATGATACCTGCACGAGTTGTGTGTCTGTATGCATGTGTGTCATTGATCCATTCAATCAAATAGTATGGCAGTCTTCTCCAGTCGACATTGGGATGTAAGCAACTTAACACGGCCTTTGCTTGAATCCAGATACTCACCTGAGAAATTTTTCCCCACTAAAGCGATAGAGTAATAATAAAATATGAAGGAAAGCGCTAGAATAAATTGGGAGCGGGGAGGACCTTGAATTGGGAAAGACACTTATCAGGAGGAGTGATCAGAGGGCACATTTTGTGCACACATGAAGTGATCAATTTTGAGATGAATATGCAGACAGTAAAACATGGAGCCTTTAAAAAGCTGCTGTAGCCAAAGGCTGGGCTGGCCTGAGTTCTTGTTCCTTGAGTTTGGCCATTAAAAACCACTTATGAGTGCTTGTGAGTATAAGAAACAGGAGAAGTGAGCCTGCGCTTCAGTGTTTGCTCCCAGCTTCTGGCAATTTGATTTTGGGGCTGTGTCTGTCTTGGTGCTTTATAGTCACTGGTGGACCTGTTTGCCTTCCATCTGTGTAATCCATTTTGAACCTGCTCAGACTTCTGGCCTGTCTCTCCCAATTCCTGTTGCAAATTAGCTTTGCCTTGCATGAAGATGCATCCTTCTGTTTGTTCAAACTTGCTGCTTTAATACCTCTTAAGCTATAAGAAATAGTGACTGATTCACTGCTCGCTTTCTCCACATCACTCATGACTGTATGCTCCCACAGGTGTCTTTCCCGAGTTAAAACAGCCAGGAACATGGAATTCCCTGGTACTGAGCTTGGTAAATGTTGGTTTAAGGGCATGGAGACGGACAACTTTATAAGAACTGGAACAGTATTTTCCCATCTCCAGTCCCTGGCTTGCCTATTTTTGGAGGTTGGGCTTGGATTAGCACGAAACTTCACAGCATGCTGAGGCTGTCTGCGTAAATGAGAAGGGTGGTCTAGCTCTTAAGTTAGAGTAAATGCACAAATGCAAGGGTGCTGGGTTTTACCTGAAGTGCCTTCCACTTTGGAAGGACCACAGCGCCTTTCAGAAGCTGGCAGGCAGTGGGTCTGGGTCCGTTCATTCACTCCCATGTTACTGTAAACGAGAGGTACGATGCTCCAGCCTCTCTGGAGTCCAGCAGGTGAGTGTGCTGAGTTATCTGCAGCCCTCTGCAGAAGTATGATAACTTTCATTCTAGCTTGAAGAATTTGTCATTAGAAGGACATGTCTTTCAAAACTTAACTCAAAGCAGTCCCTAGACTCAGAGTATGTGTATCGTTGCTTATTTTCAGTCTCCCTTTCTTTCCTAACAGCATGTTCTGCAGTCCTTGTGAGGGGCCTTGTCCCAAAATCTGTGAGGATGGGAAAACAAAGACCATTGACTCTGTCACGTCAGCACAAATGTTGCAGGGATGCACAATTCTCAAGGGGAATCTGCTGATTAACATCCGTCGTGGAAGTAAGTGATTGCCCTCTCTTTATGAACCTCTGATAAGGCTGCTTTTAATATTTTTTCCTTTTGTCTGTCAGCATAATGATAAGAACATTAATAACTCAGCAAACTGTTTGCTTTCCAGTCCCACAGCAGTGCTCCTGTTGGATTTGGCCCACTGTAGCACCATTCTCCAACATGCGGATGGAATAGGTAGTCAGCTCCCAAGTTAGAAGGCAGCTAAAGCTGGTATTTTTGTTAGCTTTCTTGGCAGGGCAGGGAACCAGGATTAGGCAGTGGGATGAGCAGTAGTCCCAAAGGAATAATAAAGGCCCAAGAAGGTGGAAAAGTCTAAAAATCCTTGCGTCTGGGTAGGTAAATAACTTCTCTGCAAGTAAGACATGGCACTGTAAGACTGCATATCCTCACTTTTTAAGGCAAGGTGTGGTGTCTTGCTAAAACATGGAATCTAGAGTGCTGAGAGCTCATATAAAGCCTCGCACTGTGCCTCTGGATGGTCGTCATTAGTGAGCTGGCCACCTTTGTCGCATGTCTTGAACAAGCTCTGGATTAAATTTGTCAGAGCAGTGATTCATCAGCTGGGGAAGTGTTGACAGTTGATGAGCTCTTAAAAGCAGAATAAAAATCGCTGTTAGTTTTTATTGGAAATGTATCTCCCCATGGAAGGTCCCTTTTGGTTTCATGAATAAGGTTGAAAGATTGAGATATATTTGATTCCCTTCTTCCTGCTGAATGAAAACTTCAGGGTTTAGGAACAGCAGCATGTGGATTATTTCACTTGTGGTCCCACTGCTACGTGTACAGTCTTCCCTTACAGGAGATGTTCCGGTTACCTGAGACAGGTGTGGCTTTTCTATTTTTTAAGTGTTATCTTAGAGTGCTGAAGAGTATCTGCTTCCTCACAGCTTATTTGGTATGGGAACCAACCATTGGTATTTGGTAATTGGGCTTCCCAGCCATCTGTTAGGACTTCAGTTAGTTTATGGCAGCAAACACACCCCATAGCAGCTTCTCCCATCCTGAGTTCCCTCACAACTGCAGCGTAACTTCTCAGGATAATGACACCAGGCAGTGGGCATGGGCCAGGGATCGCTGGAGGTTAGGACTGCAAAGCTGGAGCCTCATGAAAGATGCGACATTGTGGATCTAGGCAGGGACAGTGTAGTTCCTAGGGAGGGGGCAGTACTGAAGAGCAGAGCTTGCTCTGTCGTGGTTTTAATAATTTATTATAGAAAATCACCTTTAGCGAGCTATATGGAGTGTGCTCCATGGCATGAGGACATCCTTATGGTTTTATCTTTGCTGTTTCATCAGGAGTTCTCAGTTTTGTAGCCAAAGCTTTTTAGGTCCCTGAAAGCAATGCTTTATGCCCCAGAGAAGGGCAATAGCATACCTCTACATCTTCACTCTCGTTCTCCATTTTCCAATGGTGCTTTTGGCCCAAGTTTTGCTCTGTAGCCAAAGAGCAATTCCAGTCTCATGGATGCGTACATTTACACACGGGTCTTTTCATCCCTGCCAGAAGGCTGGCTCAACATTTGGTACTGGCTTCAGAGTGCAGTGTCCATGGAAAAAACAGGTATACCATTTGGAAAAGCAAGACTGGTTTTCCACTGTTGCTCTGTGGCTTTATTTTGCCCTCAACAATCTGCACAGGCAACTCTTACTGGGGGAGGAATATCAGTGTCTCTCATTTTCGAAAGCAACAAATACAAATGTTTTCTTTTACTAATACTGCGTTAAGCAGAACAGCAGTTAAAGCTATGAATTCTGCAATAATAAAATCACATTTTTCTTACTGTAGATAACATCGCATCAGAACTGGAGAATTTTATGGGTCTGATTGAGACAGTAACAGGGTATGTGAAGATTCGCCATTCCCATGCATTAGTCTCCCTATCTTTCTTGAAGAACCTGCGGTATATTCTGGGAGAGGAACAGGTGGACGGGTAAGTGTTCAGATATTTGTAGATGCGATTTCACTTTAATAGAAAGCCGTAGAGAATAAAACTCCTAATAAACATTCATGTACCATTTATAGAATCTTCTCTTCCACTAATATGCAGCTTTTTTCTCCTAATGAACACCATTGCACAGTCATTGCTCATTTGGATTACTATCCCAATCAGCATATTAAATTGAGTATATTTAAAGTATTGAGTATATTTTTATGGTAACTTTGTTGCTTTTCACTTTAGGTTTTTCTAGGGAGATTCTTTACATTGATAAAGTGTCTTCGTTTGTTCTTTTTGCCCTGAGAAAAGAACATCTTCAGAAACAATTGGATTTCCTTGCAATTCTTTACTGTTGGCTTTTAGCAGGATTTTTATGGAGAATATCAGCTGAAAGGAAACCTGAACTTTACTAACCTGGGAGTGCAACCGGAAGTGACCCTACTATTATGAAGTAGATTGCAAGTTGCAATTGTTTGCAACTCCTTGAAACGCTAACATGAAATGAATTACCTATTGAGCAGGAAAAAGACCGGTCAGGAAATGTAAAGTTGATCCCTTGAAACGTTTGCTGTGGGTTATATGGCTTCTATAATTACACGATGTGTGATACTGTTTGCTGTATGTAACTCCTGTTTTCCTATGATAGTAAGAAATAGCTTGAGACACAAGTTTTTATCTCTGCAGAACTTGCTGAGGTGTGGTGGTAGTCCTTCAGCAAACTGCCTTGCTCTTTCTCTTCCTGAATCATCCCAAGTTTAAACCAGTGTTCTCTGGGAGAAATAAGTCTCCTTCAGTAATGAGAGAACTATTAAACGAAGCATTTGGGGAAATCATATAAGAAAAGGTGGTGGGAGGGTCATGGGAAAGGTTGCTTGTGTCTGATTTATCTGCCCTGACAGGATAAAGTTACAGCATGAGGGATTCTTCACAACCTCCCTCTTTCTCTCAGGCTAGTCTTTGGTCAGCCTTAAATTCTTAAAATTCCACCATCTGACAGAGCGAGTTAAAGGGCAGCTCTTCATCCTGCACTTGAAAAGCACACTGTCTTTTTTAGTAAGAACATTGGCTCTACGGAAAAGCTTGTTTCTAATTGCAAATCCCAGAGGCTTGTCGCTTTGCCGAGCACAAGGCTCATTCAGCCCACTTGCGATGTGGTGTGCTCTCACAGATACTCCAATTATTGATTTGCCTTTTCTTCTCTCCCCCTCACTCCCTTGCTCTCTTTAAATTTGAGTTTAGCTTTGTGTTTCAAGTAGTAATGATGTTTATGGTACCTTGTGTGTCAGCAAGCAGAGCTGATATGAAGGGAAATGTCAGGTTTTTAGATCGGATTCCCAAATAGAGAAGTAAATGGTGCAAGTTTGAAGAGGAAGACAGGGCCAAGTGGGGTAGGTAAAGTAGATGTGTGGTAGAGAGCTACGTGTGCTAAAATTCACCCGTGCTAGGAAATTACTGCAGTTACATACTTTGGGTCTGGGACAGTCTCTTTGCTTGGAAAATGCCTAGCATAATTTAGGCATTACCACAGTCTAAATAACGTTTCCAAAAATACTAAGATGGAAGTAGGCACCTGGCAAGGAAGAACCGAACTTGAACAATACCTTTGGCAGAGTTAGGAACAACAGGGAGTGGGGTCTTAACCTGGGAAGTACTGGGCTGCTGGAGCAATAGCAGTTTATGCCAGTTTATGCCAGCATTGCTGGGGCGGGGGGGCGAGGGGGAGGTTACCTTAAGATCCGTTGTGGTAGCTGTTCAGTACACGACTGACCCCACCACCACCATCCCTTTTTTTTTTTTTTTCTTTTTAATTGAACTGGACTAACAAAACAGTACTTCAGTATTTCTTTCCTCCTTATTCAGTTGCTGGTGCCTGCCTTGGTTATCATACAAAATGGGAAGTTTAGAGGGAATTTACTTTGTTAGTTTTCAGAGTATTCATTGCCTCTTTTGAGCAGCATGTCCCTAGTGAACTTGTTCCCACAGCAAGACAAGCATTTCTCTTCGCAAATAGGGAAACTGAGGCGGAAATGTGTTGGATCTCGGTGTCTGTGGCAGGATTTTGATTCCCAGCCTGGCGTTCACTCTGCCAGGCCCCTCTGTCCTCTGCCGAGGTGCTGCGTGTTCATTGCTGTCATCGACTGCAGCTGCCATGTGATGGATGGCATGTGGGCAGCGCTTCTCAAAGCATCTCCACGTTGTGTACCTGGAAAATGAGCAATTTGTGGTCTTCAGGAGCAAGCGAGGTGATGGTGGCTGAGGCAGAGTTCCTGGTGTGGCACTGACCAGCTGCTGTTGTTGTGTTTCGACTTCTGCAGCAAGTTGGGGGCAGCCTGTATAAAAGCAAAACAACACCCCCATTTCCTACGTCGTTTTGAAGCAGAGGCATTGGTAGCTGTCAGGCTTGTTGGAAGGTGTGAACGGGATCTCTAGCTGTCGTATGGCTCCTTGCTGAAGACACTACAGTTTGTTTTCCTGGGATCATTACTGTCAGATTATGGTGGATTCAGACAGTCAGCACAGTATCAGCAAGGTTTGTTCTGGCCACAGCATTTCAACAAAGCAGTCACCCCACGTGTGAGTGTCTTTTAGGAATGAGTAATGCCCTCCGGGCTGGTGGTAAACACGGGTGGTGAGCATGTCTACAGCGGCAGGCTCCCATGGGGAGTGCTCCTCAGCTTTGTCTTTAAGGGGAATCTCTAACGATGCCGTTCCTCAGCTGTCTATGTGTAAGTGAGGTTTCAGAAAGTGAGTTGGGGAGTTTGTACGCTGAGGCGTGAGGCTTGGTTTCTGTGAGGGTTTCAGAAGCTCATCAGTTTACCTTTTTGAACCAGACAAGAAAACATTGAACTTCAGTAAGTTCAAATCCATGGATTACTATAAAAGCCCCTAGTTTCGTACCCATGCGTTTGTTGGTAGAGATGCAATTCTTGGCCAAAATCAGCTGTTTCCAAGTTGCTTACAATTTACATTAACCAGGTGTGTGTAAGTGTCTAATAAAGACAGATACTCTGTTAACAATGCCAGTGGTTCTGTTTGAAGTGGGTGGGCAAACACAAGCAAAAGAATACACCAGTGTTATTAAAACATTAGCAATGTTTTGGAAATTTGATAAAGTTCAGGCTTGTAGAGGAATGCTGCAGAACAAACTTACTTAAAGAGAGACCATCAAATGGAGCATTTTGTTCAAGTATTGTCCTCCGCGTTGTTCTCCATTGTGGTGGTGTGCTATATATGTTTGTTGTTGGGTCCTCGTCAGGGATCAGGGTCACACTGTGATACAGGTGTAGAACATATACCATGTTAATAGACAGTTTTTAGCCAATGTGTGCAGTGTTTCGTGTATGTAAAACAATAAGGGTTTTCCTTTTTTCCTCTCTCTTACTGGTTGATGTCTCAGCTATCTGGTCTGGTGGGATTTTGTAGTTGAAGGAAAGCCGTAAATGAGTAGTATGTCAGCTGCTTATGAGCCCCATGGTTTGCTGTGTTACTCTGAAGACTCTGACCGTAGCTAAAAGGATGTGTAGAACACCTAGTTTAACTGCATTGGCGTGGGCTTACCAATGCAAAATGGCTTGCAGAAGTTGCAGGCTTCATTGTGTTAATAATGGATTTTGTGTTGATGTAGTTAACGTTGGTGGGACTTTCCACAGAAGAGTATAATAACTGCTGCCATGACGGGTTGGTTTGATTTAGGTTCATCAGCTACACAGACCTTTAACTGATTTCCCAGTTGTGCATTCTTGTCCCTACTATCCCAAAACATAAGTGTCTTTGCAGGTGGTGTCTTGCTGCTGATGTAGAGCCTATAATCTCGCTTTTGCTGTACCTGTTTTTTTTCCAATTCAGCACAATTGAGTGGTACCAGGAATTTCTTCTTAATATATACTAGGATTTACACACACAATTTTGCATTTAGTATCTGTGGAAATAAAGGATGTTCATGTTATTCCACTGCTGTGCTTCGGGAATGGGCTCAGCACATGCTGCTGCCTGTGGTGTTAGTTCTGTACTTTGAAGTATGGATCCTGTGCTGTGCACTCAGTGCAACTGTTTACTGTCAGGTTTTGATGTATAGGCGCAACTGCGCTTGGCATAATGTAAGAAATCTTTATTGGGCCAAGAGGTAAACTAAGACAGAGGGGCAAGGAACCTCACTATGCAAACTCTTAGAGTTGCTTTTGTAAACATCAGCAAGACAGCTGTGCTTGTGATTGTATTTTATTCTCAGAACTGCACCATGCTTTTCCTCCCATAAGGTATGTAAGGTTATTGCTTCTCATTTGCCACAAAATGGAAAATCCAGTGTAGAGACCTGCTGTTCAGAGGACCTGAATTTATATTCCTCATAGCAGCTTCTATACAAGTATTAAAACACATGTTGGAGTGGGCTTTACATGGTGCGGTGTCAGCCTTGGAGTCCTGTGTTACAGTCATTTTTCCTGCCCTCTGACCAAAGTGAGCATTCAGGGAAAACTTGCACCATGGGATAAAAGAAAACTCTTTACTACTGAACACCAATTTAAAGTAATAAGAGGAAACACAGTGTTTTAGTGTTTGCTTATATTAAGGTATTCTTGGTTGGAATTGGCTATGAATTAAAACTAATATTTTTCCTTCAAAAATTTCATTCTAGGAATTATTCCTTCTACGTGCTTGACAACCACAATCTTCAGCAGCTGTGGGACTGGAACCATCATAACTTGACGATCAAGGAGGGGAAAATGTATTTTGCATTTAATCCTAAACTGTGTGTTTCTGAGATTTACCGTATGGAGGAAGTTTCAGGAACCAAGGGACGACAGAGCAAAGGAGATATAAATCCAAGGAACAATGGGGAGAGAGCCTCTTGTAAGTAAATGAACAAATAAAAAAAAAAAATCTTGAGGCAAACTGCACAGGAGGGTGTCACAAAAAACCCAAACCAACACACTGCCACGTTGCTGACCATTACAATATTTAGAAGTTAGAAATTACAGCAGGCTTTCAGTCATTCTACTCGTTCAGTTTTTAAAATGTAGCTGTGAAAGTATGTTTGCATGCATGGAAAATTACGTGGTTACATAGTCACTATCTCATCTGTAAAAACCATTTGATGAAGACGACTGCTTTCCAAATACCCTTTTTTGTGACAGCAGCATCGTATAACAATAGGAACATACCTGGAAATGAGAAATAAAATCTAGCGTTTTGGTATATTCAATGAGGAGCAGTTTCTCCGTTTCCTTCGCAAATGTACGTTATTATGGGTATTTTCCTCTCCGATACCTACTCTTTCTTGATACTAAGGAGACTGCTGAATAACAATTCCACAGACACCAAAACAAACTGTTTCTGTTATATTCAATCTTCTTTTCAGCTCCTGACAAATATTGTACTTTGTTGCTAGAAATGCTTGTTGTAAACTCAATTTTCTGTGCATTATTTTTGAATTACTTGCTTTTGAATTGAGAACACCTTTTAGTGTTCTACAGTATTCCTAAACTTCAGTGTCTCTGCACTGAAGCTTGGATTCTGCAATGGTCAGAGTTATTGGAAAGTCCTCTTTTGGCTTTGGTGGTCTTCACATCAGGTCGGCAGGTGTAACACAACACATTTAAAAGCAATCTCTCATCTAGGAATTAAGATGGTAGAGTGCTTTACAAATTTGACCTCACACTCAAACTCTTAGAACTGACAATGCATTTTTCTTTGGTCTATTTGTGGTGTTCTTGGAGCTGAGTAAATTAAAATAGATCTTGTGTATAAGTCAAGTCCCCTTGTTCTGGATGGTGTTTACAAAACTAGGACACGTACTCTGCTGAATGTCTCTTTAGGCATGATGCATAAATGCAGATGGCATAGATCCTTGTTGTAAGCACACTCCATTCTTTGCACATTCAATAGAGCAAAGGCTTGCAGTCCTGGAGGAGTTACAGACACACAGCCAGTCCTTACTACCACTGAGGCTAGTGCCAGCCACTGCCTGTTTTTTTAAAAAACCATTACAGAAAGCTTTCTGACTCTGAGAAGGGGAAAAGAATCAACAAAAGCTAAACTGCCTTTGAAGAGATAGCACCAATAGTGCCAGTGTACGAGGGTGAAAACCCCTTTATTTTCAGAGACTGCTGTGGAACATTAGAAACTAACTCACAGTTGACACTTAGAACACAATTTCTTCATCCAACAATTAAGTTTTTAAAATGCTACTTTGTTTTGGATTGGAAAGCTTGGTGCTTTGGTAGTGGGAAGCTGTTCATTTCAAAGCTGCCAGCTTCCATCCAGCTCTGTTCGGAAGAGTAGCTGGAAGCTGCTGCCATCAAATGGTTGTGCTGTATATGAACTGAGTTTTGCAGTTCTTGGTCCAGCCCTTCATGAATAGGTATGTAAACTCCTTTGTCCACTCCCCAGAAAAACAAATTGTAGTTGTCCAAAGTTGTGCTGGAAAGTGAGAACACAGAGGTCAGTTACTGCTCTGCATGTGCGTTGGAGTCAGATGATGAATTTAGTGCTTCTAAACCCATCCTGTGAATAAACAGGACTTCCATCCCTCACTCGGGGAGAGTCTGAAGTAGTTTTCAAGAGCTTTCTGATGATGCATTAAAAGAAAATCTGCCTCAGAAAAAATAACAAGAAGTAGCTCCAACATACTCTAAAATGATTGCCGGGGTCATTGCTTACCCTTAAGCATTCAAATGTAGTGGGATGAAATAAGAAGTTCTACAGAGATGAAGGCGGTTGGTGTACTGTGGTATCGTAGACACTGCCAGAAAGGCTAATTAGCTAAAACTGATACCTAAGAAATAGCAAGAACTAATAGGTGATGTGATGCTAACTCTGTCATGTCTTGTCTTTTTGTATTGCAGGTGAAAGCCACATTCTGCGTTTTGTTTCCAACACTACGCTCAAGAATCGGATTAAGCTAACATGGGAACGGTATCGCCCTCCAGATTATAGAGATCTCATTAGCTTCACTGTTTACTACAAAGAAGCGTAAGTAGATGTCGTCAGAGACTAATTGGGACAGTCCAAGAGGTGGTAGACTATTCTGACTTTTGGTTTACCAGTGAGAAAAGTTAGTCAGCAAAGTCCTGCAGGTAGTTCCTGTTTCATGCAGTTCACATGTTCCATCCTGAAGTCGCACTTTTGTTTGAATTCTTTTCTTGGTGGAGCACAGGCCCCCTTTAAAAAGAGGATTGCTTTGATTGAAGCCTGCGAATGGATTCCAAATCCATCAGGAAATTTCAAATTTGGGGCAGGGAGGGGGGGAGGAGATATATGGCTTGGCTGTTCTCAGGGGTCAAATTTGGAGCCCTTTGTAAGTCATGTCATGTTTACCGAGATCTCTTCCTTCTCTAGTCATGGTACTGACTAGAGAGCATCACAGATCAGGAGTTTGTCCTATCACCTTAATGACTTGCCTACTCAGGTTTTGGGGTTATTTAGATTATCTAGCTTTGGTAGTTTTCTGCGTTAGTATCTCTTGATAATGAAGGAGCGGGACAGTTGCTGGAGAGATCCTAATTTTGTGCAAGGTGTCTCTGCCCTGCACGTCCTTGTAGTTTCTCAGATTTAAAGTAGTCAAAAATGCAAATGAGCACACTAATAACTCTCCCAAGCAGTTTGGGGGTGTGAAAGGAAGGTTCAGAATCCTGGTAATGACATACGGAACAAGGCTGCAAGACACACAAGCACAAACTGTTCATGTCCAGCATGGCTTGAAAAAGAATATCAGTGTGACCGTGTACTATGATGCCATAAACTTAGTGCTGATGAGTCTGTAGTACTTAAAAACAAGAATAGTACTTTATATGCTCTTGCATATAAAGTGTTGCAACTTATGAAAAGTAGAACTGTGTAACTATATAAGTGTGTTTATATAGTGTGGAAATAAAGGGGCAGGGGGGGAGCCTGTTGGGCTGGTCAAGGCCAGTCATGGAAGTTTAGGTTCTTCATGGTAAAAAGCTCAGCCACTATCAATAACTGTTTTGAGTTGTTTCTGTTTCATATCTGCTTAGTTAAAGTCTAAATATGTCTGAAGCATTTCACAGTCTGTTTTGGATAAAGAAAAATAATCAGTGTTTTCTTGGAGAACCTTGTATTATTGCTAGTGACTGAAGGCAAGACATACAGCTGAAGCTGAACTCTGAATTTTGTAGTGCTTGGAAATAAATAAGAGTTTTATTCTGTTTTATTCTGCTATGGAAAAGAAGTAAGCTTTATTTGTTTTGTTTAGGAACATTGAAGTGAGGCACTCTCATGACAATTTTTAGGAGAAAATAAACATTTTGTACTACTTTTTTTTCTTTTAATATTTCAGACCATTCAAAAATGTGACAGAGTACGATGGGCAAGATGCATGTGGCTCCAATAGCTGGAACATGGTCGATGTTGACCTACCACCGAACAAAGAGAACAATCCTGGAATTTTACTGCAAGGATTGAAACCTTGGACTCAATACGCCATTTATGTCAAGGCTGTTACCCTCACAATGATGGAAAATCATCATATTCATGGAGCAAAAAGTGAAATTGTATATATACGAACCAATGCTGCAGGTGAGATGCTGGGCTCCTGGGTAAGAGGTTGATAGCGCTGCAGGTATGCTGCTTATATTATTATGCAATTTCTGTTGTTAATACAGAAATTGAATTTATGTGCAGATGAACCTAGAAAGTTTCAGTAATTATGAAAGCATTAAGATTTGAAATAAAACTCTGGTTGTTCACACGTTCTTGTCATTGGGCACTGTGGGAGTTTTTTGTAGTTAGGATTTCAGACTTTCTTCCGTTGGTGACAGTAAATTTAAGTGCAACTTCGGATTGGGACTGTAGGTGGTTGCAGTTGAACCCTTAATAACCGTTGCTGGGGCATAAATAGGAAATCTTTTCTTTGAAATAGAATGGTGTTTTTTCTTGAATTGGGATTCACTTTGAAAGCTTGCATCAAAATACATTGTAGAATGCTCTAGATTTAAATGCCTTCCTTCTATTTTTTTTTCTTTCTTTTTTCCCCTCCAGTGCCATCCATTCCCTTGGATGTTATTTCAGCATCCAACTCCTCATCCCAACTGATTGTGAAATGGAATCCTCCCTCTCTTCCCAATGGCAACCTCTCATACTACATCGTACGATGGCAGCAGCAACCTCAGGACAGTTACCTTTACAGACACAATTACTGCTCCAAAGGTAAGAAAAAGAAACGTGGTTGTGTTGAAATGCCTCTGACTCTTACCTGCCAGCACACTTTATTTACAAGAGCTAAAGCCTATGCCCTGCTTCACAACTCATTTGTGAATAAAAGCAAGTAGAAGGGAATGAGTAAAGATGGATTATTGTTGCTGTATTCACAATATGGAGAGAAAAAAAACAAGCCACCTTTGTTCTATTCTTTTAAGATAAAGTCCCAATTCGAAGATATGCTGATGGGACCATTGATACAGAAGAAGCTACTGAACCCACCAAGCCGGAGGGCTGTGGGGGAGAAAAAGGACCTTGTTGTGCTTGTCCCAAGACAGAGGCAGAAAAGCAAGCTGAGAAGGAGGAAGCAGAGTACCGGAAAGTCTTTGAGAACTTCCTTCACAACTCCATCTTTGTGCCCAGGTAATGGATTTTGGTCACTTTCTCTTTGCAAGTAGGGCTAATAATTAAATTTTTTAATGTTTCCTAGAGCTCAGGCTTCCTGGACATGAAAGCATATGTAGGTAACACTTGAAACAAACATTGCCTTTCCTTTTACGAGACAACCCACAGCCTTACCTTGCAGTTTCTCTTTTTCACTAATTTTCATCTCTTTCTCTCAATTTTATCTAATAGTAAGGGTTCTTACCTATATTGTTCAAGGACTTCAGTGATGGTTTCTTTTCAGAATCAAGAGTCACTTGAGGAGCTCTTTGTCTATAAGGGTTTCAGAGATGAGCAACATGTGGCAGACAAAGGGTTTCAGATGTGATCTTTCTCTAAGTAGCCATTTAAGTGCTTGTGTTCCTAATCTGAAGATTTATTTGCCTTTGAAATTGAGGGCGTAGTCACCTCACAGAATTGAAACTGGTCTTCCTTTCTCACTGCACTAATTGCAAAGGGTGTATTGGTTTCCTGGGTCCGTGCTGCAGAGAAGTATTAAATATGCCCACTCTTCCATGATAAACACTGCTGCTTACACATTAAGTGCAATAGTAACGATTTTACGCTGCAGCATAGAGTAGATACTACTGAATTAATCGGTGATTTTGATCCTTGCGTTTCCAATTTATCCTTCATGTAAGCCATTCTTACATTAGATAATTGGATCCTGGGGCCTAGCACAATGTGTATAGCTGTATGGTACGGTCTATAAGCAATCAGATTTCAGTTGTGCGTGTTATCTCATTGTCTCTGGCAGGTGAAGTTTATGGTGAAGTCCTGTGCTTGAGAACTCCAAAGTGTGGCTTTGTTACTCATTAAAACTGCTTTATTTCACTCTCCATTGTGATTTTTGGACCTTTATTCAAGGATGCGTTTGATTGACTTGTTTGTGGTTGGGACTGTGATGTGTGCAGAGCTTCTTAGCTTTGTCCAAAAAATGAGGAACTAAATACTGCCTCTCTTTGGAAGTGCGAAGTATTGTATCCGAGATGTGTTTGAGTCATATTTAGCATTTGTGGGTGAGCTTGTGCAGTGTTTCCCTGCTGACGATGAGAACCAGCAGCAAAGATGAGGTTCAAGAGAAGTAACAGCCACTACAATTGCACAGGATGTAATTTCTGAGCAATGTGAAATCTTGTAATTGTGATCTTATCTTGGACTTTATGAAATAGCAAGGAGTTTTGAAAGGCATGTGTCAGGTCTAAACTACTTGAAAGTCTATTACAAAGGAATTTTTTTATTTCACCAAAGCTTTGTTGTTTAAAATGCATTGTTTATCTTCTCCCAAATTTTTTTGCATTCCCCCCCGCCAGAGGAAACTCACAGAACCTTGAACTTGGACAGCAGCAAATAAACTAAGCAGTTCACAAAGAATTTCCTGGAAGCTTGACCATCTCCCAGTTTTCTTAAGTTACTGTCATAAGGGTGTTTTAGTAACAGCAAGGTCAGATAAGGTACAACACTCGGAAATAGCTGCATAGCTAAGCAACTTTAAAGAGACTATATGTCAGGGAAATTACAAGCGAGTGAGACATCTCCATAGGACAAATCTAAGCAGCTCATTCCTTGCTGATGGGGTTTTTTTTCCCTCTTTCCCAAGGGAGAAGTTAATTAATGTGTTAATGCAAACCTCAATAGCAGTATTTGTTTCCAGTGTTCTACCTGTCTCCAGGATATTATGAAAGAGATGCAGCATGTAATACAGCGTTAAAATGTTTGACTGGGTGGTTTGAAGGTTGTTTGAAAAGCCTGTTGATCTAATCTTGTGTGCAACTTCTGGATGACCCCGTGTGTATTACTGCAGCGGTGAGCTGGATTTCAAACATCAGGACTATGCTTAGTCTTGCAGAGACACTCGCAACCACTGGAGGATGAGTTATTCTTCAAGTTTTTTGGTTCTCTAGTGAGCAGGATGAAACGGGTTCCATGTGTAGTAGAACGTATCTGAGAAGTAATATTAAAATTGCCATAAAGTATCAGACAGCTTTTATGTTAAATGACCCACTTTTTTTGTTTCTTTTTAATTTCTATTTGATTTACTTTTTCATAGTATTCTAATTTTTCTCTTGCATTTCTCTTTCCTTCCTCTCATTTAACAGAATAGATGAATTTTCATGTTTTTCTCTAGTCTTTTCCTTGGATGCTTGTTTTTTGTCTCTTCCTGATACAACTGTAGTTTTCACCAAGAGGTTTTGTGTTGCTTTATCCTTTTCCCCAAAGGACTGTACCTTTTTTGTTTGTTTGTTTTTGTTGCCCCAGATACCACCAAAGAGTTGAAACTTCATGCATCCCATAAAAGCAGTGATAGACAAAGTCATGCCTTTTGGGTTCTTGCATTGGCACATGCTGTTGTGGTTGACTGAAAAGGAACATTTTATTTTCACTGCTTTTATCACAAAATCTGTGCAAATGTTCAGTGCTGGGCATACGGTGTGTTTTTAGCAGTTCAAAAGTTTGTTCTTTCCACTGAATTAAAGCAGGAAATGAATGCTCATCCTAAGCAAGGTGAATAGCTTTAATAACTGCCATAAATATCAGTGTAGAGGAGGCACAAGTGCTTACATCTCCTGTGAAATTCCCCCATACCCCAATAACAAGTTATGACATTCACTTGTATGTAGCTCAAACCGCTTTCTTGGTAACTTAGGAAGTTTCTTCCTTGTCTTCGTTTGTTTCTGTGCTGTGGTTTACATGGCATCTGAGAGTATCAAAAAGACTACTCAAGACATAGTAAAAGGATTTTGGAAGATTTTGTAGTGAACTCCTAAAAAAAATTTCATCCAACCTCTGCCAGAAGATTTCAAAACCAAGTCAGCCTATTCTTGGCGCTCTCTGCAGCGTGCTGTTTTGTGGCTGAATGTACTGAGGCAGTATATTTGACAGCGAATTAACTTCTCCTGTTGAGTCATCTTTCTTCCTGTTGTGTGTTTGAGGGAGGCTTGATTCGCCTGGTTTGTTACTTGCTCTGATAGAAATGTCCTTGATAACCCTTGCACTGACCAGGTGCTAAACAGGCACTGGCAGAGTGATTTCAGGTGGGATATGATTCAAACCAAAACTGTTTTCGTAGTGTGAATCTTCTTACGTTCTCCTTTAACTCCCCCGGTGCATTGCTTTCCAGGCGTGAGCAGTCCTGCAGGCTATGAAGACTAGGAGAGCAGGAGCTGGAGAAGCCAGCTTGCCCTCTGTCGTTACTGCTCCTGTGCAAATCGGCCTCGGATCTGACACAAGAGCAAGTGACAAGTCTAACGTGCGGCAGTCATGTCTTGGTTAGCTAGTACCGTCCAAGTGTTTATAAGAGTATTTTCATACTGACACTTGTACTGATACTCAGGCCTGTCCACTACAACAGTTTCTTACTCTTGAGAAAGTCGTGGTCTTGCTGTAAATCCTCAAGTTTTTAACTCTGCATAAATTTCAGGCAGATGCTTGTAAGGCCAAGCAAAGTTGCTTGGTGAACTCTTTGCTATGTGCAATATTAGTGCTGTGTTTTCTCGTGTAGGAAGATTGTTTCTTTGCAGAGCTTTGGTTTGGGTGAGAGAAGTAGAGACACGTAAATCAGCACACCTTAGTGGAGTGGTGGTTAACATCCATAGTTTTCAGCTATCTTCCAAGGTTTCTTAGTGCAATACATTCAAAGTTCTATAATTTCCTTGCAACTGAAAAGGAAGTTAAGCCTACTGAGAGTTAGCTTTGCTAATCCAGCAAACTTCAAAACAGTGTTTTTCCTAACCTTTTCAGCCTTTAACATCTGATTTTTATTTTTAGCGTCAACATTACTGTCATTAAATACAAATCTAGGTTGCTCGTTGAATAACAGTGAAGCCATTTTTGCTATTCAGTTTATTGTGAGAGGTCAGAAGTTTGTACATTTATCTTGGGGCACAGGGTGAGCTTCAGAGTTTTGACTAGTTTCTGGCCAAAAGAGAGAGCAACAGGATGTGCGCGCATGCGGCAGGTTCAGATTAAGAGAAAACTTTGGTCTCGTTTTGCAGTTTATTTAGCTTTTTTAATAGCAGTTTTACATATTTTACTGGGGTTTTTTGCACAGAGCTGGAGAAAAAGCAGTGTTTTGCTAAAGAGACCTTTTCTATACCTGTCTGTTTGCTCCACAGACCTGATCGGAAGCGGAGGGACGTGTTCCGAATCGCAAATGCCACTTTGGCCACTCGAAACAGGAATGCGACTGGGACAGACCACTTCACCAATGTTTCTGACGCAGAGGAGAGTGAGGTGGAATACCCGTTCTTTGAGACCAAAGTGGATGGCAAGGAGAGAACTGTGATCTCCCATCTCCAGCCTTTTACTCTTTACCGCATTGATATCCACAGCTGCAACCATGAAGCTGACACACTTGGTTGTAGCGCTTCCAACTTCGTCTTTGCAAGAACCATGCCTTCAGGTATGCTCTCACAAGTATAAAGGTTTCTTTTATTTTCTGGAGAGAGAGCAATCTCATGGAGGACAAACCCTCCAAAACCAGAAAAACGTTGGGGTATAATAAAAAAAATCATATGCAAGAAAATGAACTGGAACTATATAAAACTTTGTTACAGTAGTTTAATGTCCTTGACTGGCCTCTCGTGTGTACTGAGCAATGCGTATTGAGTCTGTCCTGTGATGTGGAGAAGGGTAGAAGTGTGTGCGTGAGTACCAAGGTAATTATGAGAGAATCTGTTTCCCAGTGATGTAGGTGAGCCCCACAGATCTGGTAGGTTTTATTCTTCAGTTCCCTGTGTGCTGAATGGAGACAGGGGAACGTTTCTCTGCTAATGTTTAGTTTTGCTCTGTTCACTCTGAACTGTTTGCAGATGTTAGAGTTTTGCTGGTGGGAACATTTGCCAAATGTTTCTTCTGTCACAGAAGGACCATGCGTTTGTCCAGCCTGGAAACAGGAGGAGTACTGTGTTGCTTTGTGCCCAATCGCCGGCATCTAGAGTACTTCAAATAGGAAGCATTGAATGCTGTACTCGTGTTTGGGACTTCTACAGATTGTACTTCTTCTGAGAAGAATAGAGATGATTTTAGTGTAAGCTCATACGCATCCAGCAAAGAGCTTCTGACTCCAGCAGATGTCTGGGAATTTTTGATGCAGAATGGTAGCAATTTTGTTTTGTTTCTGGAAGGAAAGACTATCATAATCCAGATCCAGCTGTGTCAGTAAAAAAGCAAAAAGTATTGCTTATTTCAAGGAAATGGGAAAATCTGTGAGATCAGGCAAAAGGAAATAAGTATTCTCAGGTTCTTAGCACATGGCTCTGAAAATTAAAGGCTAAACAATTCTGTTTTCCTCTAAACCTAACAACTGTATTTTTGAAAAAGTGGCCTTTTTTTCTTTGACTGGAACGGTCTTCATATTCCTGTCAAGCTTTGAATAAAACACATAAAATTATCAAGAATGAACTAGAGACAAAGCAATTCCTGAATTGCTGATGAGACTCCATTTTAAACTGTGACAGATTTCCGAAGAGTGGATGTTTTAGGAAGGGGATGTCAGCGGGTCAGATCTCATCTGTTTACGGCGATTTGGTGGTTACACCGTTTTGGTGCAGTGGAAAGTTTGGAAGGAAGAACGAGGTTCTTAGGCAGACAGGTAGAGCACGGTGACTAACACAGAGCCCATAGCAGGTGAAGCTCTGTGCACCGCACTGTTTTTCTGGCAATCAGCTGTTCAGACTCTGCTAATCTCTCCAGCAGGCCCCTGGCCAATGCACTTTGTTCTCTGGGTCTCTGAATAGCACTTACTGCAGTGCTTTGATACCCAAAGAATAGTACGAACCTTTTATTTTCCTCAGTTGTTGCGTAAGTTCCCGTTTCAGTAATAGGTGTTCTTCTCACATCACTTGTAAATATTTTACAGAGGGAGCAGATAACATTCCAGGAACGGTAGCATGGGAAGCAAAAGAAGAAAATACCGTCTACCTGAAGTGGTTAGAGCCTGCAAATCCAAACGGGCTGATACTGATGTATGAAATCAAATACGGGCAGCATGGCGAGGTGAGGGTTTGACATTTCTCTGTTAAGAGTTAGTGCTTGTAACTATAATTTGTACACAAAATGGGATCTTTCTTAACATGCTTCTGTGTGGTGCTGCAGACCAAAGATAGGAATTGTGATTTCAAACACCCAGCACTGACCAACATGCCAGTCCTTTGTTTCGTTTATTTTGACAATTATTTTTTCCACATACCTCCATAAGGTGTTTGAAGAAAAACTGATCAGATGGGGCTTTTAGTTATAACCATTAGCTTATCCTGCAGCTGTATTGTTTTCTCAAGAATGAACATGAAGATATTCACATGAACTGTAAATTGCTTTTTTCTTGTAGGAGAAGCGGGAATGTGTTTCCAGACAAGAATACAAGAAGCTAGGAGGAGCTAAGCTGACTCATCTGAACCCCGGAAACTATTCTGCTAGAGTTCAGGCCACTTCGTTAGCTGGAAATGGGTCATGGACTGAGCCAGTCTCTTTCTATGTGCAACCCAAATGTAAGATGAATGTTTGTTGGCTGTGTCAAACTGGGGGACTATTGTCTTTTTAATAATTCCTGATGTTTACATATGTAATTGGGCATATAATCTTCTTGCCCATACTCTGAATACTCCTCTTATTTGCTGGTGCTTCCTTGGAAACTCTGTTCCATTTTTTGGCAAATGTTGACAACTGGGAGATGTATCGGAGGTGTGGTCCTTCTCTTGCATGCATTCTATATATATATGAGAGGTGCAACTAGGTGGTGGGTGTGTAGAGCACACTACTGTGGCTTCCTGTGGTGTACAGCTCCCTTGGGAACGTAGTGTTAGCCTTAATGACCTGGGGTGAATTGTACAAAACCTGTGGCAATAAGGCAAACCTGCTTTAAATTGCAAAATAATGAAAGAAACAAATAATATTTTTAGATTTTTGGCTGGCAGGTTTTTTAAAATACCAAGATACTTTTTCATATTACCTGTTCCAAGTGATATTTGATAAAAGATAACGTCCTCATGAAAGGGTGATGCTGGTCCTGACAATGGGAGTAATTTGTATTTTGGAAGAATACCACCACAGTGTCCACAGGGACCCTCTCAAGAGCTTCTGTATTTGATCGTAGAGCAGACGTATCCACAGAAAACTGGAACTCCATCTTTTATTCCTTTCTGGTTTTCTAATTGCTGGACTTTGAAGAACTGGAAGTAAAGAACAGTGTGTGCATATTCTGAATACAAGTATAAGCAATTGCAAGGTAAACAAAAGATGGAAAAAAGGTGAATATGATAGTGAACAATTACATATTGTTCACTGCGGAATGTAAGCCCTTAAGCGTAACTTGTGAAAACAAACCCGGACAAACACTGTTCTGTACAAATTAATATTTTTTGCTGTCTGTTTTCTTGTTCCACTCATCTGCAGTCAGGGAGTGTTTCTGAGTACATTTTTCCACATCAGACAAGAAAATGAGTACTTTGATTTCTTCCCTGCATGGAAATATACTGAGTGGGGTTTGAATGTTTCTTTGTTAATGGAGATTTTATAGAAACCCTGATACAATTGTTTTCTTGTTGGTTGCAGCAGCAAACTATGGAAACTTCTTGCACTTGATAATTGTGCTCCCTATTGCTTTCCTGCTCATCATTGGGGGATTACTGATAATGCTATATGTCTTTAACAAAAAGAGGTGAGTTGTATATGCTTGCAGTTAAAACTGCAGGAGGGGAATGTTTATTTTCAAATCTGTGCCCATGGAGCAAGTTAGAAATTAAAAAGGGAAATGGCATTCAGAGGACTAGAGAAGCTAAAGTAGATTCTGTCTTGTTGGTGTGTAAAAGGAGGTGGTTTAGAGTTACCAGCAAGCATCTGGCTTGTTTGAGATATGAAGAGGCTTTTTATTACAGTATCATGTTTGAGAGGGAAGGGTTGTCAGGAACATATCCACTGGGACAATGATGGCAGACGCTGAACCTATATAATCAGAAGCTTTGACTGAAATATGGGTCAATATAAGTCATGAAAACTGAGTTCACTGTAGGTTAATTTGATTTCTTGCAAATTCTAGAGGTTTTTTGAAGTCTTTACATCCACTTAAAAATTACATCCTGGACAGAGCAGTCTAGGGGACTGTTCTATTGATTTGTTTTCCTCAGTTTTGTTTTTTGTAACTAGCAATTTTTTTTTTTAATTGAAATACATAATGAGAACTTACTATTAAGTCAGTGCAAATTGCAACTTTCTAGATATGGAGGATTTTTATTACACTCATCTAAATTGTGGTCACTGAGTATCCCATTATTTCCAGCTCCAATTCATCTGTGTGCAGACAGTACCAGTTCTCTGAAGCACTCCAGAAAGGGTTTTGTATCTAGTGAAATACAATACCTGCTTGGCCTTCCCTTGGGCTCTCCTAGGTGAAATGCCAGACAACTCAACCTTCTTTAAACTGTTGTTCTAGCCCACAAGTATGTTTTATGTTTTGATTTTCTGAGATCTGATTGATAATTTTATTTCTACAGCCTGCCTCCTGCAAGAGCTCTCTCAGTGCTGAATAAATATGTCTTATTCTGAAAATCAGCCCAGTAAAATTGGGGTGGGTGGGTGTGTTTTTAAAATAAAATAATAGAAACACTTACAAAATAGTTGAGTGGAATTCCCCATTAGAAACAATCTTGTCCTTTGCTAGCTCACTTCTCTCCCACGGTAGGTGATGTTGAAGTACGTTCTCAGCCATGGGTCTCCTGGGTGTATCACCATACAGTTGCTTTTCTTAAAGGAAGTTTACCCAGCAGCTAAAAGTACCTTGTGTTTATGCTTTTCTGGTGCTGATTTGGTATAGAGAAAACTGCAGGTTTCCTGGGAAAGCTGTTCTGGGCTGTTTTCCCATTGATTATGTGAGGTAGCATAAGAACTTGGTTTGTCTTCTTTGTCTGAAAAGCTCTCCACATACAGTCAATAATACTCTGCCGTTGAGCAAATGGTGAAAAGCTGTAGAAGAGATGGTCTGAAATTTACTTAGGTTTAAATATTAAAAAAGAAAAAAAATATTTTTCAACAGGAACAGTGACAGACTGGGCAATGGAGTACTCTATGCTTCTGTGAACCCCGAGTACTTCAGTGCTTCAGATGGTAAGTGTGCCCTTGCACTTCTGATGCTTTTACTTTCATATATTCTGTGTCTGACTCTGAAAGTACAAAAACTCCAAAAGGGATGTTGTAAAACCACTTTTTCTCTTTGTTTTAATTAGTACAGCCATGGAATCCATCATTAATACATAAACGTCACCCGTCTATTGAAACTGGGGAGGTTTTAAACTTTTTCCTGTAATTTGTTCGGTTGAGGCCCATTTGGATGCATTGGCTTCACTTTCAGATTATCATCTAATCATCCAGTGATGCTTTCACTGGAATGAAAGAAGAATTCATGAATTCATCATCTTTCATGTTTGCCCTTTTAAGTCCTATTCTGACCTATCGGAACAAACCCACTGCTTGTTTCTATGTACTTCTCATGTGGAAAATAGTAACGCACAAAACTATCTTGTTACTTCCTATCCCAGTAAAACTCTCCAAAAACTTTTCACAGTTACAGAAAGAGAAAATAATCAATGTTGTGGGCTTCCAGACGTATCACATGCAGAAACTTTGTGTTGAAATGAGCACAGATGTTTAATGTAATCCATATTTGTTTCTTTTGACATTTGGAGTGTAGATAAGCCCGTTTTTCTCTAGCTGGCAAAACAGTTTTTTAACGCTAGTTTCAAATTGACCTAATGTATTTGTGACTGATTTATATATTTGACAATGACAATATTTAGAGGTATTAGACTGTGGCAGTGCTTAGAGCCCAGTTGGTATATTTGTGTTGAGTGCTCTGCCAACAGAGTGAAATAACTGTAGTTCTGAAGTCAGATGTGGGGTTTTGGGGGGCATCTTTAATTTCTTACAGTTTTCTGTGGAAGACACAATGTGGATAATGCTAAAGTCTTTAAAACCATCTAGAAAATAAAAATTCTTTAAAAGAAAATGGCTGTTCCTAGAACAGCGTGCTTTTTTTGCTTTTGCTTTCTGTATGTCTGTATTATTTTCCTGTACTTCACTCTTGCAAGAGGTTGTGCCTGCTAATGTGCAGATGAACTTCTTGCCAGTTCTTGTGTTGGCTGTCCCTGAGCAGCACCAGGAGCTGAATCCCTGGCAGTCCAGGGGTCCTCAGCTCTGCATCTCCACAAAGTCCATGTGCTGGGATTGCTGTGGATTGGAGAACCCTGGAAATTCAGCTTTCTGGCTAGATGAATTGCTTTAAAAATAATACAAACAGCAACTAGGTTCCCACTGGAACCCTACTTGCTAGATAATTTATCCCCCGCCCCACATAGTGGTGTGGTGGTCTGTAATAAGCATGTGCCCGTACTGTACGTATTATGTACGTGTGGAGCTCTTCAAGTGCAGGAGGAAATCAGAACATCAGACGAACTTCCTTGAGGCATCAGTTCTTCTGTTTATGGTTTAGTTTGCTACTGCTGTAGACTTCTTGCAGGAATAGCATTTCCGAAAGCCCCCAGGAGGCTAATGGATTTAGCCAGAGTGGCAGAGGACTCTCTTTCTGTTATTTTTTACAGTGGCACTGTTAGGGTTAAGGGTCTGTCAGTGTTCATGCTATAATCCTCTATTTTTGCACCTTGTCATTTCACCCATCCAGAGCATGTGACACAACTGTCCCCTCCTTTGGTGACTGATAGGCGGTGGCATTGGTGGCTGCTCAGATGTCTTCTTGCTTGAGGCAGTCCTCCCTCCTGGCGGTCACCTTCTGAGATCTCTGTTCCGCCTCAGATCAAAGACTTGTAACAGAGCAAGTTCTGCCTTGACTGGTGCAACTGTATGTGTGCAAGCGATCAGACTTGTTTCATGCAAAGAGCCTACTAGATGAGAGAGTCTGTTTCCCTTTAGTCATAAAATCAATCTGTTAATAGAGAATACAGCAGACGCTAAATTGATACAGACGATCAAGTATGTTTGATGCTGTCTGGAAGAATTAGAAAATCAAGGATCCCAAGAAGATCTCAAGCCTAAAGTATTGATTCAGACCTTTTCCCACCCTGGTTTTGTGCTTTGAGGTTCCTTATTTCTGTCGCATTATGTCACTACAATAGTGAGGCCCCTTCAAGTCCCATCTACATGTTTCTTTAAGATTTATTTGTATGCCAAGCATCTACCTGTCTTGCTATGGGAAAGACCATAGGCTATTTGCATACATCGTGCAAGGTCTCAGCATTGTCTAATGTTGTTTACAGTAAAACTGTTTGGGTAGTTGGCATTTTAAAGCAGTGAGTGATCACAGCACTTAGAGAAGTGGAACATCATGGCCTCTTCTTTCTCTCTTTAGTGTATGTTCCAGACGAATGGGAGGTGCCCCGTGAGAAGATCACCATGTGTCGGGAGCTTGGGCAAGGCTCCTTTGGAATGGTGTACGAGGGAATAGCCAAGGGAGTGGTGAAGGATGAGCCAGAGACCAGGGTGGCCATCAAAACTGTCAATGAGTCTGCAAGCATGCGTGAGAGGATAGAGTTCTTAAACGAGGCCTCGGTGATGAAGGAGTTCAATTGTCACCATGTGGTAAGTCATGAAAATGTAGCAAGGCTGTGATTCATACACCCATGGTGCTTACTGCACGAGGGTGTTCAGGGCACATCTTCACTGACCGACGCGTGAACTTGGGATTTTAGCTGCAACTCTGTGCAGCTTTATAATACTGTTCTTAAACAGGAGTCAGAGAGTGGAACCAAATCAACATTCAGACCTTTACACAGGTTCGCAGGTGTTTGGGGATACATATCAACATGAATAAATGATTACTACAGTTCAGTTAGCTGTATTTGTAATGGAATGTTTGTTTTTCCTCTTCAAGGTTCGGCTGCTTGGTGTTGTTTCTCAGGGGCAGCCTACGCTGGTTATCATGGAACTGATGACACGTGGGGACCTCAAAAGTTACCTGCGATCGTTGAGGCCAGACACAGAGGTAAGTCGCGAGTTGCTGGATGTTTTTTTTTTTATTTCTTCAGTTAGAATCAGCTTGAACGAAACAGCGTCACATTGGAAGCAGCCGGCAATTAGCCTTTCTTGCCCTTCTCCTTAAGCTCTAAGAACAAAACACGAACTGCTCTGTGATTTGCAACACCTTTTTTCATGAGGTAGCTATTGCAAATAGCCCAGTGTACTGCATGGAATAGGTCCCTTCTTGTATTATTGGGTCCTGTTTTCCAGATTTAAATTAAATCTCTCATCTACTCTAATTTCTCATCAAGATGGTAAACAACAAATTGGCCAGTCGAAGCATGCATGTTAGGATGATTGTTTCATGTTGTATATCCTGCCTGTTGCCTATGTTGGAAAGTAAAAATCTAGTATCTTAGCTAATATGCATACTCTTAATATGTAGGCCATCAGTTCAACAGCTAAAATTGCCACGTGTGATCCAGGGTCTGAAGGATAAAGATGACACATAGGTCACTTGCCACTGAAATCATAGCAGACTATGTAGCAAATGAGCTCAACGGTTTTTGCCCTTGATCTAGAAATTCTGATGTGAATAACTTAAAGGAACAGAACATGAGCACAGTATGTGCACAAGAGAATGAATATGGTATAGGTGGAGGGCATTGCATGTAGTGAGAACAGATAGCTTAAGTGATTGAATACGGAAAACAAGCACACTGAATACAGCATTCAATAAATGCCAGTAGGACTATGGACTAAGGACTTGACTAGCATTTATGATTAATAATGCTTCAGGTTATATTAAATAGTTTTGGTTTAATTTAACAAACTTCGTAAAAAGAGACAGTGACATTATAAAGATGCCACCAAAATGATGAGCTCTGTACTTGGGTTTCTGTCTTGTATGCTGGTTCTCTCCAAAGCAGTCTGTGATAGGCCTGTGCCTAAATTCCGTGTCTTCTTTGGTGTACAATGTAAAGAGTTGAGCAAAGTCTTCTGGGGACCTGTATGAGGAGCGTGTGGATGGAGGGCTTGCCTGATCACTGGCTTTACCAGTAACTTAACCACGCAGCTCCCATACCTATCTCTTCCTCCTGGGGATTCAACTCACATTGGTCCTTCTGGACTTTCTTGGTTGTATCTTCTTGGCTCCCATAGGGTATGTTGCATTTGGCTCTTGGGAGCCTAGAAGTAGGGGGTATGGCTCGTTACCTCAACACAAAGTAGCACAGTTTGAAAGTGATGATGGGACTTGACATGAACACTTCCCACGGGAGGTGGGTAAGGGACCGTTTAATCTCTGGATGGGGATGTGATAAAGTTCAGTGACTTGATCTGTGTGGTTTAGGATCTTTGTCATTAGAAGAATTCAGTATGTAAGGCCATGGTTTTGGTTACTCTGTCAGTGATGATTATCCAAGGGGTGTAAAGCTTGGGCAAATTCATACTGGTAAGGGATGGTGGGACTTAACTGATGGTGCATGAACACCTGAACTTCTTCATCCATGAGACTGAGAATGGCAGAAACCATGGATGCTAAGGAGTAAATTTGCTTCAGAAGACATTGTCCCATAAGATTTTCTCCTATTTACAAATAGAAGTAATTCAAGAGACATCTGGTGATGGAGAACTGGGGAACAGGAAATGAAATCATTTAACATATTCTGGTTTTTTGTGAAGATGGTAAAACAGTAGAAATCTCTAAGCCCTCTGCTTTGTATCTCAGAACTTGTGTGGTAGAAGGGTGGACATTTAAGCTCCATAGGTGTAAGATAACATCCTTACACCAAAAAGTCTTTCTGGCTTCTATTCCTTAAAATAGAATGGCCTGTTACAGAAGAGTTATTGTTTGTAACCCAGCTTGATATGGCCACTTTTCCCACTAGGCAGATGCTATGGTGTACGTGAGTTTCTGTTTAGCCTGGATCATGTCAGGCTGAATTGTGATAAAGTGATTTAAAAAAAAAAAAAAAAAAAAAGATATGTTACAGTTTGATGTAGAAATAGTTTTTTCTTTCCCCCTTACCTGTTTTATCTTCTTAATCTTGCTCAGAATAATCCTGGCCAGGCACCTCCAACTCTGAAGAAGATGATTCAGATGGCAGGAGAGATTGCTGATGGGATGGCATACCTCAACGCCAACAAATTTGTTCACAGAGACCTTGCTGCAAGAAACTGCATGGTAGCAGAAGACTTCACAGTGAAAATTGGAGGTGCGCTTTCTTGACTTTTACACAAATGAAAAACATCATCCTGAAAAAATCAGCATCTTAGAAGGCATTTTAATTTTTTGAAAGCTGTTTGAAAGACCTTTTAAAACTTAGCTCTAGTTTAAATTTCTGCAGAATGAAATATGTTCCTTATGAAGGCTTGCTGTGATTTAAGACCTGTGAGCAGTCAACATTGAGTTGAAACTCTTGGAATACCTCTACTTGCTGTTGTTCCAGTGAGGAAATAGTATAGTGTGTGGGTTTAAAAAGAACTAGTGAAGCAGTGATTCGAGGTGCAGATGCTGCAGGCATCTGGGTGGATGGCACAGTTACCACTGGTGTGTCATTCGCTTTTCTGTTAATGCACAAAAATAATTCCATCTCCTGTTTATTGATTCAAGAATAAGAATTTTAGGATTATTTTAAAGCAGATCTGATTTGGAAGGGGAAAGTAAGGCTTGACTTCAGCTGGATGCTTTCCAGTCTGAACTGGAGTTCTGCTTTCCAGACAACAGAATGGCTTTTCCTCTGCTCTGCTGTTAGAACACCACTTTTTTTTTTTTTTTTTTTTCCTCTTCACCATGCCTCCAAAATAGTGTCAGATGAGTTTTTTCAGATTTCTCTCCAGAGACGGTGATTTTAAGCTTTTGGCTGTTTTTGAGTTGTGCATATTAAAATAACATGTATAGCAACAGCCTTCTGCTGTAGGAAACTAATTCTTTTTCTCTGAGCTTAACTCAGCTACTTTGATAATTTGTGTAAGTAATCCTGTCATTTGGGAGAAAGAAAAATGATTTCATTTTGAGTCAGTTAATTAGGAAATAAGATCTTTGGGGGATTTTGTGCATTTTCTGCAGGTTCAGTGGAAATCAGCCTGAATCCTTTCCATTCCAGTTTTCTCACTCCTCCTCCCCCCATCAGCATGTTTTACCATTCTTTGAACTGACGATGGTTTGTTTCTTCCCTTTAACGTTATACATGGTTACTCCAAAAGCATTTTGTGAAATAACCTGCACTGCTCTCATTTATATACTGGCATTGAAAATCCCTTCATGTAGAAACAGTTTAGGAGCATCTTGATTGAAGCACGCCAACTCAGACTGTTCAGATCTCAGAGGAAGAGCTTTATGCTACGCTGTCCTATGCTCGTTGCGTATCTGTTTCTTATTTGCATTACATTTTGAAAGAATTTTCCGTTCAGCCAGGATAAAGTCACCCTGGTGTGTGGGAGTGATGGAATAGCTGCACAGATGGGCTTTTTAGTCATAATCACTGAAGGTACCAGTGTCCCTAGCAGACAAGGAATGAGAAGGATCAGTGGTCGATCGCTCATCCAAGTCATAGACTGGTAGTAACGACTGTGAGAACTGGAGGAATTCTGTCCTCTTTTCACTCCACTTTTCCCCAGGAAAAAAGGGGCAACTACAGGTTCGCATTGATAAAATGGATTTTGTCCTAGGTCTGCTGTGTTAGCAGACAGTGTTTAATATTAGTAAGATATCTGATGCAAACGAGAGAGAAGCATTTCCCTCAACCTATAGGAAAAGAGAATAGTGTTAAGTACTACAGGAGCTCTTTACACTCTTTAAAAAGAAAAGAAAATCATTAAATTTTGAGAACAGATCAGTGAATTATATGACCTTCAGAATACTTAGCTTACTGCAAGGCTTGAGCATAAATCCTGGAACTTTTCATATTAATATATTGAAATAATTCAGACTGCTCATCTACTGAAGTCAGTGGTAAAAATGTCTATTGGTTTTGTGGGGAGGGAAGCTAACCAGCCCTAAGGGAGCAGGTAAAGTGTCGTAGTAACAGATTGCAGATTCTTAGCACCAAACTGTGATTCTCTGCTGGCTACAATGGCTTGTAGTAAGGGGAAACGTTCATCATTTTATCATGCAAACTCAAAACATTTATACCTTCTAGATTTTGGCATGACAAGAGATATCTACGAGACAGATTATTATCGTAAAGGAGGGAAAGGTTTGCTGCCTGTCCGCTGGATGTCCCCAGAATCACTGAAAGATGGAGTCTTCACAACGCACTCCGATGTCTGGTAACAAAAAAGGGGCTCTGAAAAACTGTCTTGGCCCCTCTTCTTTCTAGCCTCTTTTCTTGTTTGAGTAGACTTAACTAAGTATACTGCTGCTCCTGTCTCTTCAAAGGTGACTCTCTTTTTCTGCCGTGAAGCGTTCTGCTTTATATTTCATATTTCCATTGCAAAACCAAGAACAATGGATTTCCAAAACTGGAGGTGGCGACATGTTTCCTGCTGTGGGTTGTAAAATCAGTTGTGCAGTGAAAAACATTACCTTCACCTGGAAGAGCAAGTTGTCATTTTTCAAATTGCCCTCCTTCAAGAAAAGCATTAAAAGTTGCCAAGAATATAGAAAGGTTCATAGTGCTGACCTGCTTTTCTATCAAAACCTTCTGTGTAAATAACTCTACTTTCCCGCAGACAGTTTGTGTACACTAGTAGGTTTTTTCTTGGGAGTTCTCCCTTGGGTATATCCTTGTCCATTTGGAGCTTTGCTTGCTTGTTTCACATACCGCAAGATGCAGAAATAGGTTTTTCTTTAAAAGAACGTTGCCTAGTCGCTGTATCTGTGAAGTTATTGAGAGAGGCATTCAGGAAATTTCAAAATAGAAGAAATAATACTCTGGAACCATTCCCCACCCCCAAACTTTTGCAGATAGGTAGGGAGGACTTGGCAGAAAACGAACGTGTACTGGCAAAACCTCTACTCTGTCCTTTATGGTTTCTCTGCCTTCCTAACAAGATGTTTTTACTGCTGATCTGTTACAGAATTGGCAGCTGATTGCCTCCAAATGTCTAGAAGTCAGTAGGAATGGTATTTTAGTAGTAAACTGCATTTTCTTTAGACAGCTTGAGGATTTTGGAGTCAGTGGACTGTAGTCCACAGCACCAGCTTTGAGTGGAAGGTTCATAAGAGGAATTATGTAGCAAGTGAAAAAGCAAAGCACCAGAATGTTGCTTAAATTTATTTTTTTTTGCGTATGCCTAGTAACTTACTTATGAATCCAGTAACCCTCAGACTTGGAAACAGATGAAAATAACCACTTCGAGCTGAAGGGGAAGCCCTGTATCAGCCATTTATCTAATGGAACAGCACAGGCATGCTTTTGGCAGTCCCCCTGCAGTAAAAGAATTTTGGGACTTGTAATGGCTTCACAAAGCAGACAGAAATTTGGAATATATCCCTAGAAAATCCCCAGATGTAGAACTGAACGAGCGTGGAGCAAGGAGCTGGCAGACCTGCCCCTTCTTACCACACAACAGTAACTTTTAAGTCCAGCCATTGAATCAAAAGCAGGCTACAGCAGATCAGGTGTTCGCTTCGGTGACGTACTGCACTTGTTCCATACACGCTTTCCATTGAACCTATAAGTGACATTATTGTTTAAACATAACTCAAATTCCAAACAAAAAAGAAAACAAACCCACAGATGTGATGCCAAATCAGGCGTCAGAAGTAAATTAGTACTTTAGGTGTTGCAGGAAGTACGTGAGTTCTCCCGTCAGTGTTTACAAGATTTGGCATTCATCGGTCATTCAGCCCAAAGCAGGGTTGAGCAAACAACATTGCAATTTATCAGCGGGACAGTCTGAGCAAAATATCCTAGCCAGAAGTCACGTGCAGGAAAGTAGCTTACTGATCATAACGTTGGAAAACTTATGAAAAAAAAATAGAAACTTCTGGCAGATTTTTACTTGAAAGCATAGAGAGGAAAAAATTGCTTTATGGAGAGGAGGTCCCCAGCTCTCATCAGTATTTCAGACAGTTCCTCCCTGGGATGGTTTGTCATCTTAATTGTTAGAAGTGACTGACGCTGAAAGTTGGTTCCCATAGGTGTACTGTCGTGAGGTACAACAAAACCTGGTTCAACATGAGGAATATGCTGTTCGGTTAGAACACATATACATTTGTGTTTGCCACGTGTATCTACAGCTATAGATTCAGAAATTTCAATCTGAATTCCAAATGTAGTGGAGCTTGATTTATCACTGTCATGAAATAGTGTCCAGTTGATCTGCTTATGGCTAAAAGGATCATTCTGGTTTACTTCTCAATAACTTTTAGAGCAATCACTATACATTGAAGGTCTCTTCATGCCAGGAAAAATTACCTGACTCCTTATATTGGTTCAGATTTTGAAGTTGCTCCATATAAACTGTGTAGCTTGGCTGGTTTGGGGGCCATTTATTTTCATCAAACAGTAAAAAAAAAAATGCGAGATTGTTTTTCCTGCCTTTTTGGTAGGATATTGTGACATCTGTTTCCGTGTTCTTCGAGATAAGTTTTAGAAGCCAACATGTCAAAAAGACAAAACTGTGTAAGTGGTCAGAGTCCAAGATTTACAAGCTGTAAGGTGAAGTGGCAAACTCTAAAGAGAGCGTCTGGAGGTTTTGAAGGGTGGAGCTTTATTTTAGCAATTCATTCTTTTATTGCTTTTCAGACTGAAGAATGAGGTAATTAGACAAGACTGTTTTTGCTGTAGTTAGGGAAGGAGAACATTTTAAAATTAATGTAATGCTGTTCGGGGTGAGGGTGTATTTCCATAAATAAGTCTTCAGCATCTTGCATTCTTTTAGAGCCGGTAGTTGCCTTGAAGGAGCAATCTAAGTTTATTTGTTATGATAATATGATTAGTAGGTGCACAAGACTTGTTCTCATTATTCCTGCAGTGATCAAAGTAGCTTCAAAGGCGCCCAAATGTTGAGCTGACCCTCTGTCCCTGCCTCCCCTCAAAGGCAAACAATTGCAAGTCTGTTTGTGGCTTCTGGCTCCAGATGCAAACCATTTTAGATACAGTGGATAACTGAAAGATAAAACCACTCTACCATAACCAGCTAATAATACTGGACTCCTGTTTTCACAACAATACCCTATTGAAACTACGCTTTTTTCCCCTCTAAGCTTGACTCAGCATTTTAGCCACAGAAGACAAGATAGCATCTACATTTTCTTTGTGTGCGCGGCAGCTCCAAAAGTAGATGACTCTTCAGTGCAGGGCAGACAATTTGAGCCGTGTCTGCTCAATAAACTAATTTTAAATGGAGATATTTTTAGAAAGTGTCAATACTTACGTCCAAACTACCCAATTACATAACTATGCTTATCTTTCTTCAATTCCTATTATTAGGCAGACTTCTTTTTTCACTTTTGCTGTCCTTTGTAGTTAGTTGGAAGGAGCTGGGAGCTCTGTTTCAAGAACATAGTTACATACATGTTGCCAAAGGGATAACTGAGCTTCTCCTGGGGGGCTTAAATGTTTTGGTGCTGAAGCAGCAAACTAGGGTCTTGGTCCAAGAAGCTGGAGAATATTCGCATTTCTTCCATGTCTTTTTCAAAAATGAGTTTTGTTGCTTGCTGCTGTATGTTGAATGCCTTGATCCTTACTTTGCACCTTTGACTTAGAATGTGGAAGAAAGCAAAGCAGAGGGATAAATGGAAAGTATTATCCAAGCCATGTTTTTGTGCCTGGGGAATAGAGGTTGGTTGGTTTGCTTGCTTGTGGTGGTGAGGCAGATGAGACGCCCAGGTGTGGTGGTGTGCGTTTGCTGTCTAGTTCTCGGCTTGCTGGAGCGGTAAGGGAAGAATGCAGCTTTTAAATCGGATTTGTGTGACTCAAGTATTTCTGATGAAAAGCAGCTTACACTGGAATGAGAACTTACAGTTCTGCGTTATTTCCTTCTCAACTGCTATCAGGAGTACTTGAGATATGTTACATGAAGATTTTGAGTTTACTTTTTTAAATATACAGATTTTTTTTCTTGCTATCTCTGTGGCTTGGGGGGGCCTGTCAAGCTCGCTTTAAGTAACCGGTCTCTGCAACTTCTCCACCTGATGAGGAGATTTGATTCCCTGCGCCCAGCCACACAGGGATCTTTTTGCAGACTTCAACGATGAGATGTGTATCCAGGCTGAGGTCCTCTGTACAGAAAGTGCAGAGATAAGAATAGAATTTTTAAACTTTTTTTTTTTACTTACCTGCCATCTTTCCTTTTCCCATCTCCACTGTTCTTCCTACCTCCCAGTGCCCCTAAAGTCTGAACCCGAAGCCATGGGAAAGGGAGATGAGCTCGAGCTCATTTTCCAGGCAAGCTCACAACTTAAATCCTGAGTTAGGAAGCTTCTGGTCAATGCAAAAAGCTTGTGGTGGCTTTTTTACTGATTGACTTATACAGAACCTGTGTAACCAAGCAATGTTGGGCCACTGAATGATCATAATCGTGACCAGCTCCGAGCTGTAGATTACAGCGTGAAAAATGGAGATGTAATATTACCAGTCTTCTCTTACAGAGGCCATTCTGAAGAGTCAATTCAGAACTGGGAGCCTGTTCCTCACTGTTGACTAGAGGTGTTTGAAGTCAACAGTCTTTTATGCTAGGTGATGTGGCTGTCACCGTAGCTACATACTTTTTTGAGCAATTGGAATTTTTTGGTAAAAGAAAGTACCCGTAGACACCTGCCTGCTCAGCATCATCAAAGAAAAATATCCTTGTGCAGATTGCTCAGCTTTCTAAAGTTCTGATTTGTTTTCCAGGTCTTTTGGTGTTGTACTTTGGGAGATTGCAACGTTAGCAGAGCAGCCATACCAAGGCATGACCAATGAACAAGTGCTCCGCTTTGTGATGGAAGGAGGTCTGCTGGAAAAACCAGACAATTGTCCCGATATGCTGTAAGTGTCGACAGTTAACCATTGTTCTCAGTCACAGTTTATTCTTCCTGATCCCTTTGATGTCCGCTTCTGCCCTATCTACCACAGGAGGGGTTATTAAGGAGTGATAGTAATGTGAGGTGCTGCTTGAACAGTCTCTGTCAATCTAGTATTTTGGCGTAGTTAGACATACCAGAAAACAATTTTGCTTGTGGCCAGAATCTCACTTTGAGCCATCTCTTCTAATAAAGAAACAAACCCCACTTTTTGTGTTCCTGAATAAATTTAGATTTAATAAAAGCTCGTAAGTGACATTTGCTACAGCAGAGGACTTTGTGCCTAAATCTTGTCTCTTCTGCTTAAAGTGATTCTGTTGAGTATAAAGACAAAAATGAGCTTAGGACAAGCTGAAATGTATTGTGCATAAACTCCGTGGAATTCAACTTTTTAGTTCAGCATAGAGATCAATGAATGTATGGGTCCTTTGTCTGAAGCAGCGTTGGATCAGTCACTGTGCTCATCACATTGAGGTAAACACATCTCGCCTGCTAACAGTTTCCTTTCCTGAAAGCACAGAAAGTAGTGCACAAACCCCCTTTGCCTACCCCTAGAATCAGTACAAAGCCTTGCCGTAGAGGAGGGTGTGCAATGCAGCAGGCTTCAGTTTTTAGCATTACATTGTTGAAATACTTCTGCTGGCTTTTGTGTACAGCAGTTTCAGTTGTTCAGACTTTATTACTTTGATATACTTCCCAAACTGGCTTTTGGGAAGGAAATACTGCGTCTTGCAGTTATTGAAATTTGTTGGAGGCCCACAGAAGGGATACAATCACTTAAGGGCCTCAGCTGCTTGGGATTCTTAGGAAAAGAGCTTTTTTGGCTGGAGCGCTGGCTTTGGTTTCAGATGACAGGCAGTGTTGTTTTGTTGTTTGAGGGGGGTGGGTGGTATATGCAGGGGGAGGTGTAGCTGCCATGTGATTCCTCAATTTCACATTCTTTCCCTTCCACGATGCTGTGGAGAATTTCTGGCAGTCAGATTGACTGGAGATGGTTTAACACGATCAGAGCTGCGTAAAGGAGGGGGGGAGTAGGCAGAAATGGGGGAAGAACAGGGTGTGTGGAGGGGTCTGCTCACTGAGTCCACGGGGAAAAAAATACCTCTGCAGTGAGAACACACTCAGCAAGAGATCCAGCGTTAGAAATTCCCCATTAACCTGGGGCATGTGTGGTATGAACAGGGGGACGGGAGGGGAGTCACAGCAAGAAGCTCTCTGCTGCAGCCCACCCAGCCAGTTCTCCTTCCTCCTCCTCAGAGATAATCCTCTGCTTTTGCTGGCTGTTGCTGCTGGGTGAATCCACTTTCGGGGTAACTGGCTTGCGAGCTGGGAGGATTTGTTTAATGTTTGGCAGAGTGAATCTTTGCACCAGCGTATTAACAGCAAAGGCCTTTTTTTGTGCTGATTTTAATGACGAAGCTATTCACATGTTAGTTAATGCCACCAAGACATTAGTCTGACATTGCAGAGGTGAAGAATAAAAAAAATACGTTCCTTTGAATTTAGCCGCTTCTCTCCATCAGAGCAAGGAACAGGGCTGAAGTCAGGACTAAGGCACATCCAGTTTAGTGGTGTCTTTTGAGGGGGGTTGGGCGTGTGATACAGTTGTGTATAAAACATCCTGACTCTGTGCAAAATGGGGGGAAAAAATAAATTAAAATTGAATGTATTGACCTTAGAAGCTTATTGTGGTTTGCTTTAGCTCCCTTTCAGCAGTTTCTTTGTATTAGGACAGACACCCAAGTCTGCTGAAATTCAAATAGGCCGTTGTAGGAGTAACAGTAGGAAGCTCCAGGAGTAATCTTTACCTTTATTCCATGCACATGCATTTGGCATTCAGAGAACCTATTTTTTGTTACTGTGGTGCTTTTTTTTTTGTAGGTATGTTTTCACTTCTTTCCCCGTCTCCCATCCCGTTAGCCCAAGATGCTGTAAAGATGCTGTGCGATGCTCAGTAACCTGACAACTGCTGCCAGTCTTCAGCCTCGCACATGTTGCTGCTGGCAGGCGCAGAGACCTGGTCTGGAGGCAGAGCTCCTCTCCCCTCTCCAGCTGTCTGATAACCTGCTTCTCAGCGATGGATGTAACCAGAAAAATTACTGAATGGACAGAAGGGTGCTTGTGGCAGAGTTGCAGAGAGCCCTGAAACTGCACGTGGATCTTGCCGTGCATCCCCAGCACGTGTCAGGCAACCGCTTTCACAAGTGCTTTATGAAACCCTTTGTGAAATGGGAGGTTCTCTTTTTTGTGGAGGTGGCTAAAAGATTCTGTTTAAAGACAGGTTTCTTGCTATGTCTGTGCCAGCGGACAGTGGAAAGGTGGTTTTTAGACAGTGCAGATTCTCACTGGTGGAGAATGACTGGTCTGTGATACTTAATGTTAACTCACAGTATTAACTCAAGATGTACAGAAAGCAAAGTCCACCTGCTGCAGGGAAGTGAATATACTCCTTGTGCTTGGTACTGCCTGAAAGCAAGCAAGGAGGGGAGATACTTTTTTCTTTAAATTAGTTTGGCTTGGAAAGAACTAAAATTATGGGCAGAACACAAATTTACCTTTCTGTAGAGAGAGGGGAGTATACTGACATACGAAAACCTCCAGAACAGGTGGAGGAGGTAGACTGCTGTGGGGAAGCGTAGATGAGAATAGAGAGAAGAATCTTGCTGCAACTGTCACAGAATCCACTATTTTTAGCCTCGCAGATTATGTGAGTGTTGACACAGCCACACATGCTCCGGTCACAGTGCAGTAGTTTTCGTAAGGGCCTCTTGTTGCCCCCCCTGCACAAATGCTACGTGGTGCAAGCAATCTTGGACGTTCCATCTCTCCTAAGACTGCAATGCTAGCAATGCTCGTTGGTGGCTCTGCTTTGCTAACTCCGGTAGCGGTGAGACAGTAGTGTTTAGATGGATCAGAGACCAAGGGCACTTGAAGAACTGGAGAGATTCTGTTCTGCAGCTCGGTTGTATCGGGTGCTTGTGCAAAGGGGGATTTTACAGGGTGGTTGTCTCGTGGTTCAAAGAGGTGGTAAGTCCCTGGGAAAGGGGACAGTATTTCTAGAGGCTTTTTACTCTTACATAGGGTGAGACAAGACTCAGTTCTGTTTATGCTACACCCTCTTGGCATAGTTTGCATGGTTTTACAGGCAGAACCATGCAATAAGACAGATGGTTCAATAAGACGGTGCCAGGAGAAGCTTTGCTGTTTTTCTCCTCTTCCTGTGTAATAAGTTATGTTTTTATGTACTACCATTGTTATGGCAGTGTTCATCAGGTGATGGCTGCGTGGCAAGAAGGTTTGTTGCAGCTGAAGCTCTCAGACAGTGTGTTCCCGTGGGGCTTTTAAAAGTTGTGGAGGCTGGAATTCTGTTTTTGAAGCAAAATTGCTTCCCCCACGTGTATTGTAGATGACTAGACTGTTTACGCATTGCTGATTTTCCCTTTGTTCCTGGCGAGCATGTGGCTAGAAACCAGGGGCTGCTGTGCAGAGGTAGTGGAGCAGCAGCAGGAGAGGCCCTTTCACATCTCCCCACCAAGTCGAGTCTGATGCAAAGCACAAGTGCACACTCAAACGGAATGCAGTTTCTATAGTCATTTTCCTTTTTTTTTTTTTTAATGTCTCAGTGCAAACAGTAACTCCATTTCTGCTCAGTTCTTTGAGCAAAAGATGCACGAGACACACACTGGCTATTCCTTTATCTCATGATGATGCTTCCAACTTCCTTGAAACATACTTTATAAAACTGTTCGGGTTGTATTAACAGCCTGTAAATTCTTCCATTGTCTACTGGAAAGGGTTTTTTTTCTTTAAGATAATGTAAACAAGGTCTTTGAACCCACAGAGTTAAAAAGGGGAAAAAAATCCTTTTATGGGAACTCTGTAGGGTTTTTAAATCTGGAATGGCTTAAAAGAAACATCACATGTCCTTGTTTGTGCTGATGTCACATGCATTACTCCACTGCTTGTGGTATCTCCTTAGCATTGCCCTTAGGCCTCGGGGCGGAGCGCCAGCAAATATCCAGTGTTCTTGGCTCCAGCTAACGCTTCTATTCAGGGACGCAGCAGTCAGCTGGAAAGGAAACGGCAATGAAGTAACAGAAATGGATTTTATATATTTATGTCTCAAGCTTTCCTCCTTGTTTGTGGGTGAGGGTATAGTGCAGTTTTATAGTTTGGCTTCACTTTGGCTAGGAAAGACTTTTTAAGGACTCAAAACCAAGCAATAGTTTAACAGTGTTTATATGTCTACGTGCCTGTTACAATACAGCATTGAGTCCTCCCAGCACAGACTGGTTTTGCCAGCTTCTTTTTGGGTGTCACAAGGCTGTGCTCAGGTGGCTGACTTTTGTCCAGGCAGAGTTGTGCCAGCTTAGCTCGAAGAGGAATATTTGTGACTCTAAATGCACTTCAGTTCAGATTGGGTTTGTCTGGTTGGCATGCTCTCCACAGTGTTTGCACCCCAAACACAGCAGCTTTCCCTCTTTTTGCCGGTTCACTTCAGCTGAGGACGTAGGGCACCTATGAGGAAAAGCAACATATTTCCCCAGGATCCAGTCTCTGGGGGAGAGGATCTCTTTGCTTTGGTTTTGTTTCAGGCCAGGGTTCCCAGGCTCTCGGACCCCGCTGCGTGCAGCGATGCACAGCAACAGGCTTCAGAGCCCAGGGTTTTCCAGCTTGGTGACAGTCCTGCCGAAAGGTCTGTTCCAGAGCAGGGACTCTGGAGACATTGAGACAGTACTCTGTGATGGACTTAGGTGCTTTTCAGAAAAAGAAGAGTGTATTTTTGTTCATTTGGTTTTGTCTGTTTTAATTAAGAACTAATATAAAATCATGCCACACACTGATGAGAGATCTAGTAAACTGCTGCTGAGGCATAAGGCGGTGAGAGCTAACTAAAGCACAAAATAGAATTGCTAGCTTACTTTCTGAAAATCTGTGGAAGTTAGGAAAATGGTATTGTCACTTCTGTAGAATCAAAACTAAAAGTGTAGGTGACCTGGCTAACGGGAAGGCAGAGGTGGGGAAATGAACCCAGACTGGGCACTGGCCGGGGAAAGGGTCTTACTGGGACTGTGGGTCACTGGGCTGGAAGGGAAGCCAGAGCTGTGAAGGATTCTCCAGGTTTTGGGGGTTTTTTACATCCATTCTTATTCTAGCACAGAAAGTAGTCGTTTTGGCCAGTGGTGACTTCCTACACACAGCCTGTTTCTCCGAGTACTGGTTACGCAGAGGATTGGCTCAAAGAATTAATGTTAATCTTCCTTTTCTTATTTAAATTTGTCCTATTACTTGTGCTGTGTGAACAGAAGACATTCCTCTTCCACCTTCACAGACATGAAATCCTTTCTTGTGTTTAAAGCTCAGGGCAATCTCTCGGGAATATCCAATTCTGCTGTGTCATGAAAATGCTGGTTTCATTATGTATGCATTACTGTTTCATTTTGTGGTTTTGTTTTGCCAGCGTGGGACATTGTACAGATCTAATCATGGGTGTGCTTAAACAGATGATCTCACACACTGTAAAATATTAATGCATCCCTGGCCGTAAATGAAAACAACATAATTTTCAAATAAAAGACTAGAGAATGTCTTTGGCAAATGTCTTTGGGGATTACAATTAATTTTAACGTAATTTTCTTCTTTCGGGGGGGGGGGGGGAAACAGTGCTTTACCTTGTGCGTATTTCCTATTTTAATTTTTTCCAAGACAATGTTTGTAGGGAAGGGATTGGTTGTTTGAAAAAAGATACTCCGAGAGGCAGTATCGTGTAGCTGTATGATTGAGTAAGCACGGGATATTTTGGAGGAAAAAGAGCGAAATACCAAGTCAGGATAAAACCATGAAATGCTTCTGCATGTCAGGCGTCCACAAGACTGTTTCATGGGCGAGTATGTGGAAGGGAGTGGAGAAGGTTGAGATAGGAGCTGTTGAAGTAACTCAGTAGTTTGAGAGAAGGTCGAAATGTGACACAGGGATCTCGGCCTGTGAAAATTCTGTCACTTCGTCTTCCATCAGAATTGAATGATTTTCCCAAATGCGTGGTCCAGTTCAGTTGCGGTTGGTTGGGCTCCAGCCGGGGCTCGTAGAACACCTCAGTAAATGGTTTTGCTGTGTGTTTCCTGTCCAGGTTTGAACTGATGCGCATGTGTTGGCAGTACAACCCGAAAATGAGGCCCTCCTTCCTGGAAATAATCGGTAGCATTAAAGACGAGCTGGATCCAGCGTTCAAAGAAGTCTCCTTCTTCTACAGCGAAGAGAACAAGCCTCCGGACACAGAGGAGCTTGACCTGGAGACTGAAAACATGGAGAGCATTCCTTTAGATCCCTCCTCCACCCTCCAACCCACTGACAAGCACTCAGGACACAAAGCCGAGAACGGCCCCGGCGTGGTGGTCCTTCGGGCCAGCTTTGAGGAGAGACAGCCGTACGCACACATGAACGGGGGACGCAAGAACGAGAGGGCCTTACCGTTGCCCCAGTCTTCGGCCTGCTGATCCTTAGAACCAGAATCTCACAGAAATAAAACACAGAAAAACACGCGCGTGCATTGGGGGAAGAAAGAAAGAAAATTACAATATATTCAAAAGCCTACTGTACCTCAGTGGATCTTCAGAACTGCCATAGCTGCACTTGGGAGAACCCTTTTTTCAGTAAACAAGTTATCGTATTTTTCTTTTTCAATATGCAAGCAGATGTTTGTTTCAGTAAAGGACTCCATTCATGGGGCACACAGTTGGCCTTTTAAAACTCTAATGTTAACACTTAATAGCAACAGAAAACTTGAGATCTGATGTCTCTCTCTCTCTCTCCTCTCTCTTCTTTCTCTTTCTTTCTGTCTCTCTCTTTGCTTCATAATGGGAAACATATCTGCGTGCAAGTTCAACCGTACAGCACTTTTATCAGATCAAAGATATCGCAGGCCAGGTGGCTCCCCGGTACCCTTGCAAGCACCTGCCTAACACTGTAGGTCTTTATAAAAAAAACAAACAAACAAAAAACAAACAAAAAACCCACAAAAAAAATTAAAAAAGACTGGATTTTTAATGTTGCTCTTTAATCTTTTTAGGAACACGTAAAAGAATAAAAAAGGGCCATCATTCATCCAAGGTTGTTACCATTTTCAACGCTGCCAAATTTTGCCAAAAAACCTGAACTCTTTGGTTTTTGTTTTTGGTTTTTTTTTGTAGGCATGGAAGGAGCACAGTAATCAACTGCTCTGTTTAAAAGAGATCCTGACCAATACATTCTATTCAATCATACACTGGTATTTAAAAAAAAAAAAATTAAAAAAAATCAAATTGTCTAGATCTTTTTTCAAAACTGGACAAAATGTGATTTTTTTTTTTTCTTGTGATGGAGAAGATAAAAGGGATGGGGTAAAGAAACAGCCCTCCCTCCACCCCTATCCCCATCCCAATGAATTCTGGACAAAACTGGCAGTGGTGAGCTAAACAAACACGTGCATTTTGTACAAAAAAAAGTCAACCGCACGCCAAAAATGAAACATGAAAAACATGAAAATAACCGGCAGAGATCTCCATCGTTGCAGCCTGCCTTCCTTCACAGGCTTGCAAGGAAAAAAACAGCTAGAAACATAAATTGGAGAAGACAAAAAAAAGCAGTAACCGGATTCAAGTATATTGATGCTTTGTTGACCTTTTCTCTTTATTATTAAGACTTCTCGAAGGGTCTTGCAGTTCTATGTTAGACCATGGATCATTTGCATACACATTGTCTTTTGTGTCACTTTTATAACTTTTTTACGGTTCAGATACTCATCTATATGTCTGTACAGAAAAAAGCTGCTATTTTTTTTGTTCTTTATCTTTGTGGATTTAATCTATGAAAACCTTCAGGTCTGCCCTCCTTCCCTTCCCTTCCACTTCAACAAATTTTCTTATGCTTTGTACTATAGTGTGTAACTTTTACTTCCTCCTTCCCAGTAACTGATACCTTTCATATGATTTGCCATGAACTGTTTAATGCCTTTTTATAAATACATTTCCTCTTTTTTTTTTTTTTTCTTTCCCATTGGTTGTTTTACAACATCTTGGCTGTGTGGGCTACGGGGCTTTTGAGGGGGACATGGAGAAAGAAGGGAACACCCTGCACGGAAGCACTCTAGCAGTGCCGTGCTGTGGTGTTTTTAAACCCCGGTTTTCCTTCCTTCCCACTAACCTCTGCCCAGACAGCATGCGAGTCTCTTACAGTGCAAGGCATGATACAAACTCAGGTCAGAAAAAAAAGGTTAAATATTTAGTACATTCGTGTTCAGTGTTTATATTCATTGTTGTACAAGGGTCCTACCCCTCCTTCCCTCCCTGCTTGTTTTGGTTGTGGCACACATCCACCCACCCATCCCCACACAGACACACACAGATATATATATATATATTATTATTTTTTTCCAGTTGTTGGGTACAACAGCAGACACCAGGCTTTTGGGTCACTGATTTTTAAAAAGACTGTTTTAACCTTTCCACCCCCTGAACAAGAGCTATGCCAGCTGCAGCTGGTGATGCCAAGCATTCGTAGGGTGGCCGTTGGACACCTGGCTCCAGCAGACCCCAGCTCTTCATCCTCCTAAGGAGGAAGCCCTCATGGAGGGTGCCCCGGGCTGCACTTTGCACCCCTGCTTAAAAAAATAAAGTAACAAAACCAAACCAAACCCACCACGCCATTTCCATGGGGCTGGGTGGAAAGCATGTAGCTGGGGCCAGTGGCTTGGCTAGCAAACAGTTAAGTGTAGGCAGCTATGGAAACCTGTACAAGTACAAGCTTGTTGCTTAAATCATAGACCAAACCTCAGAACAAAAGAAAATGAGTAAGCTTGTTTGTTCAGTTGCAGAAGTCTTGGTGAAAGGGGAAGGAGGGGGCCATCAGAACGTCTACAACCAGGGAGTCATACCAGTTGCTCATCTTACCTTAGCGACAGCGTCTAAGCCTTTGTTTAGCACTGATCCAACCGAATGATGGCAGTGAAGAGGTGGTTCTGGGATGGAAATGTTTCAATCTTTTGAGTAAGAACAAAGAATTAAAATATACTGATTGCTAGTTTTGACTGGAGATTTAAAAAAAGTTTGTAGTGCTTTTTGCTTGTGTAGTTTAGGTCCCATTATCTTCTCTTGCCTCTGTCCCATAGTTATTTTTCCCTTATAAAAATGAAAAAGACAAAAAAGTTAATTAAGAAGGTATTCTATGTAGGATTTTTTATTTATTTTTGTGATATCAGTTTAAATCACTGTAGAGATGCCCCATAATAAATTTAAATACTGAGATAAGGGTTTTTGAGTATGACAGGGGGACAGTTTTTGATTTTTTTCAAACATTTATCTACCTCACTCTTATTTTTTTATATGTGTGTATATAAAAAAAAATACATCTCACATTTCTCAGCAGCCAATAAATGCCATTGATACTGGTAACCTCTCACTCCATATACCACATGCTCTAGGTTCTGGAGGGGAACAGTCACTGCCTGTCACAGAGGGTCACGTCAGAATATTTGCCTCAATTCCAAGGAGTTTCTCCAATTTTTTGGTTCAGATTCGTTATTGTGAGGAAAAATCTGAGAGTTGCCTGACTCCGTTTCCTTCAAGAACGGTCACCCTCAAAGGCTTTTTAATGTGCTGTCATGGCAGTCCTTGGGTCAGCAAGAAAACACCACGTGTTTAGATGAGCAGAGATGTAGCTGACCTGATGAGGACTTCAAATTGAGATTATTTGGTTAAATCTGTTAGAGAAATCGATTGTTTACAATGTTTGAAGGTCCAGAGGAATTGCTGGAGTAAAGGGAACGGTCTTTCTGTTTGTCCTGTAGAACGGGCTAAGTCATTCCTGCCAGTTTTTCCTCAGATGCCACAAGCACCAAAAAGATACCTGGCTGAATCAGCATCTAAAAAGAAATTGGCTCATACAGCAATAGCATTGCTTTCTTGACCAAAAAAACAGTGAAAAAACGTGTCACAGACTGCCTGATGATGCTACTACATCTTTGCTGCTTCTATTTGATGAGAGCACTGATTTTTTTTTTTTTTTTTTTTTTTTTTTTTAGAAACTAACATTGGATTGATGTAACATGCCAGTAAAAATTCGGTTCCATTTTCTTCCCCTGTTCATACGCTTCATAACTGTGGATTCTGATGGACTAGCCATCACATTTTAACTGCCCTCTGACAGCATGTAACTGGTTTACAAGCACACAAGACTAACGCAAGCTTGCCATCAACTTAGCAACTATCGAGTGCACCCTCAGCAGCTTTGCCGACAACACCGAGCTGTGTGGTGTGGTCAACACGCTGGAGGGATGGGATGCCATCCAGAGGCACCTGGACAGGCTTGAGAGGTGGGCCTGTGCAAACTGCATGGAGTTCAACAAGGCCAAGTGCAAGGTCCTGCACGTTGGGGTCGGGGCAATCCCAAGCACAACGCAGGCTGGGTGGAGAATGGATGGAGAGCAGCCCTGAGGAGAAGGACTTGTGGGTGTTGGGGGACGAGAAGCCCAATGTGACCAGTCAATGTGCACTAGCAGCCCAGAAAGCCAACCGTGTCCTGGGCTGCATCCCCAGCAGCGTGACCAGCAGGTCGAGGGAGGGGATTCTGCCCCTCTACTCCGCTCTGGTGAGACCCCCCCTGCAGTACTGCGATCAGCTCTGGGGTCCCCAGTACCAGACAGACATGGAGCTGTTGGAGTGAGTGCAGAGGAGGCTGCAAAGATGATCCGAGGGCTGGAGCACCTCTGCTATGAGGACAGGCTGAGAGAGTTGGGCTTGTTCAGCCTGGAGAAGAGAAGGCTCCAGGGAGACCTTAGAGCACCTTCCAGTACCTGAGGGGGCTCTAGGAAAGCTGGAGAGGGGCTGTTTACAAGGGCAGGGGGTCACAGGACAAGGAGTAATGGTTTCAAACTGAAGGAGGGGAGATTTAGATTAGATTTTAGGAAGAAATTCTTCCCTGTGAGGGTGGTGAGGCCCTGGCACAGGTTGTCCAGAGAAGCTGTGGATGCCCCATCCTTGGAAGTGTTCAAGGCCAGGTTGGATGGGGCTTTGGGCAACCTGGGCTAGGGGAAGGTGTCCCTGCCCATGGCAGGGGGTTGGAACTAGATGGTCTTTAAGGTCCCTTCCAACCCAGACCATTCTGTGATTCTATGAACTTGATGTAGAATGTTTTTTTCCAGCTGTGGCAGCTGTTCTTGCAGGTGTTGGTTGTGGTATCTGAGTAACATGGTGCTTGGCCACTTCAGGTTGTACCCAGCCTCTTGAATGCGCAGCACTTTGGTTAAGTACTGCAGAGTTTGGCTTTGGAGGGAGCGTTCCTCTCTGGCCCTGAGAAACCAGCAAAATTTAAAGTTTTTCCTAGATTGTTTGGGTTTTCTGTTTTTTATTAGATTCCAGTGACCTTTTGGTGCAGTGACTATTCCCCTCTCTTGCACATATTGATTACCACAACTGGAGATCCTCAGATCTTTCAGCTGGCTAGGAGGGTTTTGTTAAAACTGTCCAAGTTACTGGTTTTTATAATTGTATGTAGGTGGTTTTAAAATGCATTAGGAAGAAACACTAATGACTTAGCACCCATCATGATAAAACATTTCAAAAAGCACTTCAGTAGAAGACAGTCATGTGACATCACGTACGCATGTGTGATGACAGTCAGCTCTCCTGGACCAAACCACCTTCAGGATACCATTGCATTCTGTGTTTGCAATTCAAGCTTAATTCCTTTTTTTGTTCTGTTTGTTTCCATAGCTTTTTTTGTTGTGTTTTGTGCGTTTTGAATAGCTTTATTCACATGGGTTTTTCATGCAGACTTCCCTTGGACAGTAAATCAAGTTGTTTGTGCATGTGAACAACTAAGAATTAATGTTGGCTTGATAGAGTCATAATATGGTTTGTAATGTTGTTCTTCCCTGAGACCACTGGCTTGTCTGGTATGGAAAATTTATTTAGAACTTCAGCTATGTTTGAATAAAGTTAAAGTAACCCAATTTGTTTATAAATTAAAAACAAAAGCCCACCCAGCCCCAAAAACCAGCATTTTGACAAATGGTACCAAGATGTTCTAACACAGTAGGATGACAAATTGGCGTCTCTGCGGGAGTGGGCGGCTTTGGTTTTAGTGCTTGGCCGTTGTTCTCACCTGACTCGCATTTAAAAGCTGCTGGGTGGCACAGAAGGTGGTTTGGTTGCAAAGGAATGTGGCTCCTACGTAAGCACAGGGGTGTCAGCCACGTGGTGCTGAGTAAGGCTCTCTTTTGGGGGAGCGATAAACTAGACACAGAAGCCGAGCGTGACGGAAAGCATGAGGCCAGCCTGCGTGCACCAAGTCTTTCTCGGCGTGATGCCTCTGCTCTTTAAAGCTGGTTCTAAGTGATGTATGATTCTAGGCACGTTCGCACTGATGCTCCTCTTGGTCTTGCAAAACAAAGGAAAGAAAGCCCAGTTTGCCCAGGATGACTGGTTGCCAGAGGGAACTGCTGTCAGGTCCTCTGGGAACTGCTGCGGGGTGTTTGGTACAATCTGAGTCTAAGTCAAAAACACTCCTATTGTTGGTATAACTCCATACATATATATCTATATATACATATATATATCTGCATATGTATATCTATAATATAGATATATATATTTAAACCCTTTTCATTCCATTAGTACAAGTAACACTTGTTTCCTGTTGTTCTTATTTTGTTTGTCAACCATGTATTTAATCACTGGGCTGAACAACAGTGGAGGAAGGTGCAAGGGATCCACTCCTTACTAACCGGTGATAAAAGCCAGATATTGCAACTTAACCCATGAGTAGTTGCGCAAACAATAATTTAAGAATGATGTGTAGAAACAACAGTAGTGGCCAGGGGTGCTGAAGATACAGAACTATAAACAGGCAGGAGGGTTTCAAAGGGTGCTTCAGATCAGAAACTGGTTGCTCAGAGACAATGAAAGAACGGCCTCTGAAATTGGTGAACGGCCTCTGAAATCAAGTGCAGCCAGGTGAATCAGAATTGAGAAAGGTTTGTGTGGAGACACATGGAAACAAAGGCCATGGAGATGGGTATTTACAGAGACACGGGGCTTGGCAGAAGTTTGAGGTGGTTTCCTGAGCTTGTTTTGTGGAGCAGCATCAGAGCTCGGGTATCGCAGTTCTGATCGTTGGTACTTGTAAATAAACCTCTGGACTTTCCAGCTGGAGCGGTCAGTTCATTACCAGGAGTTTAACGGTGGTTATCATCAGTCTGTAGGAATCAGCCTCAACTTACAGTTGGTCTGTTTTGCAAGTACCTTAAGACTATCACTAGTTTGTGTGTGTGCATATGTATGTGTGCTCATCTTTTTTTTTTTTTTCTTTTAATGCGTTTTGTTGGTAAGTAATCCATTAGCATTTTCAATAGGGCTTTAAGTCCAGTAGATTACGGGTAGTCAGTTGACGAAGATCTGGTTTACAAGAACTAATTAAATGTTTCATTGCATTTTGTAAGTACATAGAATAATTTTATAAAATGTTTGTAGTTTATAAATGCCTAAAATATAATTTAAGGGCACTTTTCTGTGTCTGTGTATGGGTGTGTCTGTATGTGATCAGTTTTTTTGATGGTACCAGTTTCCTAGCTAGCTTTACAATATGCCAAAAAGGATCGCTAACTTGTCCAATTCATGGCGTGTCCCTCTCCCCCTACCCGCCCAAGCTTTGTGTCCCAGCATACAGCGAGTGAATAAAGAAGTTGGGGAAATGTTCTGTATCTTCAGTATCCTGGTCTTCCAGAGCCCTCTGGTTGGGGTGGGATCATCTGAACTGGTCACTTCACTTTACTGTCTAGGGCAGTTACCTTAACAGACTACAGGAACCTCACTGGTCGGGGAAACAGAACGGGTTTTGCTGCTACCCAGCCTCACTTGTGCTGTTCAGTACCTGCTTTACGGTGGCCGTGTGGTTTGAAGGATGCGACTGCATAAGAGAAAGAGGGAAGATGTTTTTTACAATTACTATTGAAGAACTACTTGCAGATTTCTTATCGCTTTAAAAGTTTGTATGCAGCCTCTATAAAGATGCTGAGCACCATTTGAAGCTTTGTTGAAATGAGCAAGGCAGGGTCCCTATTTATTTTTATTTAAGAGTGCTGAGATCCTTTTCCCCCTCACTCCCCCTAAATTTGACCAACCACATTGCCGAAGGGTTACCACGATTTAGATACTGTTGAAAAATCAGCTCTTCTGTTTTCTGAACCAGTGAGGTTTGAGATGAAAGGATTGGCCAGAGTTTGTCTACCTCTGGGACAAAAACAAAACTAGAAAGTGCTAAGGAATGGATGCAGTTGCAAATACAACATTTTCCAAGTTTTCTTGTTTAAATTTTTTTAAGAGAAAATTAAACAATAACATGGCCAATTTATTACATAAAAAGACTTGCTGTGTATAAATTATTCCTAAAGAAATTCCTGTGTTTATATTAAAATGAATCAGTAGATAAAAAAAAAATTTCAAAATGTTTTTGTATATTCTGTTGTAAGAATTTATTCCTGTTATTGCGATATACTCGGGATTCTTTACATTATGAAAAGAAGAAACTTTGTCTATTTTGAATGGCTGAAGCTAAGGCTCCTTTAGTTTCTCTTACTCTGCTTTTTTCTAGTAGTTTCAGTACTACATGATTTAAGTTAAATAAAAGAATTCTGTATGCATTTGCTGGTTTCTGATTTTGTCATTCCTTATGCGAAGCAAGTACAGGTTAGAAAACTCAGAAAAAATCTTCTGGTTTTCTCCTGCCCTTTTTGGCTGCATTTAATTGAGCTACTCCGGATAAATCTTAATAGAGGTCAGTACTGCCATTACGTTGTGTTGAAATCAAAGTGTTTTCATCCAGTGACACCGAGCTTGTGGACCCTCTTTCAAAGGAACTTTGAGTCCTGTTTTGCAGTAGGTAGTTCCTTTGAACAAGGGAAGCTTTTTTATTTATTTATTTGACAAAAACCTGCTTATTTACCTTTAGAGCAATCCATAGATGAGGCATTCATCCATCCAGGACGTGGTATCAGTTTTCTGTAACAGTCACTGGAAAAGACAGTGGCAAGAAAACTAGTGTTACCTTGGTGTTTCCAGTTCCTCTGACTCTTGTCATCAAAGTGTTGACTGAAATAAGGCATGATGGTGGCCCACAGCTTCATCAGCTCTCTGTGCTGGTAGGTTCATCTGCTGTCCTTTTTACTGACGTGATGCTTGAGGAATGGGCTTTTGTTTCCCTGGAGAAATCCCAGGGTCCACATGAAGCTGCTGCTGTCCTGTTACAGTGACTGGTTTTTAAAACTACATGCTAATTTTCTCTCATCCTTGTCTGTCACGGTACTAGCAAGATTATCAAGGAGAGCATGCGTTGACATTCCCTGTGTCCTGAAGGGGAAGCACTCTAAGCCTCTGTCATACCCAGCTTTTGTGGCGCAGTACTTCTGTATACGGCTGTGTTTGAGACGTGGAGGAGCCTGGCTTGGCAGGGGAGAAGCACAGAAGTGATCTGTTACTGTCCAACTCCCAAGTTTTACAATTTGAGATCTCATTTGGTTCCTGTTTTGTAAGTAACACAATGTGCCACAGCAGCGTGCTTCAACGATTGCCTTTCTAGGGACAAGTTAGTTTTTTGATTTTGATACATAAGTTCGCGGATAGCCATGAGCTGTTCTACCGTTGTCTTTGTGCTGTGCTCTGTGGAAAGACTGCGATGTTTTCCTTCAGGACAGGTGCTGGGAACATGGGGTAAGCAGTGCTGTCAGGCAGCTGAAACCCAGAATTACTGCTAGCATTACAGTTCCTGCTGGATTCCAGCTTGTTGGTTACTTTAAGTAACCCTGGGTTCGTAGCCCATTTCTGATGTGGAAACCAGCATTTAGAGCAGGTCACTAAGAGAGAATTATAAAACTTCATGTAACAGGATCCTTACGTGTGTTTTGCTTCCCCCCCATATTTATGTTTTTTTTAACGTGGGCACTTTGTATGGCTGAATGACCTCTCTGGACTTGGACAGGGGCTGAGGGAGACCTTTGTTACATCCATCCAATGCTGAATGTCCTGATGGCTGTAAGCATGGGTTAATCTCTTTCTAACCACCAGAACTAGGATTAAGCATCTAAAATGTTTTAAGTCCAGTTTCACGCTTTCTTAAATCTGAAGCAAGCTTATCATTGTTAGCAATAGAGACTGCTGATCATTTGGTGTTTTCTCTCAAGGTTTCGACACCGAAGAGAGATCTAAACAGGTATTTGGGTTTTGTAAGGAAATTTCACTGAAAATAACACAATATAAAATTCTTTATGTAGGGGCTTTAAATAATCTCTAGATTTGCTTCATTTAAGAGGGTAAGGAATTGCATTCTAAGAAATCCTTTTTTTTTTCCTTACATAATCCATTCTACTCTCTTTCTTCCCCATATTGTTTTAACATTTCTAAGATAATTGTCTGTAATGCTTTTCCTAGAAGGTCTGCTGTTACTGATTTGGATAACGGAGGTACATGGATGAATGCTGCTCTTCCGTTGCCATAATACAGAGAGGTGTAGTAGGTGTAATCACAGATATACCTGCAATATTAAGAACAAAACAAAACTAGAAACCTGGATTAAGGAACAGTAAACTTTGATTAAATTTAAATATTCTTTAAGTAGCCAAACCAGATCTGGTTTATGAAATTATTAAAAACATATTTGCTTAGTGAATGAAGGAAATGCTGAAATAAACCAAGTTTGAGAAACAACCGTTCCTTATCTGATGGTTAGTTTTCTCAGATACCCACCCAGAAGGAACTTTAAATAAAAAAAAAAATCTCAAGACATGCATTTTCTAAGCTTCTGTAAGCTATGCGAGATGAGAAAGGTAACACAGCCCACTGGAAACTGCAACCGTGCCATTCTAGGAGATTAATACAGTTTTTTGTGTAAGTCATATAATCTCACCATCTGGAGATTTTTTTTTCATATCACCCTTTTAACTTGCAAGTGTAAATCATGAAATTAAGGGCCAAAATTAGGATTTTTATTTTTTAAAAATGAGATCATTTTCTGTTTTCTGTGTTTTCCTTTTAAATGAAGACTAGCATAATAGAAAATTGCTTCAGCACTACTGAAACACGTAACAAGATCACAGACATCGTTCTAAAGGTACCTGTAATTGCTCTGCTCTTCAGTGTATGTATTTACATTTTGTAGCCCTCCCAGTTGGGAAAAATAGATTAAAATCTGCTACTAGTCAGTATTGCTTTCAGACTCTTTTAATAGCTCAGGTTTACTAGGGTTGTTAATCACAGGGTGTGCTATGTTGTAACTTGTTTCTTTTGGAATTTAAAAATCCATGGAAAAACATCTACTAGCTGTAGTTTTTCCTGAAGGCTGCTTTACATAAAATTTAAATTTATCCCAATTTCATACCTGTGCCCCTCTGAAGACTTTGCTTCAGAGTGATTTTGGTTGGAGAAAAAGTCATTGCAAAGGTTCTTCAAGGTTAAATGAGCTGATTGAGTTAATTCTGCTTTTAACGTGAGACCCCAGTATGCAACATTTACCTTCCCGCATCTCTGGAAAAGATTATATCAATCCCTTCCACTGAAATGTTTTTCCAGAGAGTCTTCATATTAATTGTAGATTCAATCTTTTCCGGGCCATCTAGCATGCAACAGCCACCTTCTGGGTGAAAACCACAAGCATCCATCTCTTGGTAGCCTTTGTTCTTCCCGCACTGCTCAAGGATGATGATTGCTTTGGCGGATGAAGCCAGCCCAACGTGAACAGTAAGCTGTTTTTTCCCACCAGGAAATTAAAAATGAGACCTGTTTTTTAAAAACATGTAATGCAACAGTGCCAAGCACTATGTGAAATACTAGCTTCAAGGTAGAGAGTCTTGCTGTAGCTTATGTCTAAAGGAAACTTCGATAAGAGATTATAAATGAGAACAAAATTCTGCTTTAGTTTGTTGTGGCTAGTCAGCTCAGGACTTCAGAGCTGTGGTACCTTCTTTTGCAATTTATGGTAGATTCCCCCCCCCCGCCTTTGTTCCGTGTGCAGTTATGGTGTTTAAATGGCAAGGGGTTAAAAGAGCATGGTAATTATTGTGTGCTCCAGATTTCAGTTTGAAATCTTTATCACAGTTTTAATAGTCACTTTCCAGAGTTGTTTGATGCACATATTGGGCAATACTCTTTTGGAGATCTTTTTAAAGCTCCACTCAGAATAATAATATTCATAAAAGAAGGGGCAAAATTGTGTGCCTTTCTAATTACTCACCAGCGGCTGAAGAGTTGTCCATATCATGAAAACTTGCTCCTTTGCTTTTTGGTAAACCACTGGCAGCTGCAGGATATGGAGATCTATGTTTTTACCAAGGCCTCTCTTGGACAGCTCCTGTGTTTACAAAAAACCCACCATGGACTTGTAAGAGCATTGGATTTCTCAGACTGTGATAAAGAAACCAGGCTGATCCAACTGAGAAAACATCTGAAAGAGCAATGTAATGCTGTCTAAGCCCATGGTTCCTAAACGCTGGTCTGCAGTGAGATTCAGTTGTTTTGTGGTAGCTCCCTCTTTTTAACTGGAAGAGACTAAAAGGTGGTAACCAATTTCCTAATGTCACATCCATGCGGAGCCATTGTTGTGTTTCCAAAGGGATGCCCAGTCTCCACTGAGTGGGAGTGGTTGTCTGTGGACTGGTCCGTGGGGAACCATGAAATACAGGATCTCTCAGAAAGGGTCCACACTTGAAAGCATCTAAATAGGCTTTGATATAGGTAATAGCTGTTCCTCTGAAAAATCCAGTAGATAAACCTGCACTTCTGAAGAGACACAAATGAGGGAGAATTCAATAAGCTGTCCACTCAAGTGACATGTGATCAGCGGGCATGAACTGGTTCAGGTAAGTTCTGCTGGAGGTGACTGTCAACATGAGGAAGGTCACATTTAGAATGGGGTTAATTTATTTTTGGTCTAAAATATGTTTCTCTAGTAAATGCCATTTACTGGGATGTTGTTTCTCTGTCATTTACATAGAGTTGAAGTTCCACACGGGACCTTTTCCCAAAGGAAACAAAAATTATGCCCAGGATTAAGGTGAAAGAAACAAAGGCGCCCTTCAAAGCAGCAGACTGACCAGATGGTTGGAAGATGGTCTGGAGAATAAATGTCATGGGGAAATGACTTGAAATTATTTTGTCAGTGGAACAGGGCTAATGAACAAGGTATGAGCCTCTAAGTAGAAGTAGGCTGCTGCAATGGTAGGATGCAAAAGGAACACATCTGAGGTAGAAAGCTTTGTCCCAAAAAAGTAAAATGGCAGCTGAAAATCCCTATTGTATCTAGATAGAGCACTACCAAAGAAGGGTACAGATTAAGTTTCTGAGGGGAGGCGTAGGCAAAAAGTCAGCACCAGAGGTATGTGATTAGCCCAAGAAACCTGTAACTTTTATTTAATGTCATTGTCGTCTCAAGCTTTCATTTCTCACTTGTGCAGATGAGGCCCACAGTTCTAAGCCATGCTAACTGGGAAATTTGCCCTTCAACACTGGCTTCCTATATAAACTGTTCCAATTTTCTTGTCAGCGGAAACATTGATTAGCTGTGCTCAATAAACTATTTGACACAAGCAAGGAAACAATGCCTGCAGGGAAGTAAACACATTTAGAGAACAGTGCCAGCCTTTTTTCCTCTGGGCGCTGACAGTCTTTGAGAGACCATTGCATCATCTTGCTTAAGAATGCTGTACTGTGTCTTAGCTTCCAAAAAAGAAAACCCCAGCTGGTTCACAATTAGCATTTTCTTTTCTAAAGCATCTTTAATTTTAACATTTAATGAGATTCTTCCTTTGTAACTGTAAGGCTTAGAGGACTCGACTACCCTTAACTTTAGTACAGAATGTGGAGACACAAAGTAAGTTGTTAGTCTGTTCTCTCGTGCTCTCTGGATTGATGTTCCATTGTCACCATTTGTCATGGGAGACACACGCAGAAATACTTTTGTGCAGGACAAAACCGGAAGTCGGCCAATAGCAAAGGGCTGAGAATTTGTGTCAAAGGAAGATAGTTCACTATGTCCTAAGCAATTTCAGCATGTTGTCAATAATGTGTATTTCTCTGTTGTCTAAGAATCCTAACTATGGGCTTATACCCCATTAGAACAGATGTTGGGCAAACATGGAACAAAAAAAAAAAAAAAAAAAAGGTTGTTCCTTGTCTCAGCTAAGTCTCAGCCTTGACCAAAACCATTTTTGCTTAAGGTGAGAGACTGAAGATGGTTAGAGGAGGATGAACTGCCATCTGGAAACTAGAGCTCACACTGGTGAACTCAGTAAACAAGTGCCTGTCTTTTGTAGTTGAAACAGCAAAGGAAACTTCAAAGAAGGACAAAAGTTTTGGAGGACTTTTTTGTGCGAAAAGTTGTTCAAAAGAAAGCATGAAGATTCTCTGATTAGAAGTTGTTCTAAAAGGAAAATGAAAGCCAGTGTTATCAGCTGGCAACCCTGAGTTGTTGGTGAGTTGTGGACATAGTTGTGGCCCATGTTGTTACACAGCCCGCCCCAAGGAGAAGTGATTTGCACAGAACAGTTGTGCTCAGATGCGGTGGTTGTGTGTCACATGGGGTGTTAGAAGCATCTTGAACTTTCAGAAGACTCCAGAAAATTTCACTGAGTTTGCCTGAGGTTTCACTGATTTGGGTTGCCAGGGAGGGGCGCAGGGGGCTGCACGTGTTAATTTTGTGAACCTCAATCAAAAAGACTTGTCTTGGTGCAGAAAGAAAACCAGGAGTTATCAGCTGACAGGGTCAGTCTGCAAGTATGTTGCAAACAGCATTTTTTTGTTTGGTTGATTGGTGTTCTTTGGGGGAGTTTAATCCTGCAGATACCTTTTTATAGCTTTAGGGATGTAAGAAAGTTACAGAACAGAAATGAAGGAACTGAATAGCAATGTCATCTTAGTATCACAGATGACGAAACTAAAGCAGAGAGGGAGAGAGACAGAGAGATTAAATGACAAATTTCCAAAGACCACATGGTCATTGCCAGGATGAAAAACTGCACTCAGAGATCTGATCCTCATCTCCCGACAGCAAACATAGTTCCCAGAAGCAGTTGGAAATATGACCTGTTCTTTGCACTAACAGTTTAATTACTATGAATGTTGTCACTCAACTTACATTTGTGCCCTATTAACTGGGGACTTTGACCTTGATGGTAGACTGCCCTGATAGGTTATTTAGCTGCCAAGTGCTAGCCAGGAGTTTCTGGAGGAGACACAGAAACAGGGTCAGATCAAGGGTTATTAGGTGGAACCATCAATCCCTAATATGGAATAAATAATTCAGGGGATCTGGGATTCTGAAGGTCCCATGTGGTACTGAAGAACTAACGCATCATGGTTAACTCAATGTGATCTGTCAGCAACTGTGGAGTAAATACTTGGCGGTGTTTTCCTTTAGAGAGAATGTCCTCCATTTCCGGAGTTAAAAGTGCTGCTGGTGGAGCTTTCGTGCATATTTTAGGAGGGTATTTCAGGTGAATGGAGTTATGAGAACCATGAAAAAACTTAGAGAGACAGGTTTCTAAAAGAGAAGCTGTCTTTCTAGTGCTAGACAACCACGTTGGGCCATGTGACGGTGTCTATAAAAGCTTTGAAGCTTTTCTCAGTGACCCTGAATTGACAGGTTCACCTTACTTTCAGATCCATTTGACTGTCCTTTCCCCTGAACACTTGAAGGGTACTTGCTGAGGAATGAGAACTCCGCGGATGCAATGTGTGTGAGTCATCTCGTGCTGTGATGAGAACTTGAGTTCATGCAAAAACAACAAGGTGATACTCACATTCTTGGAAAACTATATTTTTGTATTATAAAACAGACAATGAAGGACAGTGCACTTCTACTTAATATCAATAAGAAATCCAAGAATTCTTTCTAAACCAGCAGAAATAGAGATTTGGAGAGTTTTAACAACATTTATAATCAGATTCCTGGGCAATCCAGAAAATGGAAATTGGCTTAGTCACCAAAAAGGTAGTAGTAAATAGTTAATTTTTAAGAGAAACAATATGCCACAACCATTTTTCTGAGTGCCTAATGAGGGCATAGAAGGGATGCAACTATTGGAATGAGCTGTGTGCTCTTCCTACAGGAAGAAAAGAGGTTCAGGAAAACAGCTGATCCCATCAGCAAGGCAGCATCTCATGGAGAAGCTGGTAACAGGGATCTTAAGTGTGTAAGAGCAAGTATTGTTCACAAAACTGAAGCCATTGCTCTTTGGCAAAGACTCCATTCCAAAAAACATGGAGGACACGGCTATGCTTTGAGAATTAGGATGCTGGAACTCCTGTTACATGTAATTTTACAGGATTTTGGATGCTTTTGGTGTGAGGACCCTTCTGGGATGTGAACTCTTAAGATGACATGTATTGGCGTTACATCATCACTGAGGGTGCCATGGTATCAAGGCTTTTGATAAGAACCCGGTTCATTTTGAGGTAGTAATTAGGATAGTTCTGGATAATGCTACAAAGGCATTAAGCCTGAGCAATCACGTTTAGTAGCTCTGGTCTGGTTGCTCAGTACTTCCCTGAGGATGAGTTTGAGTGTACTCTTGCTTGGTTCTCAGAAAAGAGACTTGGCAGGAGGGCTTTATGTCACTTTAGTGATCCAGGCAGGAACCCCCAAAGTCAAGACAGGATTACTTCCAGATGTAAATACTAAATTTCGCTATCTTTAATATATGTGCACAAGCTTCCTGAAGACCATAGGGCTGCTTGTGTGAACAAGGCCAATGGAACAATACCATCAGATTGCTATTTAGCGTGGAGAAGCCTATCAACATTCAAAGTACTTCCAGATTTGCAGCAAATTTCCCTGAATTGTCTGGATTAACCACCTTTGCCAGGGAATAGGAAACCAAAGCAGCATCACCAATATGAATACAAATTAATTCCACAGAGAGAGTGTCACATCAGAGGGAAATGTATTTGTTCTCCTCCATACACAAGGACTGACATCTGTTTCATTATGGACTGCTGTGGCCCTTGTTACGTAACTTCCTGGCATAGCCAGCACATGGCATTGTTACAGTAAACTCATCTCATCGGTGTGTTTTTGCTTTAGGCTGTTTTGCTTGCCGATAAAGAACATGTTTTATTTTAAGCCAGAAGAGGATGATCTTGCACCCAAAATTAGAACCAATAGGAATCAGGAAATACTGAGCAAGAACATTGTCAACCAACAAACATTTGTGGTTTAGGGCACACGTCAAGTTGGAGTTAAGATAATTTATGGGTCTCCTGTGATGACAGGGGTGTGGAATGGTATCAGAAGTATTTTTGTTTCTCGTTAGCCTACAGGGATAACATCCCTCATGACTTTGAGTGTGTAACAGATTTAGTCTTCCAAACACCATGTTGTACTCAGCATTCTTCACCCAACAACTACCTGAAAGGAAGTTGTAGCGAGGTGAGCGTTGGTCTCTTCTCCCAAGTGACAAGCGATAGGCCAAGAAGAAATAGCCTCAAATTGCGCCAGGGGAGGTTTAGATTGGATATTAGGAAAAATTTCTTCACTGAAAGGGTTGTCAGGCACTGGAACAGTCCATCCAGAGAAGTGGTTGAGTCACCATCCCTGGAGGTATTTAAAAGACGTGTAGATATGGTGCTGACGGACATGGTTTAGTGGTTGGACTTGATGATCTTAAAGGTCTTTTCCAACCGAAATGATTCTATGAATAATTAGAAAATAAACACCTTTAGCAGAAAAGTTTATGCTGCAAGTCAGGTATCCAAACCACGTCTTTGTATCACCCAGCTAAATTTGTTCTAATACACATACTTCGGAAATAAGCAGGAATTTTCAAGACTCCATCTTAGACATGTTGTTACTGCTAGTCAAGGTGTATGGAGGGGGAAGAAATCTGAATGACCTTGTTTTCAACTGTAGACTTCCCTGTCATTTGAAATTGGAAGCCAAAGCCGAGATGTGAAAACATACTTAGAATTGTCATGCTTTTGGGTTCGTGTTCCTGAAGTAAGCAGCAAGAACTCAACAGGCCACACTCGTATGAGGAGAAAATTGCCTCACACAGACATGATAAAATGAGTTGTGGTATGAGATGATCTATTTACTCAAGATAGAGATAACCTGTGGCATATGCATTAGTTGCAAAGAAGGCACCCTGGGTAAAAAACATCCTTTTTAAAAATCAAGAATAATATTTTGAAAAGTGCTTAAATAGCACAAAAAAATGTTTTTGCAAATAAAATGATGTTTCATTTCTTAATTATCTATCCTCTTCCATGTTGGGAATCTGTTCCACGAGGCACAATTCTGTTTAATGAGTCATGAGAAATAACTTTCTTGAAGGGAATGGAAAGCCTGAAAACAGTTTGTATTGGGATCTCCACAAAATAAAACGCCTCCCTTCTCTTTTTTTTTTTTTTTAAATGCTTACCTTCACTGCTTCCCAGCTAGAATTAACGAGGTATTGTCTAAAGGGACCAAAACCTGAAAAGAAAGAAAGGTGCTTTTAACCTATGCTTGCTCTGCAATTGCAGGTTAGGTGCTGACATGTATGCACACACATATTTGTTCTTTATCTTCATATTTTTGGTTACAGAGGTTGAGTTTTTTTAGATAGGATTTAGCCTTTAAGACACTTAAGGGAATAGTATTTTCATTTTTTATATGCACTGATATAAGAACTAATCTTGCAATCTTCATTCATGTCAAGGCTTACTTACAAGAGAACTTTAACTGAAGCTGGTAAATGTACTGGAGCCAATAGGACAGATCGTGTAAATGATGATTTTGGGCAAGGATCATCATCCACAGAAATAGCACTACTAAAAGATCTGGTGTTAAATACTCCCAGGTCACAGTCAACGCACTCATTGTTAAAGCTCATGAAGAGGAAGATATCCGTAGTTAATGAAAATATTTGAAAGAGTAAAATTTGATTTAATTTGTAATTTTTTTTTAATCCCAAGTAATGAAAACTGAAGTTTTCTGTCAGGGAAAGTGAGCTTTTTGTGGTGCTGGGCAAAAATCTTTTCCTTTACTTTTTCCCCCACAGGAAAAGAGAGGAGGAAAGGGAAAAGGACTCTTTGAATCCTACTTACTAAATTTAATTTAAAGCATCCTTTTTTGTGAAAGACTTTTTTAAAATAAAAAGAAAAAAACCCCTCATTTTGAGCTAGCTGGGCATTTTGTCATGAAAAAGTTTGATGGAAGACTCACACCATCTTTATTAATCTCAATTACTGTTCTCAATCCAGAGTGTTGCCAAGTATTAGATACTGGGTGGCAGGAAAACAAGTTTGTGAAATGGTTTTAATGCTGTAACTCTTAAATATTTAAAAATCCTTAAATGGATAAATAAATACTTGACAGCATATGATTGCTATTTTGCACAGTGAAAGGTACTTGTATGTGGGCATGATTAAGCCTAAATGCAGCCTTATGGCAGCCTTATGGCAGCTTAATTAATGTTAGACTTCAAGCATTTCTTAATTTGTTAATACTTATTTCATAACTGAAAAGCCTGATGGTTCTAATATTTTTAACAATGCTTTCCTCAGTTTTAAGTTTGCACTATGGAGAGGGAACAGGGGAAATAGTATTCGTTTCACATTAACAGGGAACAGTCCCACTCCACTTTCAGAGCAAAATTAGGGTGACACCTACTCCATTTTTAAGCTGTAGTTGTGCATGTTTCTGTACATCTGTGTGCAGAACTGTAGAATTATGGTAAAGTTATTAAATAGGTCACAATTAAATACATGCATCTCAGTGGTAGCCATAAGAAACTACTGCTTAGGATAAAATTGTTCTATGAAAAGAAATGACTAAATGTAAACCAGTTTTACAGCATTGAAATATCTGCAACAACTTGGAGAGCTAACTGGTCAAGTATCACTAAACACTATATGATAAACTGGGCTCACTGCCAGCAGGTTTATATTATGAGCAGGTGAAAATGTGACAGAGGCATGCTGTGATAATCTCTGTAATAGCTTAAAGATGCACCTGTGTCTTTAACAGGACACACTAGTCGAAAACTATTTGAACAATAGATTTCTGCACCTAAATGACTAAGGGGGGGGGGGGGGGGGAAACTAACAGGGTGCTAAGAAGTGTGCCCATCAAGGGTATGTGCCATAAATACCATAGGAGAGAACCAGATTGTCAGCCTTTTAAGAGGTTAGCAAATATCTCTTGCTCTCTCCTGCATTCCCATTCAGCTCAGCTGCAGTTACGTCTAGAGCAAGCCAAACTAGTTCTGCCCATCTTGCAGCTATTAAAAAAAAAAAAAAAGTGTTTAATTGAAAACAGCAAGATGCAAATCTCTTTGATGTAGCTTCAACCTCATTCCTATGTCCTCAGATGACCTGCAGTGGAAAATTAACCAGCAACTCACATGTCAAGATATGTGTAATGATTGCCTTTAGATGAGCCAGTGGCAACAAGGGGAATAGCGAGTGGCAGCATTCCTTAAGAGCTTTAACCTTTTAAAGCTCAGAAGTCTCTTGTTGGTGGTTCTGCCACTGTGATTCAGCAGTAGTTCTAGCCAGCAAGACAAACTCCAAATTTGGTCCCTTGTGCTGCATGTTCAGGCATGCTCCTTTGGTATATTTAAATTTAATGGTCTAGTTTAGCAGTGATGAGGCAGCATCTCCTGTTTAAATCTCCCTTACCTTGCCATGAAACTGAGACCCTGAAACTTGCCATGTGTTGCTCTAATTCTGGACACTGACTATGTGACACTGTGATGCAACCTGGTTTTCTTGCTTCAGAGCTCCTTTTGGGTAAGCTTTATCTAATACTAGCCTGCACTGCCTTGAGCTATGTGGTTTGGATCAGAGAGAATGTCAACAAAGATTAAAACATGGAGAGAATGAAAAATAAACCAAACTGGATGGCAGTAAAGAGGGCAGACTGCAGTCTGTTTCCTCTGACATTCATCCGATTTTTTCTTAGGAAGGCACAGCAGCAAGTTATTTTTCATTTGGAATTGTTAGTATGACCATTTGCTACTGTTTTTCCCTCCAGGGAACTGTTTATGACAAAGATCAAGCATGTGTGCATACCATCTCTAGCTAAAAGAAGGATAAAATAAAAATCTTACCAGTTACAACCACAGTGTTGGAATTTGAATCCATGAAATCTATGCTCTGGAAGGTGAAATCTTCTTGTCTTTCAGTTCCAAACGGTATTATAATTTATGCATCTGTGGCAAACTTCTTCATTTGGGGCACCTTTTTTTCTTCAAACTGTGATGTGTCTGGATTCACATGACAGCGATGATTTGTGATTCATCCAGCTTTCAAAGCAAAAATTGTTACGTCTCTGTATTAAAGACAGAAGTCTGACTGACCAGCTGACTGACTGGGACTGCTCCAAACTTCTTTTCCTTCTTCAGGCGTGCAGTAGTATTTAGGAAGATCAGGAAAGGCTTAAAGAAAAATCTTGCAAAATATCAAGCAATATTTTTCATCAGAAACCTGTTTATGTACAAGGAAACAGAAAATTCATTGAATCAATTTTATTATATGTCTCTGGATATTCTATTTTTAGAACAGTTGTAATTCACTTTAATCATGATCAACGACTTAACTACAAAAACATCTCTGTCTGTTTCCACTGTTCTTAGACTTTTTCTTATTGACTTAAAAAACTGATGGCTAATTTTGCTGTTCCTCTTCATAGCAGTTATCTAATTTACTAATCTTGATCTTTATCATATGCTCTTTATAAAAGAGTCCAAGCACCTTACACTTTTAAAACCAAACACTAATAGGAAAATGTGCATATTTGCTAAACCAAAAAAATTATTCAGTAGTATGCTTGAATAGGCAAAATGTTAAAAAAACCTCACTCCAACTTGCAAGGTGAAAGAACTCTAGAAGCTGGGTTACAGCTTGCTGAAACTGGCGAGTTTAATAGCTGGTCTGTCTTCATTAAACTGAAGCCTGAGAACCAATAGGGGGCCTGAAATCAAAACATATGCATATTGTCACTGCCCAAAACAAAAGCATATGAAAGTTCTCTTGGGAATCATAAATATGTGGGCAGAGGGTTTCGCTGGGTCTTGCTGTGAGTAGGAAGTGTGTGTGTGTGTGTGTGTGTGAGAGGGAGGGAGGGAGGGGAGAAATATGCTAAGAATAGAAAGCCACTATATAATCTCAAGGGAGCTGGTAATTGTGAGACCTTAAGAAAAAAAAAAAAAATCTCTGAAGAAATCTCTTGGTTGGGTGGTGGCTGAATGAGCCACTGTTTGAAATACCGTTTGGAGCTATGAGCTGTGTCTGTCATCTAAATCCTCCTGTACTGAGACACAAAGAAATTTGTGGATTCTTTCAAATAAAAAGATCCTGGTTCCACCATCCATTTCTTCCCCTGGCTAATACAACTTGCAAAGGTAACTTTTGCTAGCCGCTGAGGCTGAAGAAGCAGCTAATACAGTAAACACAGAACTCTCTGCAGCTTTAAATAAGGCAAAATCTGCCACTGACATCAGTGAATTACACCTAAAATTCCACAGTCTTTCATTCTCCTATGCAATTAAGATTTTTATCAATTAATTTTTCTGTGTGATGAGTAAAACTCTTCCTATGATACTGAACAGTGGACATACCAATCTTCTCATAGTTATTTCAGATTTATGCTTTTTAATTTTTTTTAAATTATAGATATTATCAATTTTAAAAAAATCTAAATACAGGGTGGTCTAATGAACAGAGTATATGCAAGGAATAAAGCAAGATTCAAGGTCTATAGCTGCTTAATTAATTTCCTGCATGAGAAATTATGTGTTTTGTTTGGGTCATTATAGCTGCTTTATTAGATATATACGAAGGGTATTCCTTGAATGCTGTAAAATACTAGGTATTTTATTAGATATTTTTGCATAGTGTAGATGTAAGTTTATTAGATCCATGCACTCTGAAACAATTGATATTATCTGTCTGGACTGTAGTACTAGTTTTCAAAGTTTTCATAACCAGCAAAAGAAAGTAGAAAAAAGGTAGACTAAGGAAGATTATTTCACTAATTTTTTTATGAAGAAGCTGATAGAAATTTCCGGGGGAAGAAAAAAACCAAACCCAAGACACTTTTTAATGACTCATCAGATAAGTAATGTCTTCAACAGTTAAGTTAGTCCCTTTCTGTAAGTAGAGGTTTGCTGATTTGTAGATTCTGAGACCTAAAGATTGGTAGTCAAGATTCTGAGACCTTTCCAGTACTGTTATATGCTTGTGCAAATGTGGGAGGAATGCTAGTGGTTTGAATAAACCAGGAATCCGAAGTGCACTGAAATTCCTTTTTTAATTGATTGCTTCTGTTCCTAAGCTTTATGTGATGGTAGTATACTTGGAGGAATAATGCATGTATTGCAGCTGCATTACATTTCTGTAACAAGCAGAAAATAAAGGATATGGTAGTTCAAAAAAGAATAACCAAATCTTCTGTTTAGGCCTAAGTTCTACTGAGAATTTTAATTCAGAAAGGAAACCTTTTCTTTCCCCTAACATTTCTTCAGCTGAAGTTGAAGCTACTCTTGAAACTTTTATGAAAGTGTGATTTTAGCTCTAGTATTAGCACTCATATGCATGTATATGCCCATAACAATAGATACCCAAGTCACTGGATATTTGAGGTCTGTGCAAATTAATCTCCCCATCCATAATTAAGAAACCAAGCCCTAGATAGCTGAAGGCAAGTGACAGACACAGCTGACTCAGCTAAACACTGGCTGTGTTTCTTCTTGCTATACACAAATGTGATTGATTGGCGTGGCACTTATCTTGAGGTAAAGAAGAAATGGAAGCAACTCAAATATGAAAGCTGTGGTTATCACCTTGAATATTTTTCTGTACAGTTGTCCGATACATTTAAAAATTATTTGAACTGCTGAGTAAGAGAAAAAAATATTTTCTGTAAATGCATTCTGACCACAGAACTGCCAGAACACTGCTTAAAGAGGTTTTTTAGTACTGACGGTAACAAGAACTGAATATGGCCCTTCATTTAGAAAAAGCTCTTTAATTTTTATCTCTTTTATTATTACTTACAGATTATTTTATTTCTTGTTATTGGCAGGCACTGACCGATGTTTTAAACTGTTAAGTGGAAGTGTTTAATATATTCCAATTTTTATCTCAGCTGTTCAACATTTAATGAGAGGAGGGAGAAAGCAAGCCATTGTGCTATTTAACATTAAACTATAATGGGACTTTAAATCGAAATCTCAGGATCTGACACTGTATTTCTTTTCCATTCTAATAAAAATAAATGATCCTCAGGAAAGACTGAAGCTGGTCTTTAGGTAGATGGAATGCAATGTCATAAAAAGAGAAGAGACAAACATTTCAGGGTAAAGCTCACTGTTTGCTGTGGACCAATGTCTCTTCTATAACAAACTCCACAGAAATGGTAAATGGTGATTTCACTTACCTTTTTTTGAATAGAAATTATTAAATATTTTATGGTTTTGCCTTATTTATATTAGTTCTTCTGCAATTGATACCATCAGTGTATAACCAGTGCTTAGCAATAATGGAAAAAATGAAATTGTATATAATTTAAAAGTAGCCAAGCTGTTGGGTGGCTGTTGTAATTTCAGTTCTGTATTAGCAAAAACTAACTGCTGTTTATGGACAGATTTTTTTATTTTCTTTTGAATCGTTTGTAATAGTTTAATGCAAGGAGAAAGTACCTTAGCAGGGGAGCATGCAACTCCTGATCAATGGGTTGCTTTTGTTCAGGCATCATTTACCATGCACAAAGAGACTCTGCAAGCAGGATACACACAAGTAATTATTTATCAGCTAATATGCAAAATAGATAGTTAGGGCTAACATTACTAGGCTAAACAGTAATATGCTTACCACTTCTGATAAGAAAACTGATGAGCCTTAGCTGGCCAGGAAGTTTTCAATATGCTGGGGAAAGTTGGTCTCTGCCATTTGTTGATATGGGCTAATCCTCAGCATTACTGAGTTATCTTTGCATTTTCTGCTTTTCTTTCCTTCTGTATCTTTTCTCTTGAATGTCTCACCAGGTAACTACTGTCAGTCCAACAACAGTGCTTCTGTGACTGTACCTTCTTGTCTTCCATGGCTTTAGCACTGTTGTGTTTTTGAGAGTATCAGTGAGATCGCTTCATCCTGTTGAGGAAAGAAAATACGAATCTACTGTAGTATGTCCTTTAAACCGTTTGAACGGAGGAGCGACCTTAGGGTGGTTTTGGTCAGTCCAATGACAGGCAACAGAAGTGCATAACAATAATGTGAAGCACTCAAGACACTGTTTTGAAACCTTGTCTCCAGGTCACAGAAGTGTTCCCCTATGGTGTAAGTGCAAAGGTAAGTTTGTTTCTGTGCAAATGTACTGTTTGTACATGTATTTCCATGTACTTTTCACATCTTTTACTTTGATACTTGTGTCTGCTATTTATGAAATAATTAAGCAATCATATGCTTGGGGTAGGAAGGCTCCTGGGAGTGAGTCAACACCTGGATTCTACTTTCTAATTGACAACTGTGTGCTCGTTTTAATCTCTGTACCTCAATTTTATAGTTTGTAATAATGAACAGCAGGCTGCTCACCTAGCTTTTCCAAAACTCTCTTCCACATTGACAACGCTCACTGCAGTACACGGCTGAAGAATGCTATAAAAATGTAATTTTTTGTACTTATATTCCCTTGCAAACCTTCTGCCTCTGCCACCTGAGTTTAAAGAATCTGGCGTTAGCTCCATGGCTTGTCATTCTGTGCCTTTCAAATGAAGACTTTGGAAGTTGTGTTGGAGTTTTGTTAAGACGCGCACCTGGGCTGGTACTTGCCGAAAGCCGCACCTTGCCAGGGAGGACGAGGGCTGCCCCCTCAGCCTGCGGCCCCCTTGCCGGGAGCTTGCGGCCAGCCTCCCCTCGCCTCTCTAGCCTTCACTCCTAGACAAACTTCGCCAGACTGTTTACTGTCACCTCCCCCGTCCTTTCGTTTCCCCAGCCGCCCCACGACCGCCGTCCCCGCCTTCCAGCGGCCGCTTTTTCTGTCAGCCAAGCCCCGGCGGCTGCCCTCCGGGCCCGCCCTCCGCGGCTGCCCGTGCGGGACCGGGCCGCACCGCCACCCCGTCCGGGGCGGGCCGCGGCGGTGGGAGCCCGCCTCAGAGGAAGTGATGGAGGACGAGGGAGGAGGAAGAGCAGCCGCTGGTAAGAGGGGAAGGAGAGCGCTCGGGAGCTCCCCCGCGGCCTGGCCTCCGGCCCCTGCCCCGTCTCTCCCCTCATGCGGCCAACCCGCTCGTTTCGCCTCCCTCCTGCTCTTGCCCTCAAGCCGGGCCAGCTGCCCACCCGCAGAGGCTGGACGGCGGTGCCTGGCTGACGCACCGCCCGCCCGGGCTTTCCGAGGGCGCCGCCGGCGCCAGCCCGCGCCTCCTGTGAGGAGCCCGCGGCGTGTCCCCCCCGCCGCGCCGAAATGGCGGGCTCCCCGCGGCACCGCGGCTAGGCTTTCCAAAAGCGGCCAAAACGCCGCAAAACACTCGGGCCTTTCCAGGAAGACTTTGCTCAGTCGCTTGCGGTCATGACCGGGCGAGCCCCGTCTCCTCACTGCCGTGCTCCCAGCGCTCTGCTTTCACAGGATCGCTTGAGGGAGATGGTCCAGTCCGACTCCCCTGCACAAAGCGGGGTCCACCAGGGCAGGCTGCTACAGAGTTTTTTTCCCTTTTCCCAAGCGTACAGGTAACTTTTCCTGGTTTTAGACTAGTACAAACCTGTCCTGAAGCAGAGATGAACTGGCGTGGTGATTTCTATCAGCTTTAGTTCTGCAGGTGATGCTGGTTGAAGGCTCGTCTCCAACCCGCCTGTTTCCAGTGTGCATTTAGAGGTCTCACAGCAGACAGGTGCACAAGTTTGGGACTTTAATGGCTAAGTACTTGAGAACTAAAGAGCAGAGGGAATACTGTGTAAAAATATTTCTAGGTTTTTAAGGCCAGATCTCAGGCAGCATCAGCAAGTGTTTACCCAAACTGAGCAAAAGCATGGTTTAACAAAGGAAGCATGGTTTAACGGGGACAAAAGGAGCAGTAAACACATTGTTTCTTGACCACAGAAGAATAATTAGTTGTATTATTTTGGTGTGGAAATGAGATATAAAAGGCTTTCTATACTGCAGAGTACCTATCCTTTCTTTTAAAAAGTATTCAGTAAAAACTTTCTTTGCTGATCATGAGCTGACTGTAGAACAAGAAACACATGGTCTCTAATGGTGAATTTTTTTGGAAAAAAGCCACTCACCCCTCATCTTTCATCAGAAGTGAATTTACTGGTGTTTCTGACTGTCAGCAAAGAGCTGCTCTGCCCAGCAGAGACCAACAGAGAGAACTCCGCCATTCAGTACGTGGTGGACTTTGCTGCTTTGCAAGGAATAGCTGTTACGTTAGTTCCCAAATGGCAGTGCTCCTGGTGCTTGGTAAGGGAGCTGGTTTTAGGACAGGTGGTTCTTCTGCACATGCTCCACCGTGGATTTCCAAGGGAGTCTGGCGTGTGTGGTGTTCCTGGTTTATATTTGACTAGGAGCACTTCCAACAATCTCTGTTCACGGACTTGCTTGGATAAGGGCCCGTTGCGTCACCTCAGTTAGCTTTTGCACTGCTTTTCCTCCTGTTCTGTTTTTATACTCTTCTTTCTTAATTTGTCACGCTAGCAGGTAAATGGAGAGAAAGTGAATTTATCTTCTGAAACACATTTTAAGTTGCTGCTATTTATCTAAAGCACCTGCTTCATCCCCTTCAGTAACATAATGATGTTGTTCATTAGTTCCTCTAGCTGCTCATGGCTAAATGCGCTGTAGTCAGATTGCTCTATTTTTTCCCTCCTATCAGCCACTTATGAAAGTCAAACATTTGTAATAATGCTATCATTTGGTTTTGGTTTTTTTTGGAAGACTCTCAATTCTGCTGATGTTTTTAAATAAAATATCTCTAGATGAATGGGACTTGGTTTTTCATGTCCAAGCAAACATTGTACTGTTGGACACTTCAGTTAATGTCTATGTTTTTCCCCTGACTTTTTTATTGCTCTCAAATTGAATGTTTAGAATAGTTCTTCCATCCCCTTCCTCTTTTGGGATAGCTGCTATTGTTTTTAGGTATCGTCTGAGTTTTGGCTGAGTTATTTAATAGGATATACCTGTGTTTAAAATAATTATGGAACAATTGGCAATAGGTTGAGTGTACAGCACACCTCAGGAGTATATTGGAGTCAGCCATTAGCTCTTCTTGTGCAAATGGTGCTTTTCAGTTCGTGTCGTGCTGCAATTGAGATGCTACAATTAGGTCTTGAGGTCTGTTCCTGTTTTTCAGAGGGCAAAATTGCTAACACTTGCAGGTTTCTAAGCCCTTTTATAGGTCCTAGGCAAACCTTACTGTTGAGAAGTAGGCCAGATATTGACCTAGAACTTGAGGTTCTTGTTTTAAAATTGGCCTTGGCACAAGGTTTTTTTTTTTTATTTTAGAACACTTTGAAAGTTAGATCTGTAGGTGTTAACCATCTAACAGAAAGGCTAGGAAGGACATTCAGTGAGTAACAATGTATATACTCTGGAGCCTGAGAAATAGTTAGTTACTGGGTGAGAAACCTGTACATCTAGTTTAACAATTGCATTAATGAAGCCTTAAATTTCCATCTGTCTCTCTAGGAAGATGGAAATCTCCCTGCCCTCCATGAAATCCATGTTAATGAGTTTATAGGCAGAAGGTTAGTAGCCTGGGAGGTGGAACCACAAAATTCAGGTAGTGTATAGGCACTATATCTATCATTAATGTGGTCTCCACATCTAGGAAAGCTACTCAGAGCTCTAAGATGAGACTGATCAACAACCATGCCTCTTCAGTATAACTAAAATCTCATGTATGGAACAGGTAGAATTTTACTCAGACTGAGGAGTGTGTGTATCTAAGAGGTAAGGGCTGTCATAATCTCCTTGCTTTCAATGCTACAGGTAAGGCAAGTTACTGAAACCTTGCTTTCTTTAACATAAATAGGTAGTTATGGTCTGGAAGGAAAGAAAACAGGAAACAAAATCGTAACTACTTCCCTCAAAGAAGAAATACAGTCCAAAACCCAGCAAACAAACTCAAGTCCCTTTCTGTAATAGCATTGCAATGAATACACTCCTTCCCTTGAAGGAAAGTATGAGAAAACAAACAACACAAGAGAAAGTCTAGCCGGTTTAAATTTGCAAGTGGGAGGTGTGCAGACATTATGGTTGTGAGTGTGTTATAAGCACCTATGTAGAACGGGCTGGTATGTATTTTCCACATTGTATAACGGTTGCGTACTGAGAGACTCCCAAACACTTCGTGTGGCAATTCACAGTTCTGGTGTGTTGTCTTTGCAAAATGATTGGCAGACCCTCAGGTCGCACATATCTGAAGTAAACTGTGTCCTGCTCAGTTACTGAGAGGTCTGTGGATGCTTAAAAATGTTGTGTTGGTAACCTTTGCAACTGCTGTCTGGTGGCTGGTCTTTATAGTATTACTGACAACAGATGGCAAATGGCTCCGCTGATGTAATTCTTGCTAGTGTTTCATTCCTGTGAAGTTGCACAGTTTCAGAATCTCAGAAAGTGCCTCCATATTTTTTCTGTGTAATGATTTCAAGCTAAACTAAATAAAAACATTTTATATTATTCAAATTCCCATGGTGTCATGTGACATTTTTGTAATGATTGCCTTGCAGCAGTTTCAGATAAGTGCACGTTTGGTAGCAATTTAAGGCCTGTGTCCTTTAAGTGATGCTTATTAGTACGTAACAGATGCTGTTTAGAAACATTATGCCTTTTAAGAGGCTCTGCTTTTAGACTACATGTTCTCATTCCAGGCAGACTGTGGATCAGGCAAGCTTGGAGGTATGCTGTCGTTTATGCAAAGCCTAAGTGAATTTTCTGCTCTGAAGTCAAGCCATGTGTTTTTCCTTGTTTCTTCCATTCTGGTCATAGCTGCCTTGCCGTGTTTTTCCCCCTAGTCATATCTTTGGCTGATTGTCAAGCCATTACAATCAAAACCTTTTGCATTTTTAACCACCAGCAGTGGTTTCTTTTGTCCTTACAGAAGAGCCTGTGTAAACTGAATTTAAACAATCTCAGTCTTACTGTCAAGAGCACAGCAAGCACAGAGTTAGCCCTCTATTGCCAGACTGTCCTTCCTTCTCTGCTGCTTCCTCCTCCCAAAAGGAGAAAAAGGGAAAAGCAGAGCCATGCTGATTTTGGAGTACTTTCAAAGACATGTAGAATAGCTGACACAATGGCACAGAGAAACAAGAAAGATGTTTACATATTTCCTCCACTACTTGCAGATGTTTTTTAAAGCAAGTTCTGAGACAGGCTAAGAGGCTTATGATAGCTAGTGCAGGTGATGTATTAATTTACAGCCGCATAATAAATATAGCAAAGTGGAAATTACTGGGGGAAGGGTTTTTTTCTTTCCTTTTTTTCTCAAATTAATTGCTTTATTTTGAGATTATTCTGGCTGTACAAATTGCTCCTCGCAAATAATTTGGAGAAAGGCTGCTGGGCTTTCTTAGGCAGACTTATGCACTCTACTGGTGGGAACGGTAAATTTGTCAGATGTAAAGCATTTGCAACTCATATTATGTGGTAGCTGAAACTGGTATCCCTGAAAATATAGACAGTTGTCCCATATTTTCATTGCTACTTAGTGGTTTGTTTTGGGTTTTTGTTTGTTTGTTTTGGTTTTTTTTTTTTTGTGGAACATTGTTCTTTCGATAGCAAACCAGGGCTTTCAGGTACTCTTGGGATGCCACACATACTGCCATAGTTTGTATGACATGAAGGTAAGGGCTGTGTGTAGTGTGGCCTTAGGTTTCCCACACCTGCTTTGAATGATGGTAGTAATAGGGAAATGTATTTAATGTGGCACATAAATACTAGCCCTGGTGCCAGGTTGTGACAGTGGGTGTTTTGGTAATAATTTTAAATGCTCCTTGGTCTTAAAATACAGCTATTTTCTGAAGCTGCCCTAACTGTCAGTCTGTCTGGCTTCTCCGTATGGGATGAAATCATCTCCAGGCTAGACCGTTTGCCAAACTCAGTTGTCATTTCCTGCTGTTTCACTATTCCTTGTTTATCAGTATGGGGGACATTGTCTTCCTCTTTTCCCTTGAGTTATAGGATGACTTTTGACCAGTCCTTTCTATCTTCCATCTTTGTAAAGGGTTGAATTGCCACTATCTACATTTGAACTTGTGATTCATAAAAGCTCTACTGCTGTTCACAGAATCTTTTCTGTCATTTTCCTTTCAAATCAGCTTCTTTGAATAATGAAAATACTTCAATGATATATTTCAGTGCCATTTGGGGCCTCCCATTTCTTCTTTGCTTAGATTTCAAGAGTCAGACTGTAGTTTGAGGTCAGGCCTAGACTATGAACTTCTGCTAGCATAGCTATTTTGGCTCTTGGTGTGATGAAGTGGGATGTAGCACCGACATACCCGCTGGGAAAAGCCCCTGAGATGGACACGGTCCTTCTGGAAAACTTGTATATTTTTCTTGTATGTTTTATTTTGCTTAAGGGGTAGACAAATAATTAAGTTGACAAATTTAGATTTTTGTTCTTGGATATGCAAGAAAATCCATGCCACTGCCTTCGGTAGTTGAAGTTAGCCTTTTCCAGGAACATTTCTGTCCGTTTCTTGGTTGTATATAAAGCAGTACATATTACAAACTCAGTTCTGATGTGCACAGGTTCAGAGGTATTAGCAGCAATCCCACTGAATCAATGGAATTTCCTTGAGGAAAACCTGATGTGAACATGAACCATAAAGCCTTAAATTACAATGTCCCTTTTCTTCAGTACTACATCTTCTCTGAATTATTCTGCAAGCTCCCTCTTACATCTAAGCTCTGTGAAAAAGAGAGTTAAATGTGCAGAAGTATGAATTCCTGATATGTCATAGTTACAGCTGGTAGCACTTCCATGGTTTAACAGTATGCTACAGTTTTTATTTATAAAGTCTGTTTCTGGGCCATAGTACCTCAGCTTTTTTCAATTACATTAGGTTAGAGCTTAGTGCAAAACATGCCAGTCCAGATGTGCATTCTGTGTATAACAGGACAAGGGGTAGCCTGTTTACACAGATGTATTTTAATTTATCTGTACTGTGCATGGGTGTGGCTTTATTTTTGTTAAGTGTAACATTGCTAAAGATCCATCTGAGGGATGGAACGTGTTTGCTGGAACTTTCAGTGCAGGAGTACTGCAGGTTAGAGTTGATTAATGCCATTATGTGATCCCTTCAATATGCACTTGCTTTTCTAGGTTTGAAAATGTTTTAAATAATGTGGTTTCATCTAGATATTTTTCCAAAGGGAGCCAAATACTTAAATCAATTATTTAATTCCCTCATCTATTTTTTTTTTCATTTCATAAACTTTAAGTTTTGGAAAGTAAATAACACATGTGGCTTGTAGACCCTGGTCATACAAGGGCCTGAGGGCCTTCAGAGCTCGTTGAAGTGAGTAGAAATTGAAGGTGTTTGACATTTTTCAGAGTTAGGCTTGCCGAGTCTCTGCCTCGCTCATCTATGTTCTCCTAAATAGATGTGTATACTTAAAGCTATTTCCTTCCCTTTTCTGAAATCAGTAGTAGAAATGTGTTAGTGGGGATGGGATGGCTAATATGATAGCATCCTGCATTTGGGATGTCTAACATTTGGTCTGCCCTGCATTTGAGTGACAGAATTTGCAGTAATGACATATATAGCTGCGGCTGAACTCATCTCTTTAATCTGCTTGGTTTCTTAATTGGCAATGGGATTAGGATTATTCATTTCCCTTCTGCCTTCATTTATTGATTCCACAGCAGAAAGTTATTTACAGATACTTGTATTTAGTTTGTCTTCTGAAGCCCTTCTTGCAGTTTGAATTGTGATAGAATAGTAATATATAAATGGCATTTTTGGATCGAAATGTGGAAACCTGTTAACGCCGATGCATTTTTTTTTTTTTTTTTTTTTCCATCCTTGATGTTCTAAGAGTGATTGCTCTATTGGTAATGGTGAAGAGCAGTGCAGTGGGGAAGAACATTGTTTTCATTAATGATGTACGGCATGTGGTTAAGCGCTGCCTTGCCGTGTTGGACAGATATCACACCACAGCCTTTGCCCACTAGTTCTGTTGCCACCACACATTGTTAGGATACTGAAATTTCACTTACGCTAAAACTTGGGCATTTGACATGTACTTGCTCAATTAAATTCAGGATATGAGAGTCAGGTTCTGCATGTACTCCCGGGAACATGCCAAAGACCTCTTCCTTCAGTTGAAAGGTTAAATAAATATGGTTGTCTAATGATAACCACATGCATAGAGCTGTTCAAACTCATTGGAAGGAACAGAGAAGAGTTGATGTTGAGCATTGCTGTTTAACACAGAGCTTCCACTCCTGGGAGAGGGTAATGGAAAGCATTTTTGTTATATGTGCAAATTTAGGACAAAAAAAGTTATCTTTAGATCCTAGACACTGTCATGGTTGTGCTGCCATAGTGTGACAGTGACAGTCCACAGGAGAACAGAGAACAGTTTGTGTTATATGACTTTGTCTTTTTATGTTGTGACTTCAGAGGCACTGATAAGGAAAATGTCACACCCTTTTGAAGTGGTAGATAAGACATACACTTAACTGATAAGAAACCAGACAGAAGATGCAGTGATTTGTTGGGGGCCACAAAAACACACCTGTGTTAAGAATAAATCTTAGGAGTTCTGATCTTCATTGCCTGGTTTAATTACAAGAACATTCCTTCCTAAATATTGACAAGATGTACAGTCTTTTTGTGTTGCTGCACGTATGTTTGTCTCATTGCAAAGTGTTCTCTGATTAAAAAAAAAAAGGGAAAATACCTCTTGAACAAAGAAACTCACAAAACTGTCAGAAACACACAGAATCTGCTGAAGGCCTATTTTTTTTTAATTGTGAAACATATTGGCATGAAAATAAAGCCAATAAATAAAACCAATATTGCTATTGCAAGCATTAGAAATGGCAAAGCTGAATAAAAAGTGAAACTTAGAAATGTTAGGTTATTTTTATCTGTCTTGTTTCTGCACCACTAGAAATCACACTTAAGTATTTTTCATACTTCTACATGTAAAAATATGCACAAAGTTGCACAAATGTAGGAAGATGCACAGCCCAGATACAAATCCTGTGGTGACTGATGGCTCTTCTGTAAACATACAACTCTTAATGGATGCATGTAGTATCCTTCTCTGTGTTTGTAGAACATGAAAAAGTAGTTGTAGGATAAATGATTAATTCAGACATAACACTTTTCATGCTTCATCTACAGTGAGGTTGATGTGTTTTGCTTTACAATCTGGCTGCATCCTAAATGCCCCTACAAATTTCTGAAATGGGCTTTTCAACAAGTATTTCGTGGGAGTGCCAGCAATACCTCAACGCATCTTAATCATCCCAATGGTGTGTCTAGTCTGAAATAACTGCATCACCAACTTGTTGGCTTAAGGAAACAGTATTAATAAGAACAGAAAATTCTTAATGAAAGCAAGTATCTCTTGTTTAATAAATTGTGTATTGGGTTCATGATCAAAAAGGACTTAAGTATATTGGCAATACATACTAATTTGAAACTTAAATGAGTATTTAAAACACATTACAGAGACAGAGCTGATTGTCCTAAGTTGTAACTGTTGTTGGATAATGGCAAAATAGTAAAACTAATACATTGGTGCTAAAATGACTAGTCTAGTGAAAAAGCACTTGAGGAATATAATAGTGATTTGAATTTCTGTAGTATTATATTCACAAGTCAAGTCTGTGGTTATGTATATATTGTAGTTAAATTATTTCTATTACGGCACAGGGTTTAGCTACAGAGGATATAGAAGGATCATCAAAAAGAATCTTCAGAATATCTGATTAGATTGAAGCATGTCATTTACCTTTAGGCAGTACAGCAGTCTGTAGTTTCACTTGTGGAATTTCACATACAAGTGTGTGCACCATGTGTTTTTTGTTGTATTGAGGATAAATTCTTTTCCCATGGAAAAATATTTCCTGCTTATTTTAACTGATAGAATGAGATTCTTGCTGAATCTGTAATGATGGGGGTCTGTCTCTAATCTACAAAAGTTAATTTCTAGTTTAAGGTGGAATATTGTCTTCTATTTTGTGATCGCATTTGTTATTTATCTACCCGATGCAGAACATAAGCATGTTAATCAGATCTATCTGGATTCCCACATATTGATCTTTTTGGATCATAAGTGAAGTGAACTTTGTCTGACTTTTACCTCTCAAGAAGGATATTTGTCCACTTCATGAAACCGCCATAAAATTCAGTTCTCTATTCTGGAGAAAATCAGAGGTGGAATAGCAGTGGGTTTAGAAAAAGCTGAGTTTAGGGATCAGGACTGAAACCGGAGCCTTGGTTTATGCCTTATTGGCAGAGCTGCGTGATGTTTTACGCTGAGGTACCTATAGGTGCTAGAGTAGTATCTCATAAAGATGACTGAGTTGTATGGGCAGTACCTGCTTGTTTGTATAGCTGGTTTTAGCTGGAGCTTTTCACTTTAAAAATCAGATTCTTAGTGCAAATCGATGACAAATCACTAGAGTGAGAGGAGATGCACTTACACATCCTCGTTTGAGAATGTGGCCCAGACTGCTCCATGGAAACAAAAGAGAGGAGAAGCAGAAGCAGTGTTAGTTTTTGCTTTAAAATTTATTCTGTATGCTTGAAATGGAAATGTGCCCATTCAGATTTCTCATTTATTTATTTCTAGAAAAGTGTTTTTTTTTTTTTTTGTGGGTTTGGTTTTTTTTTTTCAGTGGAATTGCATATACTTCCTTGTCCTTTGTCCTGAATGCCGGTGCCCTGTAAAAGACAAAGTCTGGTACCTGTCTGTAAACCCTTCATTCTCACTGCCACCGTAGAATCCACCAGGATGATGTCTTGACCTTGTTTACCAGCTTTGGCTATTTAAGATGGCAGCCACTTCAGCGCGAATGTCAGGAATCCCTCTAATGCAGTAGGCCTCCCGTTCTAAATTTACTCTCCTTATGGTTTATGGTCCCTCCTCTGTGGCTGCAGCAAGAGGCCCCCTTTTTATGACTCACCCCTCCTGCCCCCCTTCGCTCCCTCCCTTCCTCGCTCCCTCCCTTCCCCAGATGGTAACCCTTTGTGCACATCGCCTGTTTGAAAGAAGTGCTCGCTGGGTGTCTAGCAGATTGGCTGCCACAATGTGGTCTTTTGTTGCCGCTAGGTAAGATCAAATTTGAATGAAATCCTGTAATTCTGATTAGGTTAAAAGGCTGTCCTTGGAACTTTGCAATTTTGGTATCCCAAGATGCTGATAGGGGCCTCAGACTGAAGCACTCACAGGAGAACAGCACTGCTTTTCTTTTAAAGAGAAGTTAACAAATGATTTTGCAATTCATTTTGGAACCTTTATAACATCCTGTTAGCCAGCAATAATTATTGTTGTATTCAAATGCCTAATAACAATAGTTACGGTTAGATTTTGTAGAGGTTTTTATTTGTTGTTTCTGTATGCAAAAAAAAAAAGCGTAAAAGGAACATATAGAGGAGGGTGAATATAATTTCTTCACTTTGTACTGGGGAAAACTGGGAAACACATTAGTTAACATTAAAAAAAAAAAAATCAAACTCGTGTTTTTTCTCCTGCCTATGGGAGCTGAACAGTAGTAGTGGTATGTGCATGTGTGTGTACCAGTTTTGGGGGGGGGATGTTCACAAAAGCCAGCCTTAGCACAACTGACTTCTTGAGGATACTCCAAGGTATCTAAAGTTAGACTTTTGCACCGTATTGTCACTAAAGAAACCTCGTTCTCACTCTCCTCCTTCCTGTATTAATGGAAAGTTGATCAGAAGTTTTCTCTAATGCCTCATTATTTAATTTGTGACACTATTTCATCCTTCCTTCAAATAGTCACTATTACCTTACAATACAAGCATGTTATATACCAGAAAGTTGGTGTAACTTCGAAGGTACTAGTTGTTTCGTTCAGTCAGGACAAAACGTGATTGTGCTTATTAAATTGCTTTGGCTTAACAATGGCAGGATGTAGCCTTGTAAGCAGCGTCTCATGAATAGTATTTATTAGCAGGGCTAAATACTACTTCAGTCTTACATGCTGCTCTTTTGCAAAGAATTAATTTACTAGTAAATTTACTTCAGTAAATTACTAAAGTTTTTAATAATAAACTTCATTTTTTCTTTTCCCTTATGTGGATTCTTTGCTTGATGGTGTTACACAGTACACCGGGGAAGGCTGCTGCAGAAGAAAACTGCCACTGCTAAGTACTGGCTGGGATTTTATAATGTGACTCAACTTGCCAGTGTTGCAATGCTGCTTTCTCTCCTGTTTTGTCACATACAAACATACTATGAAAACCATTTGCAGAGTAGCTTCTGTTCAGCATTCTGACTACATAGTTTTGCTGTCAAGCCTCAAGATGTAAGCTGATTGCCTGCAAAGGGCAGGAAAATAGCGTTTAAAGCATTTTAAGCAGTGCTGGATGGTGGTGAATTATCAGTTGTAGTTTCTTACCCTTTTGCTGAGGAATCAGATAGTGATCACTGCCAGAGGGAGGATGGTGCGATTGTGGGTGAATAGTCTGACCTGGTGCTACAAATCCCATGCTCCTACTTTTACATGGAAAAGTATATTTTCAATATGGTACTTTTATGATTCATAGTTTTTGAATCTTAATATAGACAGTTCTTGGAATGGTCCTCGTAAGACTGTGTATTGTCTCAGCTGTTTACTTTGCACTTACTATCAGTACAGTTATTTCACAATAAACTTGGGTCACAGGAGCTGCCATGTGAGAGCAAACCATGATTAAAAATGGAGGTTTCGGAGCTAAGATTCCAACTATAGCAGCATGGTAGAAGATTTTGTCCTCAGTTTGGGGCTTGCAAGGGTTGCAGGTGTAGCTTGTTGATTGAAAGCCCCTTAAATTGAAACTATTTCCTTCCTATGGCACAATACTATTTGTATTGCTAGCCCATTTCTTCTGATGTTCTTTATCTTGAGCTGGTGATGAGCCACCAATCAGTATGATTTATTATATTAGAAAGAAGTTGCTTGGTTCCTTGCAAGCACCGAGTTGGATGTTGAATCTAGGTAACAGTCATCAAATGTATGTAATTTTTGTTTGCAGGCAATTAACGAATACCTTGCATGAATACCCTTCAGCATTGAGTCACATGGGTTAAAAGTTTTGTTGCATAAAAGATGGTGGTTACTATTTTGAGAACTCTTATGTAGGTAAATATTTTAATATTTTTTTACATTATTTCATTGTTGTGAAAGTGCCTAATTGAAGTTACTCAAAAAAAGAGAAAGAGAAAACTAGTGATATACAACAGATCCTGGACTGACCCATAAAGGGGCAGTCTTCCAAGAAAGAGTGGAAGCTTTGGAATTCTTCTCCTGTTATATTTTTGGACCGTAGTAAAACTCAGGCTGTGTTTTGAAGTTTTTTTTGCTCTTACAGTTTTAAAGCAATTTAATTATACCTGGAGAAATTTGAGCCTGTGCTCGTTGAATTCAAAGGAGACAAATGTGATTTGATCCCATCATGGTTCTACTTTGTAAAATTGCATGTTAAATGGTAAATAACATATAGATAGGTTTTTACCAGCCTTACTATTTTAGACTAGGATTGTACAATAGGCTCTAATGGGAACAGTAAGGGCCCAGCTACACCAAACAGCTGCTGGAGCAACTGAGATTTTAAAACTTGTGTTTCTTAGTTCATTAAAAAAGTGAAAATGTCTTGTGTTTTATTTTAACTACAGGTCACCTCTACTTGGTAGATACATTAGCAGGAGATCCAGAGGTTCTGCAAATAGACGCTGAAACATACTATGACAAACTCTTGAAGAAATCGTTATCCACTCCTGATGTTTTTTTGATCCCTGGAGGAGAAGAGGTAGTAGGCCGATGTTTTTCATACTGCAAGTTAGATACTTGCAAACTAGTTTGTTGGTTTTATTCATGGTCTGTCTGTGAATAGGGGTAAACTGGTGTGGCCAGATTACAAATCTCTTAAGATCAGCAAATTCTGCATTATTTCAAGTAGTTTTCATGCTGCAAATGAGAGATAAGCATAAAATACAAGTCTAAAACCCTCTGAGTGTGGATGAGGGTTTAAAGTACTTAGCTGAACTTTGCATCTTGACCTGCCACCTCACAGGACTGAATCAAAAGTGAATTTGAGAGACATTTACACCACAGCACAGCTCTGTATTCTGCCTCTACTGTGCAGTTTACACAGGCATTGTGATACAGTCTATCTTTTGTTTCCATTCTTTCCTATACTTATATCGATAATTTTGAATATGAGTTCTCCCAAAGCAATTCTGATCAGATGTGATTGATAAATTATATAAATACTGTAGGTGCCAATGCTTTAGGGACCATTCCTGAGTCACCTGGGGAATGCATTGGAGATGACTGAGCAGGCCTATTAAAAATTCTGACTTTAGTCAACCTATGAAACCTTTTATTCTGGGCATTTTCTAGATCATAAAAGATGTGTTGAGCTAAGTGTTATTGTATTATCAAACCAGAAAGTGGATTAGTTGAAATAAATGTTTGGAATACCATGGCTTTTCTACAATTTAGGAAAATAATGTGCAGTAGTTTCCAGAAAAATACTGTTTCAGGTCAGTAGCTTCATCTTTGAGCAGTGAATGTAACTAGCTTTAAATACTCTTTTAATGCCCTCTAGTGGACCGTGTAGAGTTAAATACAAACAAACCTGAAAATGCAAAGATCCCCCCCATTTAGGGCTTCTGTGTCCTTACCTCAGCCTTTCATGCCTGGTTGTACTTTTAGAGGCTCATTTGCTGTTCCATTAGAAGGGAGGGTAAGCTAAAACCCCAAGCAATGCTGTGTGTATTCCTGCAATAGCTAGACACAGTGAGATCAGTTAAAGGTGGACTTCTGGCTTTTGATTCAGAACTGTCTTGATTTTTTGGCTTGTCATCAGACCTTAAATATATCACATGACTGATTTGAGTCTCATAGCAACACGTTTCTCTTTGCATTCATTTAATTCAGGTCTAACCTAATCTGCAGTCAGCTAGTCAAGGGCATAAGTAATGGTACTGTTCTTGCTGTATTGGTTTTTTTCCTTATACTCTATAATAAATAGTTCAAAGAATGCTGACATTTTGTAATTAAAAATAAATTAAATATAATAAGGTAAAGTTCCCATCCCCAGTGAACATCTGAGCTCACAATCTGTATTAGATACCTAAAACCTGAAGGATGAGGATTTTGATGTTTGAATAATGGCTGCAGTTATCAGACTATTTTTTCTTTGTGCATCTGAATTAAAGCAGGCTTTATGTGGCAGGACTGGCAACCATGAATAATTATTTAGCAAGTGTTAAGTGGCTGTCAGCCCACTTGCTTGGGTCATGGAACTTCTTTTTGGTATGACGTGGTCTTTGGTCAAGCATTCAGTACACAAATAGCAAGGATTATTGCAAGTCAGGATGGAAGCACATTGGCACCTTCATACACAGAAAGCTATGCTTGGCTCATGCTGATGATGTTAGCACCTGTGAAAGTGCACATTACCTTATAAAACAAGATAAAAATCATAACAGTATTGGAAATAGTACTGGCCTTTTCATTATAGTAATGCTCGCAGGTGCCATAATGACATCGTTGCTGTTGTATTTGAAGCATGCAAAGAATGACTGAATCCCCAGAACATACTGAGGTTTTGGGAAGCTCATGAATACAGATTTCAGGCAGTTTTCTTTTTTTTTTTTCTGGAGTCCAGTGTTTGCATAGATGATCCTAGGATTCTGGCACTCATAAACTAGTGAACACTGGTTTCAAATTAAAGTTGTTATCTTGAATAATCCATATTCATACTACTCCTTCCATGCACCAAGAAATATTAAATGTATCACATGACTGATTTGAGTTTCATAGCAAACTGACAAATGGGTGCAATTAGAGAGAGAGGCACACCCACACATACACAATGGACCAGATTTTTGAAAGTACAGTACATACTGTGCTAAATTATGCATGCTCTTTGCCTGTACCTAAACTTACATGAGAGCATTTGCAATATTCATATGGAAATCGTCATCTCTATGCATATAGAGCTGTTTGGGCACAGTAATTTTGTGTTTATGTGTCACGTCATCTAGAAGTTTAGTCTAAGACTGAGAGCTTGAGAGCTGCATTTTGATTTTAGCTTTGCCTGCAACATAACCACCTTGTGCCAATTATCTACCCTCCCTGTGCCTCACAGATAAACTGCCCAGGCACTGCCCTAATGCTTTGATACTCCCTGTACCCTGAGGCTTAATTCATTGTTTGCAAAACACCACAAGTACTCAGCTGGACGATGCTGTAAGAAGTGCAAGTTGTATTTGTTTTTATTTGAAGTGTCTGGTCTTTCATAACACCATTTGTCTGCATGTAACAGTGTTCAAAGCCAGGTTATGTAGTAATCGTAGTAAGTTGGCATTAAGGTCTTCACTAACTTGGGTAGCTTGATTTCTTTGAAATTAACATTACTTACTGATAATATTAGAATATTATGTATCTTTCAGTGCTGTGAAGTTCAGGACTGAGAGGGTGTTGTACTAAGCTTATACCATGCATGTTAGTAAAACATACCATAAGTGCATCTAATACATGAAATACTTCTCCTGAGCTTTGCAGTATGAACAGCTACAGGGCTTGTTTGTTTTTTAGGTTAAACTTGAAGATTCCTGTGTGTGTTTTGTCCCTCTCTACCGAAATAATCCTACTTGCAAAATGTTGCTGTTAACTGATCCAAAGGATAAAGAGACAGGTTAGAATTGGTCAAAATATTTTGAAATTTGAGTAGTTGTACTTTCTTTACTTTTAAGATGGTGTGCTGGTTTATATATATTTAAATGTTTTGTGTTCTGTTTTGAATATGAAGCAGATTTAGTTTACCTGTCAGGAATTTGTGTTGGTGGGCTACTGATTAAAAGGGATGATTGACAATCAGGGCTTTTAAATTCTACATATAGCTCTGTTGGTAGCTGAAAAGTCATCTCACCTTGCGTAAATCTGTTATTCTTTCTGAGTTTGTTCAACGAGGTAATATTTTTATAATTCAGGATGATATGAAATTTAATGCATTCTGGTTTGTATAGAATTCCGAGTCCTTAAACAAGAGCAACTATATACGTGACATTGTATTAGGTCTTACTGATTCTTATTTATATTATTTTTACTTTATGGTATCTTCTTCAGTCCTAAGTTTAGTTGCCTCCTATTTCCAGTACTGATGTGTGAGGGGTAAATTTGGAGTGAGACCATGCTTAGGAATTGAGTTAAATCCATTTTATTTGGCAGTCGTCCCAAGATACTCTGGCTTTGTCTTGCTTACTGCTAGTAATGCTGGTGTTTTCCTGTTAAAGCCATGTGTCAGCCTGACAGGGATACACTACAATTGTGTTACAGGCAGTAGAAGTCAGTGTGTGCTTACTGGTGTTTCTGTTTCATGAGTCACTGCTTAGAGTATCAGCAGGTTATTAACATTTGATCAATAATTGTGTCTCAGTTTTATCTTCTTGCTATAGGGATTGCAGTATCTTCAGACACGGCCTGATTTCTTCCTACTTACTCTCTTGGGCAAGTGTCTTTGACTATGGAATATGAAACAATGCAAATGTAAAATAAGTAACAACTCTTGATACCACTGTCATTGATGGGAAACTTTACTCTAGGTTGCATAGTACCAAGAGCCCAGGTTGCAACCCATCCAGTTTAAATGAGAAGTGTTGGAGCTGTTGTGAAGCAATGGGCTATAGAATTTTTGTAACATCTACAACAAAGACATGAACCCATGCATTGATCCGTTGTATCATTTAGGGAATACAGAACACATTAAATGTCTAAAACTGTCAACTTCCAAATGTGGCAGCAAACTAAGGACATCTGTCACTAAAACCTTTTTTTTTTTTTTTTTTTAAATAAGGATAAGCAATAAATTACACCTGAAAGGCTTTAATAGCCAGTATACTTAATAATAGAACAAAGGCAAGGCAAAGAAGTTTAGCACTCTATGTTCAGTTCTAAAGTGTGCCGGGTAACGATCTTACACTCCTAGAACAGGTACTATTAGTGTAACTAAGTGTTCATTGTTCAGTCCAAACCCTGTAACCAGGAAATTTCTTCATAAGAACAAAAAAAAAGATTAAGATCATATGTGGTTAGAGATGAACTTTGCAAAGTTTTCCAGCTCCTTTTACCTATGATTTCAATTGATCTTTGCTAATGGGTTGTGATTCACATAGGTGAAAGTAGATTTTTCCTTTAAAACTATTGATATAGAATTAATTTATATATTCCATTAACATTTTTCAGAAGAGCGCTAGGCACTGGTGTGATAAAGCAGAGAAGTGTCTACACCGGAGGCCAAACTTGCTCTATGAGTGCAGTTGTGCATACCTACTGACTCATGTCCAAAGGAATGTAGTTGAAAACAGCATTAAGTTGGTTTAGGCTGCACAAGAGGAATGGGGATCTGTAACAACTGCAATGCAAAAATAAAGAATTATTAAATAAATGCAAGTGAAAGCAGTGCATTTAGCACAAATCTTCAGTTAAATAATCTAATAGTATTAGGAACAACAAGTATTAATGAGATACGTGTACACAACGAAAAAATTATTTCCCACAGGAACAAGTCAAACAAGTCCACATTGGAGCCTAAATTATATGATAGCTATCTACATTAAATGCTTAAACCTAGCAGAATAAACACATTATTATATTATAAACAACAGACTGAGTGACTACTGTGAGCCCCTTGCAAAACTTTAGCTTGAGTCACGAACCCATAGTCACAGAAACAGTCTCACAGAGATCTAGTTATTTAAGTAAGGCCTACAGCATCTGGCTTTTAATATTTCCTTTTAAAGGCATGATTTAAAGGATTTTACTGGAAGTTCTTTGGTTCTGGATTTTATATGCTATAAACATGTGGCCAGCCTTCGTACACACATCAAATTTGACTGACATGATTTTTTTCTTTAGATGAGTTTTAATAAATTTTCATTAGTTTTCTAAAGTCTGCTGGGGTGTGTGTATATGTGTGTGCATACCTATACATATGGGTATATACATTTGAAGTATTTCGTCCAAATATTTTTTCCCACAGTTCAACAGATCTGGAATTGACTTTTAAGGCAGCAGACTGTGTTAATGTGGCAAGTCCATCTGGATTTGCTTACCTATATGACCTTTTGTTCTGACCAGTGAACAGATCAAATTGTTTCAAAACCAATTCCTTCAGAGAAAAGCAATATTTATTAACTCAGTCTTCGTTACTTAAGGACATGGGCAGAAAGTTAAAACACTAAGCAGGTTGCATGGTTATTTTTCCTCCCTTGAGCTTTACACTTTTCTTGTGAACTCAGGTTTCATCCAGGCAAACAATCTTGCTGTGGTTGATCTCTTCTCTTTCTCACGTGCTGTCCGGTGCATCTGCATTTTAGTTTTGCTTCACACCAGGAATGCTCTTAGAAGCAAATTTCCTGGTTGTCCCTACGTACTGTGCTTCAGTCGATACAAGGAGCAGCCTTGGGCTGCGTGGACTGGATTAGTTTTGGCCGAAATGAAATTAGAGGATGCGCTCCAGAAGCACATTGATGTGCCCCAACCTGTAATGGGCTTTTAGTTTTCAGCACAAGGCTAGAATTTGCGAACATCAGGTTCTCTGCACCAAATATTTTACTCTGTGAATTCAGTTTTGTTAGTCTTAGTCTTGCTAATGCAAACATGGCCCACTGATTTTTCCTCTTGCAATTCATTTGGATGTTTCTGAAGTCCAATGAGGGAAGGCAGCCAAGGGTGTTCCAGGGTACGCCGGGGCAGAGGAGTAGAGGTGCTTTACAGAGAAGCAATTTGAGACAGAGTAGAAGATGCAGCTAATAAGTGTGTAGGGCATGTTTAGTTGTGTACTTCTCAGGTACTGGTGTGGATAGTGAAGCAGCAAGAAGCATTAGAATCCTCACTGCTTGGTTCTGCCACAGCATATTGCTCCCAAGAGCCACAACCTTCCTCTGCTCCGGTAGGTCAGGTGACCGGTGACTAGCAAAACCCTGGCTAGAGCCTTTTCAATTTAGTTTTCTTCTCCAGCTCTATTCCTGGCACCATCACTTCCTTCAGCTTTGCTCCTGATCGCTCCCCAATATCCCTCACCTCCTAAAACAAACTGTGGAGAAAGTCTTGCCAATTGCTGGGGTTAACCAGACACTGGAACAGGTTGCCCAGAGAAGTTGTGGATGCTCCATCCCTGGAAGTGTTCAAGGCCAGGTTGGATGGGGTTTTGGGCAACCTGGTCTAGTGGAGGGTGTCCCTGCCCATGGCAGGGGGGTTGGAATTGGATGGTCTTTAAGGTCCCTTCCAACCCAAACCATTCTGTGATTCTATGATCTTATGAACCAGACACCTGGGCAGTACCTTAATCTCAATGAGGAGGCTGTATACCTTGTATGTCTTATGTTCGTATGTGATGGGATTTCCTCTTTCAGCTTCATTTGTGTTTACATCTATAATGGTTAAGTATTGCAGAGATAAAATGATGTATACAATACTTATGAAATAATATCCATAGTAATACACTTATTTTTCCACAGTTCCCGAAGAAAATATTGTCAATCTAATAATTTATGTTTGAAATTTGAAAAATAGTGAAATTAGTAGCCAAGCTACAAGTTTGCCTGTGAAAAGCTTTAAAGATTGATGGCATTTAATTCTTGAACATAGGTTAAAGGGGAGTTGATTCTAACACTGAAATTTACATTTGATCATCTTGATCAGATGGGTTGTCCAGAAGTGATGTGTAGCTTGTGGTCTGAGATGACCTGCATATTTCAAAGAGAAAATGGATATGGTAGCTTTTCCATAGGACTTGGTCTTGGTTGGGAGCATTTTTAATTTATTTTTGATGGGCTGAGTGTTCTGTTCTGTTAGTATATCTGTACAGATATTTTTATGAGAATGTAAATTGTGTTGCAAGGGCTTACAGAACATAGCATGGGTGATTAACATCTTTATAACACTAAATAAACATACCCTATTGTGGCATTTTCTGTATGCTGTATATAATAATTTACAATAACTGTTAGATGCCATGGAACATTTATCACAAGACATTTGCAACAAATCACTGAGTAAAACTTGAATTGTAGAAGAAAACGTAATTGGTTGCAGGAAAGATATCTATCTTAGATACTTGAATGGCTGCCATTACTGCAGCATCTGTATGCCTCCCAAGCTTTAATGTATTTATTTTGATAAGACTCTTAGGAGAGAGAGAGAAATGCTCTTATTCCATTTTAAAGACAGGGAACTGGGGGCCACAGCTATTCAGGCTATGTCAACGTTGCAGAGCGCAGTTTAATGTAGGATCTCTGAGCTTGCTCCATTATCAGAGCTGACCTAGGCTTCGTTGCTTGGAACTACTTGTTGGGGTAATTTACCATTCTCCTTCCAAGGTGGAAATCTGGCAAAAGCAGCCTCTGTAAGTGTGTCATCAATCTGAAATACTGCCAAAATTAAGGTAAAGATGATTTTATCTAAGGTAACGAACTGGTACACTCTATTAAACAAACTCAAATTACATCTCTCATATATAGCATTGCCTTTAATTTAGTTTGTGACTGAGGGATGCATTTCAGCAATTCAGATGAAGGCTGGGAAAAAAGAAGTACCATGCTGGATGTTGCTTTAATGTTTCTGCTTTACTCTGTGTGTAGAGTCCTGATGTGCACATTTCATTCAAATAGTTGCACACCAGTGTGGGAAAGTTTGGCCAGCATACCCTAGAAAGTAAAAATATAATCCAGACCTGGGCTGGGAAGTGATCCATGTTTGCCTAGCAAAAGGAGACATTTCATAATCACAATTGCATTATGCTTAGTGCCTAATTCAACTCTGTGTTTTTCAGTACTGTATTCCAAATACCCGTAGTGGGTATGGAATCGTGTGCTTCACAGGCTCTCAGCTTCTTGCAACACTCTGAATATGTTTGTCTGACTGCTAGTGATCAAAGTACTGAGGTTTAGCAAGCTAGGGCTTACAGGGCAAGCCACCCAACTGAGCATGTATATACTCCATTAATTGTGAACTGAAATGTATTGGACTTAATCCATTTCACCTAGTCTTGCAATTGCAAGATCAAGCACATCAGGTCTTGCAATTGCGAGATCCTTGTAATCATATACATCATGATTCACAGCATTGAGGTGATGCGTGTGACTTACTGTTGGCAATAACTTGATCTCTCATGATCAGGTGAATATAACCAAATGTCTTCGAAAGAACAAGACTGGGAAAGGAGAGTGAAGGAACATGTGGTCTCACAAAACATGTTTGCATTTGAAATAGTGTTCCTCAAAGTTGATTGTAAAATGAAAATGAGAATATGGGGAAGCATGGATGGATTTAACTGCGGACCAGATGTTAACTTGAAAAATGATAACAAAAAGCAAAGTACATATGTTTGTGTGAAATCTGGAGAAATGTTTTTCCTTCAAGGAAGGCATCCATATAGATAAGGTTGCTCAAGTAATGTGATGTGACAGTTGCTATGTCAACTAGTGTTCCCTTCCACACATTTAAATTATTGAATAGCACAGTAAATGTTCTATAAAAGTAACTCCTTACAGCATGGTTATGCATCTTCCTATTTTCCTCAAAGCTTTTAAAAACATTTTTGACCTTTACTGTGTGTCTTGTATGTGTCTGAACTATGTGCCAAACCTCTGCAGCTCCCATTAAAGTCAGCATTTGGCCCATTATGTTCCATTGTCTGACTCAGCTCCCTTTGTACTGCATGTTTCATGGATGTGTAATGGAGCAGGGACTGCTTGCGTTTGAAAGCAGAGTGAAGGGATTGAGGGAACAGATTGAATCCATCACAGAAAGAGTATGAAACTCCCATGCAAGTAAGTGCATAATATTTAATGAATTGAAGCTGGTGCTATAAACAGGCATCTGCCCTTGCGTGCAATACTTTCTTCATTGTTAACCCAGTACACGAAATGTAACGCTTTTTGGCACATGCTTTAATAATTTATTTGAAAGATAAGTTAGCTAAGTGGAATCTCCAGCCTGGAAGCCAGCAGGAGATGGTAGAGGCTGAAGCAAAAAGGGAAACTAACCTGTGCGCATCAGCAACATTTGTATAACCTGAGGCTAAAACAGGTAAATGATGAATCCTGTTAAAGCTGTTTCACTTCCTTGTGTGTGAATTTGTCTCTAACTTGTAGATGTTTTTTAACTTTCTTATGTTTGTCCCTAGTTGGGTAGCTTAGAAAAACATTAGACAGTGCACTCTCTTAGGACTCGAGGTGTGAACTCCATGCTGTTCTTTGCACCATACTTCTTATATTATATTTTATCTTTTTGTCTAAAAATGGGATGCTAGCTGCCCTATTTGAAGTTAGTAAAGATACTGGTGTTCTTGACCACTCCTGAAATTGCGGCTGTGTACTTTCTTTAGGTGGATGTCACCACTGTACAGAGAATAAAATTTCTTTTTGCTGAAATATTTGCTGCTTGATGTGTTGGTGGTCATAAATGATCAAATTTCTGTCTTTATTCTAAAACCTAATCTAAACCCTTAAAATCTATTCTATATCATTTGAAATGACCCTGTGTTAAAACTTTTCTTTCTGAATTCTTGGGAGCAATTTCAGTGTTGCTGTTGCTGCTTTAGACTTTCTCTTGTAAATCTAATGGCAGGCAATGAATTCTGTATATGAACATGTAGGAGTAGGTTTTAAATACTTGTTTCTGCATATGTGAAAAATTCAGGAAGAATGGGAAGAAGTGGGGTGGAAGTTCTGCATAGTACCTACACAAGGACCTGACTTATGTGTAGGTTGGTCATACACTTCTGCATCAGGGCAAAGTGTGTCTTACTCATGTGTGCATATGTCTGTCCTTTGTTGATAGAAACCTCTCTGTATGCATTTGAACATCTGTGACTATCTGTCCATGCAGAGATGTAGGACTCTGTACTCTGAAGGTACAGATATATAGACATTCAATCACATAGGCAGCTGAAATGCTATTCGATAAAGTGAATATAAAAACTTTTGTGTTTGACTTATGTGGGTGCAAATACCAGCATGTATGCATGTGGACAGGGGAAAATTGAAAGAAACATCAGAAGTATAACCTTTAGCTAGGTAGCTCTCTCTGTCCCAAATGCCACTCAAGCTTACTGTGCTACTGAACAGATATTATGCAGGAAGTGCTTTATTCATATGGCACACAGATTGTCATACCAAAGTCACATCAATTCCTGAGAAAAATTACCTTCACTTGATGCCTCGTGTGGCACCGAAAATTGGATATCAAGGGATACGGAAATACAATTGTTGTTCTGCTGTCTCACAGCAGTTCAAACTGGAGTCAGCTGGAGGAAGAAGTAGATCTGAGGCTGCTTGTGGAAAAGTTCAGAACCAACTGTGTATATATTTGAAGGTAATATGTTCTGCTGTCTTTTTCTTTTTGTAGTTTTGGCAGTTTATTTGAACCAGTGCTGGTGGCCTGTTGAAGATGTAGTAAGGACAGCTGATCCTTCTAGAGATGGGCTGATTTTGGTAAGGATACTGTTTTAAACAGTTGCCTTTACCCTGGAATTTCCCAACTAGAACAATCATATGTAATTGTCTCTGGTCTCCTATAGCTCATACTTTATAACCTGTGGGATCTGGGCTATGTGGCTCACTGGGTACTTCACATGTCTCCCATTGCACAGTGACATGCACATTAACCCTCTCTAAACAATTTTCTGCATGCAGTTTATGATTCATTTGTGGGATTTATTAGGCTTTGGTTTTAGTTTACCCATACTGCCTACTAAAGGAATAATCAGATAAACCAAATTACTACATTAGCAATAAGTCTTCACGTTAGTGTTGCTTAACTGACTGTCTGATGGGAAGGTGTTACTACCCTTTGGAACAAGGTTTTATCTAGCTAGTTATGATTTTTTTTTTGCCTTGGAGAATGTTTATATTGTGTTCATTTTATGAAACGGTTAGATTCTATATTTGTGATTCTTTTTCCAAATAAATTATCTTAGTAGGATACAACTACTTTTTCATAATTTGAGAGATTTGGGTAGCCTGTAATCTGTTTTCAGCTAAAAAGTTAGATGCCTACTGGATGTAAGCTTTGTGTTGCCATGAGGCTGTTAAGTCAGTTCTGTTTCCTACCCAACCCTTTGTGTCCAGCTTTGGTCCTTAATGATTCTGTTCCTTTATCATCTTTCCCTAATATCTGCCGTACACAGAGTTTAATTATTCACTGAATTAAGTAGACTCTCCACTGAACTGGAGGGAATTTGAGATACAAATCCTTGCAAGATAGAACTTAGGACAGAAACACAGGCTTTCAGGCTTTCAAGCAGCTGCTGTATCAACAGAGAATGAAAAAAATATCTGAAAAATAGAAAACTTGCCCCTTCTAGCTCATTGCTGAGAGAGAAGTTGTCATTATTTGTGGAAACTCTCATTTTCTTTTTCAGCTTTCATATAAAGCTTGTTGGCACCACTTTTTACCTTGATGACCAATATGATCGCGTTCCTTTATGTTCCTCCATCTCCCTGTCCTGATAGCTGTCTAGTAAGAAGCACAACATAAAACCTAATTGTTCGTATAACACTTAGATTATAAGGTGTTTGGGACAGACTGTATTTAATCTCTGTTTTGTATAGTGTCTATCTCAGTAAGGTCCTTGCCCACTAAAGTTCTGTGATGCTGTGGCAAGACAGGTAATAGGGGAGAAGGGACCAGGAATAACACAGCGAATCCTGTCTTTATTTCGGTTTTGGGTAGAAATAGATTGCTTTGATCCTGTTTCCAAATCTGTGACTAGTCTGCTGTGACTACAATCAAGATACTTCTTTTCCTGCTGCTTTAGAATTCCTTTCTGTGACAACAGGACATATCTCAAACTTTATAAATTGTTACTAAATTATTCAATGCCCTCTATGGATAGAGGGTGGAACACTGGGAAAAACTGTTTTTGTTATTCTATCTGAACCAACTCATGAGGTATTTTCCCCAAATTAAGTGTACATGTTCCCTCACCACCTCCTTCCCAGCCCCTTTTAATTTTGAAGCCTTTTATGAAACGCAAAATACTATTCTCTGCTTCATTTTTCTTTGGTCTGTTTTTGTTTGTTCTCTAAGGTCCAGACGTTTGGAGAAAGGATTGTCCTCTTTGTTCTGAACTACATTATTTTTGGAATGCTGGAAGGCAGTTCAGCTAATGATGCATTCTTTCTACCTCACTCTGCCACTGAGCGTGCCAAGATACTCTGGAGAAATGGCAAGGCTGTTGCCTTTTACTCGGTCAAGATGAAAGGTAAGGTCATTTTAGAGACACATTTCCATTAGTTCCTAATAGCTACAAGTGTAATCCTTTTGTTTATCTTTCAGTATAAATAATCCTGGCTCTCATTTACATTTTTATATCAAATCTCTCTCAGAATGAATCTGGGGAACAAACCTTCCCAAAATTTGGAAGCCATCCATATTACTTTCATTTAAAGACGATGGCTTCAAACTCTATTCTCAGTTACACTGAGTGATCTGAGGTACTGGCTTATTCTAATAAAATACACTTTAATACAGGCAAGTAGAAGGTCGTATGTCTAAGAACAAAGAGTATAGGGCCTACCCACAGAATGGAGGACTGCATCCTGGAAAAAGTGATATCTGAAAAAAGGAGTACAGTTCACAGTGGAAAACCAGTGTATCAGGAGTGGCTGGTGGTGAGAAGTGGTAATATCCTTGGATGCATAAGGAGCAGTGGCTGAGTTGTGTAGAGGAAGGTATATGCGCTAGATCAGACCTGGAATGCTTTGTCCAGTTGTGGTACTCCCAGTTTAAAGGATGGTGATTAACTGATTTCATCATTAATTGATTAACTAGTGTAGAAAAGAAACAATGTATGTGATTCTTTAGGGATACTTCACAGAATCACAGACTGATAGGGGTTGGAATGGACCTCTGGAGATCATCTAGTCCAACCCCCCTGATAAAGCAGGATCACCTAAAGCAGGTTGCACAGGATCACATCCAGGTGACTTTTGAATGTCTCCAGAGAAGGAAACGCCACAACCTCTCTGGACAGCCTGTTCCAGTGCTCTGTCACCCTCACAGTAAAGAAGTTTTTTCTCATATTCAGGGGGAACTCCCTGTGTTCACATTTGTGCCCATTGCCCCTTGTCCTCTTGCTGGGCACTACTGAAAAGATTCTGGCCTCGTCCTCTTGACACCCGCTCTTTAGATATTTCTAAGCGTTAAAAAGATTCTCTCGCAGTCTTCTCTTCTCCAGACTAAACAGACCCAGCTCTCTCAGTCTTTCCTCATATAAGAGATATTCCAGTCACCTAATCATCCTCCGCTGGACTCTCTCCAGTAATTCCCTGTCTTGAACTGAGGAGCCCAGAACTGGACACAGTATTTCAGGTGTGGTGTCACTAGGGCAGTATATATGCATTATACTTGCACCAGTGTAAGCTTTAATGAAGGTCTTCTATTAAATAGAGAGTTTGTATTAATGCAGGTACATTGCTGTTAACCAGTCTAGAGTGGAAAAGACTTAATTAGATAACTCCAGGTATGCAGTTGAGTACATACCCCCAGGTAGGAGCTGGTTACCAGTCTGTATTTAAGATTCATGGGTGTCATCTTGATACCAGCAGCTTAAACGTAGAGAAGTTGGTATCTTTGGAGGTAAATGGATTGTTCAAGTCAGCAATCAGTAGGCATCTGTCCAAGAGAGAATAAGAAACAACTTGAGAGCTGTACAGATACGGATTGCATTGGATTCCAGATGACAGCCTGAAGGTGCCTTCTCTGATAGAGTCTCAAAGGCCAGCAGCAGTAGGAGATGTTCTGCTCTTCTGCTGCCTTGGAATGTGCAAAATCCTTATTCACGCTGAGGTGTAACTTGTACACCACTGTGCTGGTACAGTGCTACTGTACTATCAATGATGAATCAAGTCTCAGCCTGATAAAGGAATCTTGTATCTATCTATCTATCTATCTATCTGTGATGGTACTGATGAACCGGTTTGTAATTAACAAACACTTCAACTGCCGTAGTACATTTTCCTTTAAGGTAATAAATATTTCTGAGCAAAGCTTTTGGAAAGACACACTTGTATGGGCTGTAATGACTCATGCTTCAGTAAAATAAATTTGCACAGTAGTCTGTTATGGGTGGAGTATTAGCCGAGTTGAAACTGTTTCTGAGTAAGTGGAGAGTCACAGTTTGGTTTTAAATCAGGTCCACATAAAATACAAATTCTTCAAGTCCGGCTTTGTCAGCATCTGTCTTTTGTTGCCAGTGTTTTTTTTTCTCTGGGCAGCTATATTTGTTAGTTTTTGGCCTGTCTCACAAATTACTGCAGTCTTTTGCCAAAGCCTTTTCGGGAAGCTTGAAACTGATTGGTTTTACCCCTTTTTGCTATTCGCTGTATGCATTTAGAAAATAATTCCTCTTTCTGAAGTTCTGTGATTTCAACTTCATACCAGCCATGCTCTGGCTGATCCTATTCTCTCTACTTTCTGGAAGAGCCATGGATTTATTAGGCCCAAAACAGGCTGAGATAAATATCTTCTCTTAGAAGTTGCATTTCACATGGTGGTTAGAAGTTGTATTTCACATGGTTGTTGTAGATTTTTTTTAACTTTTCTTTTTTTTTCATAATGTAAGTTCTTTTTCCTTTTACTGTTCTGGTCAGAACATTTAGTAGGGGCAACTTTAAGTACAGGTCTTTATATTGTGCTGGACCTCTGTTACAGCTTCTGGTCCTAGGATGAAGTTATTTTCCTCTGTGCCCACCATGTGATTCTGATTCCCTTTATTTCCATGCCCTGCAATTACCTGGCTGTTCTTTATAGTTTTATTTTCTTCACTAAGTAATTGAGACTCCCATGCTGATGCTATATTCAACTGTATTTCTCATCTGTGAATTTTCCACTATCTACAGTACGACAAAAAACATGCTTCGGTGGAGCCAAATAAGCCAGAACAGATCTGTGGAGCATGGCTATTTCAAACATAAGTCATCTGGGTGAATCACAGAAATGGTGACCAAGGAGGAGAGAGTCTGTTCTATCTTTGCTACAGATTTAGTGTGCCGTTATGCGAACTAAATTTTCAATGGACTTCAGTGATTCCAATTAACTATCTTGGCAATATTGTAAAGTCATTTCCATTTGCCAGTTCCTACGTGGCCTGTACAAAGTGAACTTGTTAATTCTGGTCCAGTTCCACACATCCATCCATCTTATGAACATCTTTAACTGGATCTCTTTTGATAGTCTAGCTAAAGAGGGACAGATGGTCTTGAGCACCTGCCTTGCTCAGAGGCGCAGTAACTGCAGGTCAAAGTTTTGAGACAATTTGGCAACTACTGACACTGACCATCCTGCACCTGTTGTGTAGATAAACTGAAGACTCATTCTTCAAGGCTATCGCTTTTCATGAGCATTAGACACCTTTATTAAAACAAAATTTATTCATGACTACACAGATCATCACCCTAGCCTCTCTGGTATGTGCCTGTTCCTTTCCAATGACAGGCATGCAGCATTTACCACTGGGTATACTAAAGATTGATGAGACGTACTAAGCCACTAATGAGGCTGATAAGACACTTTGTCACGTGCCAAGATAAATGTCTCCAATTTTATCTATGTCAGCGGCTTCCATATTAGACAGCTGAGGAGTTAGACCTCACTGCATGTAGCTACTTAAAGGTACAATAGGAAATGACAGTTTCCTGTCCCTGTACCTTTCTTTGCAGACAGCAACCTGAAAATGAAATATTTTGCAGAAAACCTTCATATAGATACTTTGGTTTTGAGATCTGTTTTATATTCTTCTAAGTATTTCTTTCATTTTTTTTTTCCTGGTATGCTCTAAATCTGTGTGAAAACCTCAAAAAGAATGTGTTTTGTATAGTGACGTAGGATTAATGACCGTAGTTACTGACACTATTTTTTGTGCAATGAAACCATGTAATTCCCTGAAAGTTTGTCTTTTTTATTTACTGAGGATTAGTAATTACTGAAAATGGACTCTTACCACATTCACATAAATGTCAGGAGAGTGTAGAAGATTCATCATGCAAATAAATCAGTAAGGAAGTTGGAAGATGCTATGAGCCAGGAGTGTCTTAGTCCCTTTAAGAATAAAACAGAACAAAACCCCTTTTTTATATACAGAAAAAAGACCTCAGCTTTTTTTTTCCCCTACTGTTACGTATTACTGTTTCTATAACACATAGGAGCTGCCCAGTTGTGGACCAACCTGTCTACAGTACAAAAAGGAAGGAAATCAGATTGCCAAAGCTTGTCCCTTCCCAAGCTTCCTGTGTCCCTTTTGTGAAACCTTAGTAGTAAAAGTGTAGAGAAAGATAGTATTGTCTGTGCCGTGAGTCAAACCTCAGACCAGCCTTAACAGAATTGGGTCCTCTGAGAAGGCTCTAAAGCGTGCAGTTGAACCAGGAATAAATGTATTGTTGGCTTCTCATTCGTTCTTTAGAGATGCTCCACAAATCACAGTTTGGGAACACCTGACCGCAAAAAGTCTAAGCTGATATAAAGTAGGCAGCAAAACAACCCTGGCCCAGTCTCTGCTTTTTGCTATCCCAGAGCCTTAGAGGTGGTCTTTGGAAGTGGCTACCCAAGCTAAAATCCATGTCACACCTTTCTTCATACAAGCCTTTGCAAATTTCTTTTAATACTTTGGTGGCTCAGGTGGTATTCTGTAGAAATAGATCCCTAAAGTGATAATAGGATTTTATTTTTCACTGATTACATACATTTCTTTATGAAAAGAAAAAAAAAAGAGAATTGAAGTTAACCTGACAGACAATTAGCTGAAATCTTGTTGGATAATTGCTTTTCTCTCCGTCTGTTTTCTAGCAATAATATTTTTAATGTGCATTTCTGGGGCAGACTGAAGGTTCTGGCTGTAATAAAAATTAAATGACTACATACCAGTCAAGACATGAATTAATTTAATTTTATTGAAGCCAGAACCTTTGTTCCCCTTCTCACATACAAACTCACACAATGGGTTGACCTTGGGTTCTATTCAGCAGAAATATTCCCCACCCTTTACACAAGCACTCAGCCTGCAGAAGGCCTGTCCAAACATGTGTGTGCCAAGCCAACTTGTTCAGCAGGGAAATAGTCAGTACACACAACCTTGTTTTGTTTGGGTCTGTTGGATGTGGGGACTGGATTGTTGTTTTTTTTTTTCTGGTTTGCGGCTCTTTGGGAATGCTAATGGCTGTCTGCTTTCCTGCCTTTGTAATATCTGTTTACCATTTTGCTGGCTCGTAAGTTGGTCATTTGGCACTCGTGACCTAACCAAACAGATCAAAGGCTTTCAAAGGGCAGACTGTATGAATACTTCCATCTCCATCGCCCTTATTTTCCCTGTCTCCTCCCTCACCTCAAAACTTTGTTTGTGTGTTTCAACAATGAAACCAACCTCTGAACCAAATGTGTGAGAGCCTAGTGGTCACCTCTGGGCCACCATTAGCTCGTGGTAACCTCTTTGCTATTGGATGGGAACTAGAGACAAAGTGGCCTTTGTTCCAGAGGTTGGTTGGTTGGTTGGTTTGTTTTATTTCAAATGGCTGTGGGCTATGACTCTTCTAATATGTTTCCCAGGAACAAGGTGAAGAATGGCTTCATGGTTTTTTTATTTACAGTGCCTTTAGACATTACAAGTTTTTGTCTTCTCAACACAAAATTAGGAGCACAGACATAAATCACTCAGCTCCTGGGATTGCTGCAGAGCAGTCTCATCAGGATTTATAGGAGACAGACTGTATGAGATAATAATAAACTTATAAGGACACTTGCAACATGCAGGAATTCTTAAAGCTATTGACTTCATGAGGAAAAGTTTGTCCCTTTCTTAGGATGTATGGTGCAACACTGCTGGAATCCAACATCTCTGTCGGGCTGGCAGCTAACAATGGGACTGGGGATATACCCAATTTTTTGGCTCATGAAAAAAGAGTAACTACCCATCATATGTTACAAATACTGAAAAGTTATAAACACTACCACAAACCATCCTTTTCCAACAATGTGCTTCAACATGTGTTTGAAGTTAAGCATGCACTTTGATTAAGTTAAGGGTGCACCAAGCCTTGATGTGAATGGATTGGTTATGTAGTTTCATACTCTTGTTGTATGGCTAAGTGTGATGTGGATTCTTGCTAAGTGGAGAGCTACAGCCTTGACAAATCAGGGTTTAGACTTGAATACAGTCATGTATGCTTTGCTGAATTGGCATCCTAGAAAAGAGAGTAATCAAAGTCAGGCCTAGCGACTATAAGCAAAAGGTACTGGACCCCGACTCAAGGAACAGAACTAGACTTCAGTTTAAGATAGGTATTGTTGATGTGATAAAGAAAAAATGGCTCTCAAGTAAAAGCCTTGTACTGAAATTCAGGAACAGCCATTCAATAGGACATTTGTGAAACTATGGAATAGGTCTTAGTGAAGTGCTGAAAGTTTCATGTCTCAAGACACTGGAAGCTAGGCTGAGTGGTACACTAGTAAGTGGTAAGCAGGAAAACCAAGAAGGTCTTGATGAGATTTAAGCAACAAAGTAAGAAAATGTAATCTTCTGTTATAAAGACTTGGATATCCATTTCTATTTAAACTGCCATATACACAGATAGAAGCAGCGTAAAATTTTTATAAATATTTTCTAAAAATGAAAATAAATTGACGAGATGTTTCTATGGTTACCTTATCCTATACGTAAGTAGTTGGTGAACTGATGTTGGTCATTCATTTCAGAGCTGAATGCTTATGCCGTCAAGTAGTTTGAGGTTTTGTTTTTATGGTATTTTGCACTGAATGCAAGTTGTATGGTGAATTGCTAATGTACCTCCTGCAGTAGGACCCTAAGTTGTTTAGGGTGAACATTAAAATTTTGGACCCTGAATGTCTTAATCAACTTTCTCCTGACTCCAGTTTGAGTTTACCATACATAATTGCAAAATAAATGCCTTGGTTCTAATTTTTTTTAACAGTTTTCACTGAAAACTGAATTTTAATAGTTTGGAGGCTTATACGCAAGTCTGTATTTTGTCCGTGTGTAGAGCATTATGTCATGTCCCCATGCTTTCAAGTGACTGACAATATTTTTATTAGCAAGGACCATCCTTGAGTGAAAACCCTCATTTAACGCTGACAGTAGTAGTTCAAGTGATGGACTAGAAGCACGTATGTGCATGATAAATTACCACTCAGTAGAAATTGAGTGACTTACAAAGGAGCACTTATAGTACTTTCTTGTAATGCACCATTCGGTTGTTTATGGCTTTATACCCAAATGCCTTAATTAATGCCTATACTCTTCCTACAGAATTGTGACTTTTGTGTGCTGAGATCGAAGACTGAATATGCAGTAGAAGGGTTGTGTAACTTTCTGACCAGTAAAAGTCAGAAAGGAGGTGTAAATGATGGGGCCAGTCAAGTTTCATACTTCAGAGTATTATCATACCATTTGGGGAGGCACAACAGCAATGTATGCAGAGACCCAAGAGAGCCTTTCTTCTCTCCCTGCAGTCATCATGACGTTGTTAGCTTAAATGGTATTGGGAGTTTTCTCTGGAAGCCTTCTCCACTGTCCAGCTGCATTTGGCAGTATTGACCTTCTGAGCATTCAAATCATACTGTGTTGTGTGGTCCAGTGTATTTCATACAAAGAGTTTGTGGGGTGATTTTCCAGAATAGCCAAAAGCTAAAGGAGTATACTGAGATTGCATTCAGAGTATTTATGCCACTATAGCCCAGTTATATCTTCTCAGTGAACTTTCCTATGTACCTACATGTCTGATTATGAAAAATCGTGGTTTTCACCCCAATACTATGGTGAGAGCTGTCAACCACATGTTAAGCAGGTCCTCTCAGTTTGATGGCACAAATCTTCCTCCTGGAAAGTGTTTTACTGTCTATGTGAATGCACTTCAGCTGGGGTCATCCTCATAGCTTGTGGAAAGGTATCAGGCAGTATTTGTGTCTAGAATCACACAGTGGTTAGTTAGTGTAGCAATACCGATTTTGTTTTTAAATTCATCTGTTTTTTACTGTCTGTTTTCAGGGAGCTTATGCGATGGTACAACCAGTCAATGTTACTTGCTGCCGGTTTTGGATACTATATTCGTCCGGAGAAAGTACAGAAGAGGTGGCCTAGGGATGAAAATGCTGCATGATTTCTGTCAGTCTTTCATGACTGAGGATGCCTTGGGGATCAGCTGCCCTATTTCTGCTGCCATGTATCAAGGTAAATCGTTTGATGTGGAAGCGTTAGGTAAGGGTCATGTATAATGTATAAATTTCAATATGGTCTTGGTAGGATTTTCTTAACTGTATAGTTCAGTGCACTTGTCTGAACTGAACTGTTGTTAGCGTGCAGCTGGTTACTTGTCTTGAAACATCTGGAATTTCCTGTAGAAAGGTAGGCCAATATTTATGTAAGACAATGAGAAGCATAAAACTCATACTGCCTGTTTGACATTTTGCATTCTGATCTCACTGTCTCTTAGAAATAGAACTGCATCGTTGCCCTAGACAGTGACTTACCCATTTTATTTGACACCAGAGGGAAAAGAATCCTAAGATGTTGTCAAGCCTACACTACGCACACAATGCTCCTGTAGATACTGCATTTGTAAGAGATTAAATAAACCATATACCTGGGCTCTGTTCATTCATCCAGTAACATTGGTACTTGTTTCATATTGACTGTCTTTGAACATTTGGCACTTTTAAAAGATCATTTAAGTAGTTACATATCTTCTCTGTGTTCGGGTTGAAGTTCTAGTTTTGCTAGTAAAATTTACAGAAAACATCTGTGCTCACATTATTTGTAAAACTATATTCCTTAGAAAAGCTTTTTTTCCTAAAGTTGCTCTCTGTGCAGTATACGATCTTTGCTGTCATTTTTTGGGAGATGTTTCTATTGATTTATGACTTTATAGCCATTTACTAGTAAGTGTCAACAAAATGATGACTGTATCTGTTCTTTCTCTTGGTCAGTGTGTGCCATTGGATATATACAAATGTACCCCAATGTACACAAATGTACCCCAGGAGTTTCTAAGATACTTCTAAATTCAGGAAGGGATAGTATTGACAATATTCCTTCTATTCTCCCAGTAATATCCATTTTTCCTATGGCAGGCATCAATGGTTTAGATGCTATGGATCAGAAAGCTGCATTGTTTATGTGTTATGCTAGCGATGTATTGCAAGACTATGCTTTCATCTCAATTAAGTGTAGAGCTAATAGTGAAAAAAATTGATCTGCATCATGTTCTAATTAGGTTTTCTGGTTCTTACTTTTATAAAAATGACTAGCGCTGTGAGTTAAATGTTGAGTATATTGAAGTCACTGCCTGTTCTTAATTTCATTGGAACCACAATCTCATACTTTGACAAAAGAATGCAACCTTTTACTCTAAATCTATGTACTAAGTGTGCACAGTTTTCACTAGCATGTTATTTAATGTGCTGTAGAGGCCTAAAAGGAAGTAAAAAGCCATTTAGCAGGTATCTCTATTTTGGTATATAAGTTGCTTTTATTAAAATGATTAATTTAGTTTGGATATCCTGGGATAAAATTAATGACAGTGATCTGCTTGTTACTGAAAGGCAAATGTTTACATACTGTAATTAGGTTTTTTGTTTCAACATCCCATTGTTAAACTCAACTGAATGTTGAAGATAAATTACCCATTCTGTAGTATGATGAACTACAATGGACAGAAGAGAGCATGAAAATAATTTCATTGTTTACAGATTGCTATCTTAGTACAGTTGATAGAACTGATAGAATGATAGTTAAGGAAAGTTTAGAAATCCCCTTTAAATTTTTTGAACTGTTTGTCCTACAACATATGTCTCCTCTTGGTTCTGCACACAGGAAACCTATAATTAAGACAGATTTCAGTTTAATAATGTAAGGAAACCTAAATTTGATTGTTTATCCAAATTATATTAATGTCCAGTGCGTACTGACTGTGATAGGAATCTGTGGGAATATGGTTTCTAAAGGGGATCGTACATCTGACCCAGGTACCCCTGTTATTCCTCTGTTAGTTCTTCCAGTTTCCTGTTTTCCACACCCAAAGAGATAAATGAACCCAAGCAACGGAGTGTAGGGTAGCAGTAGTAAAATGGAGGGTGATACTGGCCCAGGAACAAACTGATAAAGCTTTTGTTTAGAAATAGGAATTAGAGTAGCATTCTTAATGATTAAAGCTGGGAGAGACTGAAACACCTTTCATTTCAGAGTAGTGAGGGTAAAAAACCTGCACCGCTGTTAGTCTAAAACCTGGTAAGTGTGATGCAGTGTCAAGAAGAAGGTGGCTCAGTAAGTCATTTCAAGTTCTGTATTTCTGCACTGACAAGGAAGTCATCTAGGTTGAAGCAGATGGACAGGATTCACTGGTGCCCTTTTAGGTCATTCCACATAGACTTTTCCTTAAATGCCCCAGCTAAGAGAAAAAAAAGGAAGATGAGAAGAGAGAAGAAAAGATTTCCAAAGGAACTAATGAAAGTAGGTCTGAGAGAATTTCCAGGATAGAATACGCTCCCTCTTCCACTGTACTTTTCACTCATTCATGCTTTTACCCCCTTGGTTTCTCCTATTCAGTTTGCCAGAAATTCTTGCAGACTTATCCTGAGGAGCAGAAGCGACTGTGGGAGGTGGAAGCACCAGGAGATTGGAACCAGCGAGTGAATATCTGGTTAAAAATTCAGATGGAGTCATCTCCTTCAGGAAGTGAGTTAAAATAAACAGTGTGAACTTAGCCATGTTGGTTATATAAAGATAAGAACTAAAATCAAGGGTTAGGCAGTGATAGTAGATAGGTGTTTCTCTGTTTGCACATGGAGAAGCTACTGAGCGTGCAAGTCCAGTTCACTGGTCTTTTCCCAGTAAACAGGACAATTCTTAGAAATTATGAGGTAATGAAATTGAACTACAGAGCATCTGAGAGATACTGAACAAAGCACAGTCTTGGCATAAAGTGGCTGTAACTCCCATTGCAGTACAATTACAGCAGGGTAGAAGTTAGCCCAAAAAATTCCTGTTGCACAACACAATGTCTGGGTTATAGAGAGGGATTTGTTTCTCTTAAATTATTACAAAGAAGAAATTTGTATGGCCAATGGGCAATGTGTTTAATTACCTTCAATTTGTTGCCAATACCATTCTTGGATGGAAACACAAACATTTTCATTATGGCTTTTGGAAGATTCAGAATACTCTCCTACAGGGTAAATCCTTCTTGCTGAGAGCATTTTCTGCCTACTTCACAAAAGACAGCAACAGAGCAGGAAAACCTTTTGACAGTTCATATGGGGATCCTGTTGATGTAATCTGTTCAGCTGGCTTGGGGATCCAGACGGGCCCCTCTGCTGCATGCGCACAAGCTGTGATAAGCATTAGGTTCCAAAAGAAGGGCGCACATTGTCTCTTTCTGGAAGTGCAGCAAGGAGTGCTGCAGAGCAAATTGCTCCCATGCCTTCCCACATCTATCCTGCTTTGTACTGGCTTGGGGACCTTCAGTTGAGACATTGCGTTTCATCTTGTTTGCAGCACCCCACAGGAGAGTTAAGTCAGAATCTAGCCCCAGGCTGGGTTCCTCTGAAGCCATTATATTTATGTTCCTCATGCTTTAAACCAACAAAAACTGGTGTTGCACTTTCTTTTAATCCATCTTGCTCAGTTCAGTTTACTAATTGAAGAGAACTACGATCAGATCAGCAAACAGAAAGTGGATCCTGGAGAAGAGTATACTTTCTTTTGTCATTCTTCTTTTTGACATCTCGTACAAAAACAAAGAGAAGCAACCCAAAACATGGGTAAATATAATTCCACAAGAATGGCTGTCTGTAAAAAAACCCATGTGAGGCCTGGGAACTGCCTTGGCCAGTTCTGCACGTAAATGAGGTATCTCGTATCTACAAAAAGAGGAAGGAGGGCAAGTATAAACCAGAAATGGGGGGAGGTTTTATACATATTTATATGGATTGTGAATTGCAATGTGGTCTTTATAGTGGAAGGGAGCAGAAGCAAGTGAATTTGGCACTAAAATATATAATAAAGATCTGCTTTTTAAATTATGTTCTCCACTGTGGTGCACGGCTCATTGGGCATCACTTTCCTTTACACTGAATGTGCTGAACAGGCTTTATTTCATCCATCTTCAGTGGAAAATCAACCCACTATAAAAACAGTATTTAAAACAGTGTGTAATACATTTATTGTATCTGTTTTACATATGGAATCTGCTTGCATGCTTCTTGTGCTTGTATTATCCCAGTACTGTGCATATTATGCATCCAGGGAAATACCAAGGGAGAGTACAGGACAGATAATGCCTGCTAAAACTAGGGAAGAGTTTCCCTGGTTTTGCTTTGTCCTAAAGGCAGTGTTATTCCTACAGAGCTTGGTTTGATAGCTGGTGAGGAAATAACATGAGAATTTTCCAGGAATTAATGCTATCTGTTAGTAGTAGATAAAGCAGAAATATTTTCTCAGTGCAGGAATCCTTTATCATCTGACCTAGCGTGCTGCATACCATACGTGTAAAGAGAAGCGTGTGTTTCCAGAGTTGTGGTATAGAGACATAGAGAGGAAAATGATGTGGCATAAAATGGAAACCACTGGAGTTGTACACTTAACTGTTCCATACGCGCACAGTCATTAGATCTGTAGGGGATCACTTGGGAACATAGTGCTTAATTCCTACTTGCTCTGCTATGTAGAAAGCAAAACACAATGTAATTCAATATTGTCAGCTCCAATCTGGATCTATGGCAACAACCACAAAAATAGACAAGTCTTATTCTGCTCTGATTTCTTAGATCCCCGTTGACATTTGCAATGCTATGTTTTGGAAAAAATTATTGAGAAGAAAAATTGAAAATTCTGCTCATATTACATTTTTTCCCCCAGTACTCAAGATTGAATACTATTAATGTTGTTGTAAGAATTTTGCAATCATAGATATTCCAAAAAAGGTTTCTATAACCCTGAGGTCAGAATTTTAAATTTTACAAGGTAATGTGGCTGCATCTAGTGGCAGTACAGATAAACTGCAGCACTCTGTTTACTGCAACTGATACTTCAGTTTGGATGTGCACAGATACATAGGCATATACACACACACACGTATATTTCTGTCTCCAGGTGTGTGTATATATATCTGTAAAAATAAAGCCGTTGTCACACATAGCAGCAATCGTTCATTCTGAATTAATTCTTATTGTTTGAAAAATGGAGACATTTTATTTACAGGAAATAGTCTCAGTAACAGGAACGTAGTGACATTTCTCTTCTGGGGCTGATTGGAGGAATAGAAATCATTTAACATGATTTGCTCCTAGTTGCTAAATCTACGACGCAGTGAACTGAGCTGTTTTGAAGTAGTTCAGTAATACACATAAAGCATGTAAAGGTAAAGCTAATGTAAAAAAATAAGCAGACTGAGCAAGAATTAAAATCAATTTCAAATGATTGCTTATAATCCTTTATCTGAATTGATCAAAGTGTCTGCCTTTTCTGAAAGGGAGGAAGGGATTTGGGTTTGCTTGGTGTAAGAGATGAATCTATTATCTATTTAGCAGAAATTTCAAGCTAAGAAAGACCCACAGACATTTTCTTTCTAGTATAGTTGTTCACCTTAGTCTTTTATGGTAGTGTCATTGGGTACCCCGGTTTGGTTAATTAACAAAAGCACGGCAAATGGCTTGACAGTAGCATTCAGGAGGCTTTTTTTGGTGTGTTTTTTAAATGAAAATTGCCATGGAAGTCTGTTAACATTTTTTCCTTTTTGATCTCTTTCTGGGGCAAAACTATTTGCCCCATTTCTCCAGAGGCTGAAGCAGACTTTCAAACCAGTAAACCCAGTAAATCAGATGTGGACCAGATAAATAAGGTACAGTGGCTAATTTGCTATTTTATGACTTTCTTTTTCATCGGTGGCCTTTTCCCTTTTTACTGAAGTAGTGAGGTTTAAATATGAGAGACCATCACAGACAACTATAAGTGGTTTTTCACCACTGACCCATAGGTTTATGTAGGTAATCATAGCTATATAATATATATACACACATATAATTTATTCATATAGCTAATTTATATAGATATAGTAGTTTGAGAGGCTAAAGAGTACACGATAGTTTTCACTAAATGTTTTAGTTTGATCCTTACTAAGATAAGGGACTGTAACCCAAGCTGGCATACAGCAAATTCCAAGGTGTGGCTTTCTGAACTGCACTGTGATTTTTCCTGTGCCTGTGCAGGGGCTTGAGTATGACACCTTTAGAATGAGTAATCCAAGCTCTTTACGGTCCTAATTATTTTATCCCACTACTGAGCTGCAGATCTGACTGTGCTTAGCTTTTTACAGGATGGAGGCCTGAAACAGACCGAGAGAATTGAATGAAGCCTAAACCTTGTAAGGGGTACATGTATCTGAGAAAACAAATGACAGTAATGAAGCTTTTTCAAGTAATAAAGAAAAAGGAGAGACGAGTGGAAGCAAAACAAAGAGCTGTAGGGGTTGTTTCCCCAGTACGTTTTGGTTGCCACACAATTAAATCAGTTTGTTTTCTTGAGACACGGGTCTCCTGGGGGAGCTATGACAGCGCTGGCCCCTGTGGTGCACACTCTTGCGTTATGTGCTGTGGTCATGGCTTCAGAGCCCACCCAGCCAGATCAAGGCTCCATGTAACTCCCAGTTTTCCTTATGCTGACACTTCTGGGAACTCAGGCAGAGCAGCAGGAACGAAGCTGTTCTATCAATCAATGCAGCTAAATTTCTTGCCTTGCACGTTTATGGTGGCCTTGGTTGACAGAGGCGTTTTATATTAGGATCAAGTCACTGTTTATGTTGTTTGTGTATAATTTGGTGTTCCCTCTGTCTTGGTTCTAATTTCAGGGCGTTGAATTCATTCCTGGTGTTGGGAAAGTGGCAGGAGATGCCACAGAAAAAAAAGATGACACAGCAGCAGCAGGGAATCTAAACTCACAGGGTCCTGAACAAGAGGATTTAGAACAAGGTGCAGGCAACACCCAGCAATGCAAAGGATTCAGAAAAAGAGCAGGCCCCAGGGGCTTAGTTGGAGACAAGGCCACCAAACAATGTAGAATTATACCATAGTTGCACTTTCAAAAATCAGCAAAATCTCAGTGTGGTTTTAAAAATTGTGATTGACTGTTCATAGTTTGTAACACTGGAGAGATTTCTTCAGGTAAGATATAATTTTTTTCCAAGACACATGTTCATCATCTTGTGTTTTGTTTTAAATAAAGCTTTTGTTTGCTAATTGTCCTTCTCTTTTTCTTCTCACCAAGTAATTAAGTAGTAGTTGAGCTTTGTTATTTCCCTGCTCTGAAAAGATTTTATTTGATTGCATGAGATGTCCAAAAGGGAATAATTGGAGGGCTTGTAGATACTGATGTAAGAAGATATTTCTATGGAAACCACATCCTGCATTATGGAAGCGAGATATCGCAACACATGTTGGTATGAGAATGACAGCTGTAACCTTCCTTTCAAAGAGAACAATTGATCTTGAATTGCTTTTATTTGAGTTTTTTCTAGCAGAAAAATCTGCCTTGAACCCTGTGGTGGACAGAATGGCATACAAAGTCCATTAATGAAGAAGTTTGGTGCAGAGGAGTGAGCAAGCTACGGGCCTTAGACTGCCTTTAAATTCAGGCACTGTGATCATGTTATGTCTAAGTTCAGGGTGTAGAACTCTGTGTAGATTATATATTGCATGTTTTATTTCCTGTAGGCTCTTTCCTAATGTTTTGCATTTAATTAACTTGGAAGTAGAACATATTTCACTAGATTACTCACGTTATGGCTTGGTAAAGAAATTTTGTTCTTTCACCACAAGCTGGTTCTGTATTAGAATTTTCTTTTTTTAGTGGGGAATTTCTAAAGCTTGAATGCTGTATTAAAGATTACAGGTGAAACTCTTAAGGATCAGGTCTTTAGTTGAGTGGCAGAGAAGGCTTTGCAAAGGGGTAGCCTCAGTGGTGAACAGCAGTAGTATTTTGATGAACCTGAATAGTTCCAGCAGCCTATAATTCTTAAGTGGGTGCCTTGGAACAAGGAGAGGTAGCTATTTCTTTCCAGAAACTAATCCAGCATTTCCAGGGAGATGGTTTTGTAGGCAGGCATTGTAGGTACACTGTAGAGATGTATATTTTTCCCCCCGTACGGCATAATTGCTCACACATAGCCCTGTCATCCTGGTTTTCTTTTTAAGGTCGTGATTTAACATAGCATTTATTCATGTATCCAAGTAACTCCTCCTGTTGAGCTGCTCAGTAAACCATATGCCTGAGAGACATCAAAATCAGACCTTTCTAGGCATCTCTTTAAAAAAAATAAAAAAAAATGCTATAATTGGAACTTACAAGTTTTTGCCAAGAGAATTAAAACACTGAATTGTGTGCCAGCCTTAATCATGTTGCTATGGTTCTCTTGTCTCAAAGAGAATGCATTTAGGACTAACTTTGTAATCAATTGATCTTCAGGTTGTTGATTCATCAAATCACAAAGGGCATGCTATAAAGACTGCTGGAAACTCCATGTCCTTCTGTGCAAGCAGCCTACATTCTCACTTAGTGTATGGTTAAATACATAGCTTTTTAAAAAAAAATAAATACAGTATTTGTGAAGAGTTGCAATACCAGTTGCTCCTAAGTATGATAGAAAATGTTTATATATCTCCTCATGAAAGCTGATTCTGGAATTGCAGTAGCCTAGCAAACTGGCCTCATGTCTAATTTTTACTTAATGACCTATATTATAGTTGTCAAGGTAAGGTAAACTGGAGTTGTTCCAGCAAGTGGGGACCATTAAGAAGTTTAATTTGATTTAAGTCTTTCAAGAAAATTGTATCTAAGATGGCCCCAGGAAACTCTATATGAATTTGTATTAGAATAAACAAGATGGATAAGGTACTGTGTGTGGAATGGGCAGACACCTAATTTGATTAAATTCATTCTGTATCTGGGGACACTCTGAGTCGGGGGGAAAACCAGCAATTTTTCGATATTCCCAAACTGAATTTGTTTCACCTCTCTATTATCCACTGATCCACTGGCTGCATTAACAGCCACTTTACTGGCTGTTCTCACAGAAATGTTGCTTCTTTCCTCCGTGTAAGAATTGTCTTCCTTGATTCTGTTTAGCTTTTTCTTTTCTAAGTAATGTTTTTTCATCAAAAATGCTCATGATGGCAACTGGGCATATTCTAGAAGTAAGCAAAGGTGCATTTCATGAGATGATGTTGGCAGATGGTTGGTACTTTCTAATCAAAGAAAGTGATCACACCGTCCTTCTAATCAAAACTTGTGACAATTAGGGATGTTCTACATTCAGTTCATCTGCCCTGCCTGGCAAATGAAACACACCGAGCAGAAATAGTAGAATAAGAGGATACAGACATTTGCCCATTATCTATATCCAGTAATGAACCAGAGCCAGGAGGTCTGAGGACCTACATAACAATACTAAACTCCTGGGCTACAGGTAGCAGGAGGACATAGGCTTGCTCCATATTATTTCAGAAATGCTGACTTACAGAACAATTAGCCTGAATATCGATCTTTTTTCTCTTTTTTCTCTTTTTTCTCTTTTTTCTCTTTTTTCTCTTTTTTCTCTTTTTTCTCTTTTTTCTCTTTTTTCTCTTTTTTCTCTTTTTTCTCTTTTTTCTCTTTTTTCTCTTTTCTCTCTTTTCTCTCTTTTCTCTCTTTTATCTCTTTTATCTCTTTTCTCTCTTTTCTCTCTTTTCTCTCTTTTCTCTCTTTTCTCTCTTTTCTCTCTTTTCTCTCTTTTCTCTCTTTTCTCTCTTTTCTCTCTTTTCTCTCTTTTCTCTCTTTTCTCTCTTTTCTCTCTTTTCTCTCTTTTCTCTCTTTTCTCTCTTTTCTCTCTTTTCTCTCTTTTCTCTCTTTTCTCTCTTTTCTCTCTTTTCTCTCTTTTCTCTCTTTTCTCTCTTTTCTCTCTTTTCTCTCTTTTCTCTCTTTTCTCTCTTTTCTCTCTTTTCTCTCTTTTCTCTTTTTCTCTCTTTTCTCTCTTTTCTCTCTTTTCTCTCTTTTCTCTATTTTCAATGTTTTCATTTTTTTTTTCCTTCCCCCCCCCCCCCCCCGGTTATATTAGTGCTTTAAGGTATCTGATTAATTTAGATACTTGGACCTGCAACTCATTCTTGGCAGTCTTCTTAGTGAGATAACAAGAATCCTAAGAGAATCTGAAGCAGAAAGAGATCCAATATCTTCACTGTCTTAATAGAACATAATAGAAAAAAGCCCCAACCAACAGCACAAACATCTTTTTCTCACGGTGGAAGTTCTATTATTTAAAAGAAATCTGCATTTACTCAAGGGTAGGATCATTTCAGAGTGCTGAAAATGTTGGCAAAGGCTTGAAAGAGCATTCCAGTTTTTGGAGTTAAGTTTTCAAAACCTTGGATTTAATCTCTGAATCTACACTCTGGTGTTTGTGGCTTGGCACGATGGTATTTCTGCTCAGGAGACAAGGAGGTCGGGGTGTGTGTGGAGAAAGAGATGGCAGAACCTGCTGAAAGGAAATTTGTACCTATTGTTCTTATAAGCATAAACACTTAAGTCTGGCCTACACGTAAGATGTTAGACATGAACATTAGTGTTAGCAGTGATCTGAGTGGGTGTGTGCCAACTAAAGTAAGTATTTGAATCGCTCTCAAGAAAAGTAAACATGAATTTTAAGGCTAGAAATTTCATTACGTTAATCTGTCATGATGTTTCACATAATGTAAGCCAGACAATTTCACACATGGTTGCTGTATCAAAAATCATTGGTTTTGGTTGAAACAACCCATTTTTTACAAAGATTGTTTTGATTTGACAGTTTTGATTTTCAGATGTTGGGCAGTGGGAAATCTGCCGTGGTCATTGGCAAGTTGTTCTGAAGTTTTATGTTTGCAAATGCACCCGATTTTTGTAGTCTGGATTAATTTTGGTTTAGTCTCCTATGATGGATTTTGCTTTTCTGTTTAATACTGAGCTATGGCTCTGATACTATTAAGATTGTTTCAGTGCATGGGTGGATAACTTGTGATCCGTCATGACATCAGTGAGCAGTAGTTTTTTTGGATCTGTCTGTGTGAGAGAGATTTTCCTGACCTTGATTCATTCTTCTTGTCCTTTGTCAAATTCCTCTTAGAAGCCTGAACATCATCAGAGACCCAGTTACAGTTACAATCACACTGACCGTTACGGGTTACCATTTCCCAGCTGCTATGACCTGTGGTTGTAAATCATCACAGGATTCTTTTGTGCTTGTGGGTGTCTTAGTGGTGAACATGCACCATAAAACTTAAATGACATGGAAGAATTAAGAGGTACCTGTTTTAATGTGTTGTCTTTAATGACCACAATGGCTGCAGTGTACTACTGAAAATGTAAAGTTGATCCAGTGTCATCTTTATTATTACCACGAGATGGCACCATTACATAGCATAACATTGTCGTCATCTCTTGGGTGCTTGAGAAGGTGCCCAAGATTTAAATACATCGCTGGTTGGCTTGACTTCTTCAGAGAAAGGTTACCGGTTCAGAGAAAGGAGAGTGAGGGTATGGTAGAGCTTGTCTTGTGTTTGCCGTTCAGTCTCACTGTATCTCTCGAGTGGGCCTGGGGTTGAGATTTTCAAATACTTGTGAAGCCAAAGTGAAGTCACAGAGTAGCACGAAATGCAGACTGCACCCAGATTGTGTCCCTTTGGGCTCTTGTTGCATGGGGAATCCTGGGTGGGACTTTTCTCAGTTGTATTTCATGGTTTCCTAGCACTAAATGGTTCTCTGCTGAGATAACTTGAACATCTAATTTTCTGTTTCTGACTCTTCTCTTGTCTACTACGTACTTTGCTTCAGAGTACTACTGAGCACTTTTCTTTTTTTCATGTAATAACAGCTGCCATAGAATATGCTATTAATATTCTCAGCATTGGAAAAGCAAGGATGGTCTATATTTGCCCTGAAGGCTAAGATTCTTCCTTTGCCACTATGTTTTATATGTGACCATTCCAGAGCAGGGAAGAGTAGATTAAGTAAGCAGATGATTTAATTTAATTTTTATTTTTTAAATTTTTGAAATGTTTCATGTTTAGTTTAATTGATATAGTAAAACTTCAGTGCAAAGATAGTTGTACATTAAAGGCAGTTCATCGTCCTAATCAAAGACTGTAATGCAAACATTTCAAAGCATTCTCTGTTCTTTCACTTGCTCTTTGTAATGCCAATGCTAACTCTGTTTTTTGGGGTGATTTCCCAGTCCTCCAGGCCTGCAGTATCACACTCCATGATTAGCACGGCATGATACATCTGTCTGCTAAATGGTAGGAGCTCTGTGCATCTCTTAGAGTTTATCACATCAGTAACTTGCGCTAATATCCTTCCCTCCCATCTCTGTGATGACATTAATGTATTATGAGATCTGTTTGGACACTCATGGACTGCTCTTGAAGGATCTGCTAGAAGTCACGTTACTGAAACCTCTAATGCCTTCCTGCTGCTGTGGTTTTTGTGTAAAATTTTTACAGGTTTAGAAATACAAATTAAACACTTCCAAATAACCACTTTTCACTTGCATGACTTGATTATGAGAAGGGAGCCACCCAAAAGATTGCCTTAGAAGTAGGTGCCAAAGTAGGAAAAACCAGCTAACTTGTCTGAACTCATTAGTCTGAAAAACAGACTAACTTGGCACCTTTGCATTGACTGTGTCCAAAGGCTCCGTGACATCCTTTGAGCTGAGCGCCTAGCTGACGTAATTGGGATTGATTCCATGTAACTGTCCCATGCTCCTAAAGAAAGCCTTAGGAGGTCAGTACAACACAAGAGTTGATTTGAAGTCGTTTAGGGGTGTTCAAATCACGTTTTAGTGTCCTTTGCTATGGATGAAGAAGGGAGGGAACAGTTTAAACTTCATTACCTAACTGGATCCTTCTTAGCATTTGCATATCAAGGACGTTGCAGAAACAGACAAAATTAAGATGTCAAAATAGGATTTCTGCTTTGTCAAATCAATTGCTCAACTGCGTAAACAAAGAATGCGTCCAGCTATAGTTAGTTGTTTGGTGTTGACGTAGGCCTTTCTTTATATATTTCTTGTTACAAATGAGCATGCAATAAAATTTAAGTACACAGGAGACAAAATTAGGAGTTTGTAATTAGCCTGCTTTTCAATTTGTTTCCTCTTGCAATCCAACTTGATGGTAAAGTCTTAGTTTAATTTTCTCTATTTGCCTTAGACTTTATCCTTGCTTTATTGAATTTTTCTGTCTTGAAGGTTGTTGGGTTTTGAGGGGTTTTTTTGGTGGTGTTTTTTTGAAGAAATCTTTTTGGTTTTAATTTAAACTGAAGGCTCTATTTTTGGAAGATCAATAAACTCCATCTGGAAGAATTCTTTTCTCCCAGCCACCTGACACTTAGATGAAGTTGAACTTTTTTTTAATTCTCAGGGAGGAGATCAGAGGTTGCATTCACCATGATGAGTACATTTGGGAATGTCGGTATTCATTCACCAACATCTGATTTGAAAATTAATAGCTCAGCCTCTCTGGACTGTGGTATGTTAAAGGCCACTGTCCATGAAAGGAGAAACACTTTGGAGCTATGTGTGCCCTCTGGTCAACATGAGTGGCCTCGGTTTAATGGCATTAATTTCATGCTGCTTTTAGAAGATACAGATGTGCAGCATACCTTCAATCCTCCTACCTGGAACCAGTAATCCCCTCCCTCCCAGCTTTCTGCAAGGAGCAGGGAGAGAGGAGAGAAAAACCCTTCATAAAAGGTGATAAGTATCTTAACTGAGGTGCACCTTAGGTAAATGCTGTCTTCAAGCCGCATGACATGAAAGAGCCGCCTGATTCCCCCACCCTCTGCAGATCTTGGGGCTGGCTCAATCTTTTTTAAAGCTATTTCTCTTGTGCTGCATGCAGAGCCCATCTGCTGTAATACAGACTGAAATGCTGCTTTTATCCTTGTTTGTGTGGAAGGTTGGTGGGTAAATCAATTGGAGTGAAAGACGCATTGTCCCTCTTTGCTCTATGTCACAAGCACAAATATCTTCCTTTTAAAGTGTCTCTTGGTAGAAGCCAAAGCCTTTGGCACAAGCCACCTCTGCTAGTTTGACCTCTTTTGTGCATCTGGAATGGAGGAGCAGCTCTGAGAAGCACAGAACAAAACCAGCAAAATAGCAAGAGAAAAGGTCAAGGAGGGGTCTTGCTCCCTGTAGACATCAGAAGTTTCTGCAAGATGATATTTAGCATGTCCTGCCTGAACAGTTAAGGCATCAAAGACACTAGCACTTCGATAGGTAATATCCTTGTGAGTTGTCAAATAGATCGCAAAGCACATTGCTCTGCCATGCTGGGGATGGGAGGAGGGACCTTGTGTCTTTCTACTCATTGAGGTAACTGAGACTGAGAGCTTCAGAGAGCGTTTGGCTTCCAACAGATGGATGTACCATGCTGTGCTCTGTCCTTGCCTGGCTTTTGACTTGCAGGCCTAAGCTTACATAGCGGTGCTGCGGTCCTACAGAGGAATGGGAAGGCAGGTTTCTACCAAAGACAGCTGACATCAGTTACAAGCAATAGAAGGGCTTGATTTTTGCCTCTGTATCTTTGCTTGGTCCCAGCCTTGCAGTGACTTACTCTCAGACCAGCCAGTCTCTTTGATGCAGCATAATTAAAATGACAGAGATGATTCCCTGTCCCCTCCAGTTCCAGCAATGGGATCTGAAGGGGATGTAGGACATATTCTCATAATTCACCTCTCAACTTAGCAGCATCAGGACAAACAGTAACGCCTGTCCTAGCTAAGGGAAAAAGCCATTGGTATTTGAAATCCAGGAGGCAGTCAGTGTTCTGCTGCGCAGGACCCAGAAATGCTGGGAAATACAATCTTGGCAGCTTTGATGCTAGATTATTTTGTGTATTTGTAGCAGCGGATTGGTGTAACTCTGATCAGAAAGAATCATCTTTGCCAAATCCCATTGTTGAACCCCTGTTCAGGACAATAAGCTCATATGGTGATGACATGGGCTGAGTTGTGTTCTTCATTATTGTTATAGATTTTTCACAGTCCCCTGGTTTCATCTGCAATTTTTCATGCACAAGCGCAGTTCTGCTTCTCTCCTCTTATATTCTGCTCAGGAGTAATGTGGAGCCTCAGACGAGTCTGCTTTCTGTCACAAAACCCTGCCGATATCTGCAATCCATTCAAAATGACTTACCCTGGATCACTTGTCCTTACTTAAAAATAAACATGGACTGCCAGGTTTTATATATATGCCCCCCCCAAAAAAGGGGGGGGGGGGAAGTGAAAGGAAAGACAACAACCGAGCACAGAACAGAACTCAGTTGATACAGAGGCACGTGGTATAATGCCAGCTTGGCTAAAATCTCCTGAATGCTGGGACTCATCCAGGGTGAAACTCACTGTGTTGCTGCCTTCTGATGCCGACCTCACTCGTACAACAACCGTATCAGTGTACATCAGCCCTGCCGTTCTGGTCACAGCCTCTGGGTACTTTGAGCCCCACTGTGTCCCAATGGTGGATATTCATGGAGCCAGCATCCCACGCCATGCACTGCTGCTAAAGGAGCGGTTTGATCCAGGGATGCTCAGGCTAAGGTTAGTAGCTAATAGCACCACTTGTTGAGGAATGCCATTTGAAACTGTGGCTTCTGGTGCTGAGGAGTGAACTCACTGTGAGCAAAAAATTAGCCAGGATATATTTTGGGCTTTATTAAATTCCTTTAAAGCTTTCCAAGTCATTTGCAAAGGCACGGATGAGAGCTTTAGCAAGATGGTAGAATGAGACAGTTGGCTTGGAGAAAGGACAGTGATGAATTAAAGCTCCTTTGTGGAAGTAGTTCTCTTTCTACATCAAACTGTAGTTTCAACCTTCCTAATTAATGTTGTTGTTTTTCTTCTTACTGTAGTGCGCGCTGTCCTAGCCTGACCTGTTGCTTCCCGAGATAAAAGGGGTTAACTAATCAGAATGGAGAATCCTCTACTGGCTTATCCAAATCTTTACTAAAAGTGTGATACCCATGAACACAAATAGGACAACACATCTAAGAATTATGTATCTGGGAGTTTAAAGGGGTGAGGGGGTAAAAAAAGGAGGAAAAAAGTCCATGTTGCTTTGAGGTTATTTTAAAAACTGAAACTGAATAGGTCAATACCCCTTAAGCTTTTTGGTCTTTAATTCTCTTAATGGTATGGCATAAATCGTTAATTGTATTATTAAAAAAGCTTTGAAGACTGTATTAATGTAATGTGACCTCGGATCAGTCAAGATCACATTTTCATTATGATTAAAAGATTCCTTGTCCTGAAACATTGATCTCATCGTCAGCTGAATGTGTCAGACGGAGAGGCGCTGTTTCCCCATCGGGCAGTAGATGGCAATATTGCATTTCGTTCTGCAGTGTCTGCTAGAAATGCTCACCTCAGAAAGGGGCCATGAACTTTTTCCCTCAGCTTCTAAGAGCAGGTTTGCACTTACATAGTGTGTTAAATATTCCAGAAGCAAAATAATTCAAAATTCCATTTTTAATCCAGATTTCTTCAGTGACTGGTGTCAGGTGCCTGAGTTACAAACTGCGGCACCCAAACAGTCCTGATCCTGCATGTCAGCTCTGAGAATGGGCATTTGCACGTTAGGGACCATCAGCATTCTCTCTCTTGTAGCAGGGATTCAATGAGGCAGTATATGACCCCTGGAAGTAACATCTCCCACTTCGTTACAGTGAGTTTTCTAGCTTTTTGGTGGATTTTCCACCTTTGCATCAAGAGACTGAAAGCTGTATCAACTAGTTTAGTTTATATCGTGATTGGGGAAGTTCAGAAAGATACCTAGCTAACATGTTGTCTTCCTTTGTATTGTAATATTTAGATAGACCTTATAGCAGGTCCTGGAGACAATGAGAAGAGCCACTTTGCAAAGAGCTAGGCATCAGGAAGGTGTGTGTTACAGGGTCTTACACGCATCGACTGTGCTGTGCCCTAATGTGCTATGCTGCTGAGTGGGCGGGCAAGGATTTTGGAATGGAAGTGACATCTGGGGTCAGCGATTTATGAAAATGAAATACGCTGTGGCAGCTCGAAGATACGGTGTATGTGAAGTGCTACTCCTTCGTTGTCCTGTGGGCATATGCCATGTGTCTCCACAGTTTGGTGAGGTACCAAGGTAATTGCCTTAAAACTCCTTGCTACACAGGGTGTTGCAGGAAGCTAGCACACACACTAAGTGATGGGAAGCAGAGGGGTGCGCTGGCTGGTGTTAAAGCTTCAGTGCTGCTGACTTTTCTATAAATAACTGCTGTCTGCTGTAATTGGTCACATCACAGTCCATGGTGATCTTTTATATTATTGCTGGCTGCTGGAAAACTCCCGGAGGCGTAAAATAGATACCAGGAAGATCCTGCACCCAGCAGTGTGTTTCCTCATGCGGCACAACAGAGTAAAACAGAAATAGTGTTTACAAGGAGCTGATGAAGAATTTTCTGCAGCAGGAAGGATTAAAAAAAAAAGAAAAAGAGATTGCACCTCTGAAATGATAGCAGCAGGCCATCTCTCATGCAGGATATTGCTGGGTCTTGTGGAAAGAGAAAATCTTCATAGGGCTTCTAGTGGTGCACTGAATGGGTATTATTATTTGCCTCTGACTTACTGACGGGTATTTTTCGTCTCTCCATAAAATAACAGTGTCTTGCAAGAAATTGAAAACTAGAGAGAGAGAAAAAAAAAAAGTAGGTAGTTGGCTTGTGTGAGATGCGAGGGGATAAAATGTGTAGCGTTCTCTATCCTGAAGGATTCAGAACACTTCACAGACCAAGAATGCCGAATGCTACATGCCACTCTTCCCGTAAATGCAGCCAGCTTGGGGTAGAGCACAACACGGAGGTGAAGCTGCCCAGCATCAGGAATCAATGTTTTTATTAAGGGAGGGCGGAAAAGCAGCAGAGTTAGGTGTTCGGGAAAGGATTTGAGTGGAAAGGGTTGACTTGCCAAGCTCTGCTTGGTAGTGAGCATTTGAAATAGTTACCATCCTGAGAACGGAGAGCTCTAGTGAACCGCTGTAGAACTGTGGTGGCTTTAAGGTCACCAGGTGAGTGTGGAGTGTGTATGTGTGCCCCCACTTTGCTTCTACCTCTGTCTTAAGCTACATTTGCCCCTCTACAACGCACAGTGTGGTACCCTACATGCATTACAGAATGCATGCTTCACTGACCTAATAAAAACTTTGCTGATGTTGAGAAAGAATTTATTAGAACTGAAATCTTTCCAGAATTACACAGAAGCTGGCACAGAGAACAGGACTGTGGAGGGACTTGTCAACAGCCTCTCAATTGACTTTTGCTGACTGATGTTTCAAGATTAGGTGCTATTGTAGGGCATTTAATGAAAGAAAGGATTGCTGTGAGATCTTAGCTTCTGTCCTGGTTATTTGTTCCTGGTGGGAACTCTTTGGTTCCACCAGTTTGATCCTTTGTGATTTGGAAGAAGCATTGTAAGTCCACATAGCTTTGGGTCAGAAACATATTCCTCTTCAAAATATGCCAGGAAAGTGTCAATGTGACAGAAGTACAGGGAAGAGAACAGCAGGATGCCTTTTGTGGCCTCAGCAGTCCCACCAAGTGATTCCTGGGGCCTGGCTTGAGAGCAAGCTATACTGTTTGCTGTAAAAAGGCAGATACTGTACAAAAGCCGTTGCTTACTTATGAAAAAGTCCAGGCTATTCTGGCATGGATTTGCTCATCCAGGAAAGAATTAACTTGCTGCGATTGAGCAGGGTGCCTAGTTGTATTAGGACATTATCTATGTACTGAAGTCTCCAAAGCAATGAAGAATCTGTCCCTTACGCAGGAGAGCACCCCAGTAAGCTGAGACTAGGCTAAGATTTGTGCCTGCTGATCTTCAGCCTTGGTGTCTTCCCTGCTATATGACGGTATCAGTTTATGTGGGCGAAGATGCATACCCAGAGCCATATTCAGACCACCTCGTCATGTTTAACTTTCTCTGGTTTCCTGAATTCTTCCAGCCAGGATCCACTGAGTGTTCTCAGTTGTTCCTTGTGCTCATCAAGTTACATGCCTGCATTTATCTTAGGTGCCATCATAAGCAGCCTGCATATGGCCTGTGTGGATGGGCTGGTCTTAAAATATTGCAACAACAATGTAATGACCAATTTATTGCAATCGCCCCTTAGACAGTAAAAAACCAGAAGTAATTGGTAATAGACTGGAGAAACAGGAGGAAGAACTTTAGTAGTATCTGAAAATCCAGATGGAGAATTTCAGATGTTTGCCTTCATTTGAAGACTGCATAGGTAGGAATTCAGCACTGAGACTCCTCAAGCTAAAAGTGAACAATGTGGAGAGAGGACAATACCTGTTCAGAAACAGCAAAGATAGTGACCTGCAGTATAAAATCCCAGCTAAAAACAATGCTGCAGTCAAGGAAATGAGCACATCTGGTGTAGCTCCTTGAGACCCAGCAGTAATCGTGAGTGACCAGTTTGTACTGGGAGAAGAAAACAATGAAACAAAGAATTATGTTTGGAGAAAACTGTGGTCTGCAAACTGCAGTACAAAAGCTTTTCTCACCGTCTACCTTTGAGGACTGTGCACCAGAAAAGAGCCCCTCCAATCTTCTGAAGTCCAACTGGTGCTTTCCCCGCTTGTCTGTGCTACTCTGGCACCTTGCAGAAAGATAAAGGTAAGCTGGTGAGACACCTTCTGCCTCTTGCTCTTATTCGAGCAGTTCTTTCTCCTTCAGATGACTAGTTCTCATTAAGAGTAACTAAATTCGGGAGGGGAGTTTCAGCTCCTAGATTGCTGATGTAGAGTTAGATTTTTTTTTTGTTTCACTAACAGGTTGGTTTTGGGTTTTTTGGTTTTGGTTGTTTTTTTTTTTTTTCCCCTCTAGTCTTCAGGTACCGGGAGAAGAAATGAACAAACCCCTCTGACACCAGTTTTCACCATGACAGTAATTTGAGTAGAAGCAGCTTTGCCTGCAAATAAATAAATAAATATTATATGAAAAGCTTCGGATGGAGCTGCCATGTTCATTCTTGTTTCTAAAGCCCCCACAGGCCATGTCACATATGTGGGTCATGAGGTCTATCGATTATGTGTCAGACCCTTAGGTGTCAGTAATCAATAACACTAACCTGCAGAAAATGCGGCAGAGATTTGCTAAACCAACTCTTCACATTGTTCTTTTTCTTGTATTTAAGTTTTCTGTGCCTCACTAGAGATAACAGAATGCATACCAGCAAAGGCAGGGGAGGCAAAAACATCATTTGGCTGCCAACTCATTTACTGTCCATTTTCATCTGATTCTGCACGGTTCTTGGTGAGAAGGCAGGATGAGGAGGGGCAAGACAGGAAAGGGTATTTCCAACTGAATGGCTTCTGAGAAGTAGAAATGAAAGTGATTGAGTTGGGAGGACCTAAACATTTTGACCCTGACAGCTTATTAATATTTAACAAGGTGCCAGATTTTTCTTTGACACTGGAAATTGTTGCGACTGTCTGTCTCCAGCAGACTGAATCTGCTTTCTCAGTCCACCATATCTAATGTACCTGCTTCCAGTCTTGAATAGTTCTTATTCACAAATGCTTTCCTTTATTTGCTATTTCTGTGAATAAAGAAGGTAGTTTGGCAGATTAAGTTGTGAATTTTTTCATTCAAACTTCATATCTCTTTATGTTCTCAATGGGTCACTGAGTAGACTGTGGTTTTCCTGTGTTGATTGTGGTTTTCAGAATCATTCCTCAAATAACTTTTAACAAAACATTTATTTGCCTTTTTAGTTTGCAGATTGCTTGTGAGCTGTTCACTGTGACAGTTACGTCTTTTAAATGTAAGCAGCTCTGATGAGATAAATATAACAATTTGGAATTTGTATGCTTATTTTTATTTGTATTAATGCAATACTTCAAGATGGTATATGAAATTGGGATCCTATTTGGGGTGGGAGAAAAGTCTATACCATAAAGATAATGTAGCATCGAACGAGCAATACTCAATAAAGGAGATGAAGAGGAGGAGAAAATAATACCTTTATGTATTATTTAGGTGGTCTGCATCCCCACTCTTTTGGTGCCTGTCTTTGTCTCTCTGCATTATCTATGTGGATTAACTTCCTAATGTAGATGCGTAGACCTAAATGACTTTTCCAAGGTCACACAGAAAGTTTGTGGCAGAGCTGGATATTGAATCGGTTTACCAAATCTCAGTCCAGTGTCCTGAATATGTGGGGCTTTTTTAAAAAAAGAACTTTCAAACAACCATAAACAATTATCTTTCTGTACTCCCAATTAAATCAGTGAAAAATCAAAAATTTCCTTTTGCTAAAGAGTTAGCTTTGTGTTAAATTGACAGAGAGGATCACTAGATTAGAGAGCTGTTGGGTTTGGCTTTAGGAATTGCTAGTCAGGACCATGAATTCTCTATGCTATTTTTGTGAATGCTCCACAACATGGGTGTAAACTGGGAGATCTTGAGGTTTAAGTATTTAGGGTTTTCTCTTGGAGATACTTGTCCATCTGCTTTAGTAATTTTTCTTTGCACCCCAAGACCAATGTCAAGGAACTTCTGTCTTTTTGACTTGTTTGAAGAGTAGTCCAGAATATCTTTTAAAATCTTATATTATTTTTTTTTTACTGCTCCAGCTGCTCTGTAAAGTCTGATTCTGGTAATTCATCTGTTCCTCTTAATAAAACTAGGCAAACATTTGGTGATTTGAGTTTACAATGTGTATTTATGCCTTGCCATTGGGGAATCAGCTTCCATTTTTGCATTTAGAAAGTTTTAAAATGAAACCTGAAAATATTTTCCTTCTCTTTACAATGTTTAAATTGCAAAGCACCCTGTTGCTGCCTTGAGCTTTCTGCATTGTGTAAAATCAGTCATTTCAATGATAATCCACTTACAACTGTGCTCAATTACCTACTTGTGCTGTGAGTTGCCAAGTATTTGCCTAGTTACAGAGGATAAAACCTATTTGGAAAAATTGGGTAAAAAGTGAATGCCAGGAGAGGTAAACCTGGAGGGAAGGGCTACCAGGGGAGGAGGAATGCTTGAAGTTGAGAACAGAGGCACTGGAAGAGAGATGAACATAAAGAAGAAACATGGTAAATGCTGAAAAGGCCGAGAATCATGTAAGAAAAAAATCAAGAGGAGAAAATATGAAAGCAGTGTGGCTTGATGGTTGAGGTCTGGTCTAGCAGATGGAAGAAAAGATTTATGCCCAGCTTTGCACGTGAAATTCTGGGTGACCATGGACCATTTGTATCACCTCCTTGTCCTCAGTTTCACCTTCTTTAACATAGGTCCTGTGGTACTTACCCTCCTCTGAGATGCATGGATGGGAAAGGCTAGACAAGAGCTACAGTAACACTGGTTATTCTGATTTGTTTTTTCCTTTGCTAAGCCAGCATTTAGCCAATGGCACTCTGCCCTTTCACTTGTAGGAGAACTAAAAACCTAAAGAAAGAAAAACACAGTGCTCCTCAGCTCTCTTTCGGGAAAGGAGAGAGGCTTTTAATTATTTAAGCATCTCCTTTTCATGTTGCTTCTGGTTTTTTGAATCGTTATCATTGTTAAGGCTATAGGCTCTACATAAATCATTTAAATAAATAATAAATAAGTCATATCATTAAGTAATACACTGGTATTATTTATGGCTGTAGGGAGAGGGTAAGAATACTGCGGATAAGATTGTGTTTAAAATGAGAAGAAGCCTTTGTTAGGCTCATCATTTTAAACACCGCCTTCTGGAGTTAAGGCATTAGCTTTTGGAAACTGCCCTGGGAGGTGGATTTGCTCTGAAAGAATTAGCCACCAAATTGACTGTCTCTGATTCTGCTACCTGTTGGGCACATCACGTGAACCCAGTCTTGTCTCGTGGATCTCTTCTTCCTCTTGTTCTTCATTTTTCTCTCAAGAAGGACCAAAGGTTTTGCATCAGGCAGCACTCAGCATTGTGGTGTTTTGAACGGCGATGCTGTCCTGGGCAGGCATTACAGCCTCGGCAGGCTTTACAGCTCCTCAGGTCCTACAGCAGCGCACGCAGAGCATCGCCTCCAAGTTATTCCTTTGCTTAAGAGGACAAAGGCTAGATATTTACTGGGCTGCTCTGAAAGTGTCGTCTCACGGCTTTATCACTGAAATCCTCTCTCCCTCAGTAAAAGCAGAACCAGTAATTTCAAGTTGGAATATAAATATTTACATATGTACTTGTTAACAAAGGTAGGAAGGTATCACTTCAAAATCTTACTTCTGAAGTGAAAAATCAAATTAATTTTAATATAATGTAGTTAGAAAGTGTTCTACTTAATTTTTATTTTTGCTCTGAATTTTTGTTTGTCTGATTATTTTTCCTTGGCTGAATTTTCCACACAATTTGAGCATGTGAAAGAAAAAATTTGTCCCAGCAAGTCTTGCTTGTGGCTCATCATTGTCAAGGGGCTGGGGACACATCAGCTCTGCAATTTGGTAGAAATAAGCAAGACAATTATAGAAGAGTTATCAGTGGGTGATGAGGAGAAGTATCATTTTATCAATAATTATGTTTCTGTGCAGGGTGATAAGTATCAAACTGGTACCTATAAACATTTCACTGTTTTTCAGGAGGACTTCTCAAATCCAGATGAGTCATGTAGTCCTTGGGACCTGCCCTGAACGCGGCCATGCTGCTGTTGCTGGGAAGACTGGTGCATGGTGATAGTGCCGTTCCCCACCACACCGAGGAGCGAAGCCTGCAGTGAAACCTTGCAACGCCTCGTCTGCAGTAGGACAAGACGCGGAGGCAGTCAGCAACCCTGCGAGGCTGCTCAGTTGCACAGGTAAAACTTTGGGTGCCTTTTAGTCTTGAGAGACGAGACCAGGGGAAGGAGCTGGGCCAGGTGCTGATTGCTCTGGAGGGTTTGAGAGAGAAGTGGAGCAGGACCAGAAGGGAAAGCAGGAGGCGGCTTTTGCTACTGTGGGGTGAGGTGGAACAGAGCACAGCTCCTGTTGTTGGGAGACACTTTTCTGCTTCACATTTTCACCTTCTCCTCAACCCCAAAAGTCACAATTGCAAGTGGTTCCCATGCTGCTGACTACTTTTCCTGCACCTTGGACCAGCTTTGGTGGGACCCATACCAGTTCTTCTCTGGAAGCAATGGGTTTTCTCTTCCTAGGGATATGCTAACTTTCAGAGACTGGATTTTCACAGTATACAGCGACTCAGAGAGACAGACAGTGAAAATATCTGAGGCTGACTGGCATGTTGTCTCCACCCTCAGGAGAAAAACCTGGTGTTTAAACCCACAGCAAACTCCCACCACTACATATTGTGTTTTAATATTGCATGGTGAAACCCAGCTCATCAAGAGCACGTAACACTGCTGTAAGGGGTGTCCTGGATTAGCAAGAAGTGAGGAGCAGTGGTATTTGTTACCAGGCAGGTAGTTAGCTGTATGATCTGTGAGGCCATTATCCCTAAGCAGGTCCTTTATCCCTAAGAACAGATTTAGTTTTACATTCTGAGGTGTGATGTTCCTGTTTCCTGAATGCCTTGCAGAGTGGGGGATAGAATGGATGATGCATTATTGTCGTAACTTCACTGAACTCATCGATGCTGGTCTCGTTTATGCTTCATTTATTGCTGTGCATGCCATTTTACAGGAATCTTTTTTTTTTTTTTTTTTTTAAAAAAAATCAATTGCATTTCAGATTCAGCTTCCAAGCACCTGCTTGTAGTTCTAGAATAACTATGTTGCAGGACTTACCTTCTCCTATATAACTCATGAGTATAGTTTTCCACTGGCAAGTCCTGTCTTAAGGATGTATAAACAGTTTCCTGGCCTTTGCTTTTGAATCAGCTAGGTGGACTTGGCTCCAGTGAGGTGGAAAAACTCTGAAGTTTCTTTTCCCCTGGGGCAGGATCCATCCAACTCATTGCCGGTGAGAAATACCACCAAGTCAGCATGACTGACATTTGGAAACTTACTGCTGTCCTTACCCTTAGTGTAAGTCCCCAGCTGGGACTTCAGCTCGCTGCACTTAAAGGCAGAGGTTCAGTGCACTAAAGCAGTAAGTGCATTTAGCCAGCACACTTTCTGATCCCCTCACCCCGTCCCACCAATCACTGATGTAGTTTCTTTCTGCTTATTCTAAATTGGCTTTAATTTCCTTTTAAATAATTCTTAAGTGTGACTTTTTCAGTACAAGACTGGGAACTATGACTAATTATAAAATCATTACATGATTAAACTCAATTAACTTCAAATAACCCTTGAAATTTGCTTAATGTCAGCCCTTGGCCCTGCTTGAACCAATAAATATTGCTCACCTTCTGTAATGGGTATGAAAAAAGGTGGTTGCAGAGCATGATTGTTCAGAGTCAGCCGAGCCAGAGAATGGCCTTACAGAACAGGGTTAAACTGGTCCCAAAGAGTTGAATACTGCCACATCAAGAAGGGGAAAAGAGTCATCTTCTCCTAACTGGGATATTTTTTTCCCCCAATATTTTTCTCTCAGGTAATAAAGCTTTGAAAATTCTTTTCAGCCTTACGTTCAATGGTCCCAATCTGCTTTGCAAATGTTAATAAGGGTTAAACCTCACAAAACCACCAAGGCATGGGAAAGTATTGTCATCCTCATTTAGACAAGGGATACCAAGGCATAGATGAATGAAATGAACTGCACAAGGATCAGTGGTGGGAGCAAAATCCTAAGAGTTCTGATGGTCCTATTTTATATTTTAGCTAAAGCTCTTTCTCGCATAATGTTGCAAGTTTCATATAGCTGTGTGAAGGAAAGGGTCTCTTTTCTCAATTATTGGGCACATCTGGTCATTGGGGGGTTTTGTGTTTTGTTTTTTTTTTTTTTTTTTTCCTTTTTTTTCTTTTGAACTTTATGAAGCCATCTCTGGATCCAGTCTGTCTTAAAGCTAGATTCTGGCAAGAGAGCTGGCAAAAGTGTGCAGAAGAATCCCAGCAGCTATATTTCTGTGTTCAGTTCCTGTGAGGACAGAAGGGGATGTCATTATTGCTACTGTTCCTGGCAATCTGCTCTGACTGGGGAACTGGAGCGGACAGTAGCATTGTTCTCACTGAAGGTAGACGGTAGATGATGGATAGAATTTTTCCAATAGGTAATTAGATGGGTATGGTAACTAGACAGTCATAAAGATGCCTGATCATCTACACACAAACGTCCCTCGTATGGTGTGCTGTCCATGAAATATTCTCAGAATTTTATTGACTTCCAGCCCTTCTCCATGAAAAATCTCAGCATTTTTGCTTGGTCCTGTCTGAAAATGGATTTAGAGGCTGCTTGGTGAAAAGATGTCCCTTCCCCCCCACCCCTTTTATTTTCTTCTTTTTTCATTTTCCTGGAGACAGCACGTAGCCCCACAGTTGCTATTGAAATAATAATAGTTGGGAACTGGCTCTTAAGGAAGCAGAACAGTTGATTAATGCACCTATGTGCAATAAAGCAGTGTATTTGGTCTTCAGATTTTTGGACACTTAATTTTTTTTTTTTCCATGTATGATGAATGTGAGTGGATCATCGGTGTGGACTATTAACAGAGTCTCCTTTTTCTTTTGATTGCTGGAACTCGTGTAGCTCTTTATAGCCTCTTGAAGGACATCACATGAGGTCTCAACCCATTTATTAAACAATAGAAATAGTGAGAGAGAGAGGATGTAAACACTTATCCCTAAATATGAGTGTTTATATCGCCAGCTTGTTGTCTGAGTCTGGTTTCATGGCTGGGAGTGCCCTCGGGTCATCATTGAGCAGCTTGTTCGACTGTGAATTCTGAATGATGAATGTCTCCACTTAAAGTACAGATCACTACCCCATAACAAAAATCACCACTATTATTGGCCTCTGCAGGGGCACCAAAGGGTGACTGGACAGTGGTGGAGGGCTTCACCTGCTACAACACTGCTCTTTCCCTGACAGTAAATGGAAATTTGTCAACAGTCTGTCCCGTAGGATGTGTGGTGGGGAAGTTTGGCTCAGCGCTTGCCAACCTGTCTTTTTACTATAGACAGTTTTTCTGTGTGTGGTACTGCTCATCAGATTAGTTAGGGTCAAAAGCTGAATACTTGGATTTTTGATGTTTGAATGAACCTCACAAAAATGAGAACGAGATCAGTTCTGCAGTGCTCTGTCCAGTACTTGAGAATGAATTTGAACATCAAAGGATGGGAAGTTCAGAAAGAGACACAGTTGTGTTCTTGAATTCAGAAGAGTGTATAAATTCCCCTCATCTCTTTGGGGGAGAAACCTCCCCCATGTGTCTAGCTTATATTTGCTGTTCGTATTGTTTTGTTCCTTTTGCCATGGCAAGTCCTGATAAAAAGAATTTAAAAGAAACAAATTGGTGTCCAAGATGGCTGGGAAGTGAAGGGACCATTATGTTTAATTACTTCTGTTAAAACGGTCTGCAGACTGGAATTAGTTTGGGAATATCTGTCCCCCTGTTTAGATAGACAAGAAACTAGTTATCATAGCAGACTGCCTGTTTTTCATCTATCTGCTGGAGGCAAAGTGAAGTCCTAAGAAGTCCTGTTTTCCCCTCAAAAATGAGCAAGTGTAGCAGAAGCAGCAATGGTGGGTGTGCAGTAACAGTTTGGGCTGTTCTGGAGCATGCAAATGTTTGTCAGCAATTTCCTCCCAGCAGCCTACGGACCTCCTCTTGCGTTGGCCAGCCAAGAGCCAGTGGTTATACCTCCCTGCTGCCCCCTGACAGATTGATTTTGACCCTTAACGTCCCCTTCCACCTGCTAATTACTTGATCATGCTCTCCCAATGCCCTTTCCACCTGCGGTGGCCTGGTTTTGTCATTCTCCCATTCTGCTGCTGCCCTCTCCACCTTTTGGCTATTTGTTCTTAAAACCCTCTCCTCTTGCTGGCCATCCCAAACATAGTCATTAATATCCAAAATATTTGGAGATCCAAAATTTTTTTTGATTCTGCTGACTCCCAGCAATCTGGTCTCTAATGCCTACTGATTGGTGGGAGCAGGGGAGGAGGAGTGAAAATCAGGATTTTCCCTTTTAATTTGTGCTTTGTTGCTGCTGGTTTGACCTTTAATCAGGTGCCTGGCTGTTGTTTGCTTTCTGATGCTTTTTACAGAATGGTCCCTTGTAAATATATACAGAAAGGGCAGGAGAGTAACTGGAGATTGTAGACCACTCTTTTATTTCCTGGGAGCCTATTAAAGGCAGTTTCCAGTTTATCCATCCATCTCTTTGTCAAGTTGCCTCCTGTGTCCATCCACTTGTGCATTTATTTAGTGGTAGTATTAGCTACTGTATCATCCTCTAGGATGGTAACAGTGTGTTTCAGAATAAAGCCAGAGATGCGAAGTGCGCTGAGCCCATTATAAAAAAAATAAAAGGGCTTTCCTTGATGGCATTTAGCTCAATAAACACAGTTTGTCAGCGATGTCTTTATCTCCTTACATTTAAGCGATTAAATGTTGGTAAAAATAGCTTCAGAAATAAAACATGAAGAGAGCTTCTGGCAAAGCCCTGTCCAGTTTAATTCATACATTAAATATTTGCTAGTAGGGTCAAAAGCTGAATGCTTAGATATTTTGCCCTTTGAATGAACCTAGCTAAAATAAAGACAAGGAAATCAGTTCTGCAGAAGCTGTCTCCAGAATACTAGGATCAATTTAAACATCAAAGGATGGAGAGATCATGCAGACAGACAGCCATATTATTCTGCACAATTAATACTCCGAGAGGTGTTTCCTGAATTCCGAATCTTGTGCAGGGAAGATAATATTAAAATTTCAGAGTTTTAATTATGTAAAAGGCAGTCCTTGATCCTTAGCTCCCAAAAAACAGAACAGTTTATTTTGCATTAATGAATGTAGAAAACATCCCCCAGCCTGATTCTCTGCATTGATGCAATCTTTTTACAGTCAAATTAGCATTTATATTTCTAAAGGTAATTTTTAGACAACACAATAAATAAATGATATGCTGGTAACCTCCAGATGGATAAAGCGGTGCTCAGGCGGCATTTACAATGCAAATTGGCAGAAGATTACATAATGGCCGGCTCTGTTGATCTTGGGCAGTGGCGAGCTGGGAGGGGTGAGCGACATTCTGGGTCTAGCGCCGGGCTTCACAGCCCTCCAAACGCCTCGTGTTTGGCAGGAATGACTTGGTCAGGGGTTAGCTACAGAGCACAGCAGGTTTGCACGGAGGGTAGGATCTCTCGTGACTTTAGGTTTACTGGTAGGGTCTGTATCTCAGACGGCTAGGTTCAAAACGCACTATTGATATGTGGTGTAAAGTTAAATTTTGGAAAGGTTTCTCTAAATTGGATCTTATTTATTTTGGGGTTGAGCTCTTTGATTCTGAGGTCCTGGAAAGACGGGAGAGAGCAACAGCCAACTGCTCTGAGCAACTGGAGCTGAAATTTGCCTGAAGTCTGCTGTCAGTCTGTATATCTCCATATAGGCTGCGAGTCACACTTGTGCTTTGCGTTTCAGTAGTAGCTTTAATCTGGCTTAATAATTTCTGTATGTGCCTTATTTTAATAAGATACTGACCAGGATTTCAGGACTGAAGTGAATGATTTTTGTAGTTCAGAAGTATCGTTTTAGTTAGTTTTGATGGCTACTAAAACTTTACTTTAAACTGGAAATTTCTTTAGGCATAAATAAGTGTCCTCATTATTGTTATGTGATTTCAAGAGCTCCTGTGCTTTTAAAGATGATACCATGACTTAATAAGTTACCTAACTTTAGTATTGGTCTTTTGAAAACCTTAGCCATGATTATTTTCTCACTGTGTATCTCCAAAATCTGTTTGTTTGGTTTTTAAGTAGAGAACTGTATTGCCTGATGTGGATTTTACCATACCATTTAGTTTTGGATGGTAAATGCTATTAAGAATGGATGAAAATAAATCAAATAAGGCCCAAGGTCCTGATCTTTGTCCATTGAAATAAAGGAGAATTTTGTCATTTACTTTCATTGGATCTATCAGTCAGAGAAATTCTGCATGGTGGTGAAGTACACGATATTTGCTTAGTTTGGCTCATGTGGTAGTCAATGGAGTGACTTGACTTCAGAAGCAGAGCGTTGCCTTGCTGTACGTAATTAACATTACAGTGCTGTAGGTTCTGCATATGAAAATCCAGGCTATTGTAAATTGTGGTTTCCTTGCCAACCATATCTCAGCTCTTGCACTTCTGTAGTTGTCTCTATGATGCTTTGTGCAGTATTATTACCCCTCACCTAATACTGGAGCTGGGCGGATCTGCAAAATCTAGCTATTATTCTTTCCATTTGAAATACATTAATATGAAAATAAAAATAAAATTTAAGGTGTTTTACTTCCCGAGTAATTTTATTCCGAAAACATTAAAATAAACAGACTTGACATTGGGAATGTTTCAAAAAGATTTTTTTTTTTTTTTAAATGCTCGTAGCTAATGAATTTGCATTCATAAATGTAAGCATTTATATCAGAATTGTGATTAAAGCATTAAAATTGACTCTTCTGCCAAACTGTAGGTCATATAGCTTGAATTTCATGTTTTGAAAATTTCATACTTGGAGCGAACTGCTTGCCAGCAAATTACAGACCAGGACTTATTCCCAGGAATTACTTTCTGGTGAAGTTCAAATGACGAATATATGTTTGTGTCTGTGGAGACGGAGGAAGCTAATTTCATTGGTATTGTTCACTGAACATTATTTGGGCAAGTGGCCACAGAGAAAGGTTTCTTGAATTTCTTCTTTCTCTTTTATTTGTCGCCAGAAGATCTGGCTGGACCTGCAGCTGTGGGCAGCGTTCATTGGTCCTCAACAAATCTTTGCAAGCTCCTGGCAACATTTTCTGTATTGGAGATATCTATTCAAAATGCCAATAATAGCTGCAAGTAATGTCAGAGTGAATGTACTTATGCTCCATGCATAAGGTATTAGCAAGACCTCGGTCCTGCTCTTTCCTTGTTGAGACAACTGTTTGCATTGCTTGAGTCCATGTTACTTTGATCTAATATATAGATCAGGAGATAAATCTTGCTTTTTCTTGATCAAGGTTACTTTGTGCATGGAAGACCCCTGTAATCCAATTTATGCCATTCCTGCATGATCCCCTAGGATGCAAATGTGAAGGCATGCCTAGGAATGAGTGGAATATGGCAGTCTTCCTCCCTCATGGTAACATGGCGCTATGCCAGGAGTATAGTGCAATTGCACCTTAAAGCTTGAGGAAAGGGAGCAGGATCTGGCACCAACCATCCCTTGGTGGAAGCCACCTTGTTTTATTTTTGTAAGTCTCTGCACTGCTATAAACAAAAGGTATTCAGGCCAGAACCACAACAGCTGTAATTTGGTGGCTTTTCTATCTTCAGTGGAACAGTGCTGTGGGATCCTGCTCAGTGACCTCCACCTCTCCGTACCTACCCTTGTGGTGGCCATACGTAACGTTTACAGTCAGGCTAACTGCAGCAGCTAAGGTGAGATTTGATCTAGTGCCCTTAGTTGCAAAACTGGGATGTTATTCTGCTTTCCTCCTCAAATCAAAGATCATCTCTGTTCTTCTCATTCCCTCACGATCCAGACTTGATAAAATAGAGGTTTTGGCAAGCTTTGGAAGCCAGATTAGTTCCTGGATGGCAGTGAAGCACTTAGTCGGGTGGGTGCAAAGGAGAGCATAGCGTGTTGTCTTGCGAGGACAGGGGCAAGGATGGAGAGGTTGGAATACCTTAGGCTGGTCCTCCCACCAAAGGCAATATATTGTCAAACTATGGCCTAATTTTCTTACCTAGGAACAGGCCATTAAGCAATTGAAACTCTAATAGAAAAACATAACCTTATCACAGATTTTTTTTAAAAAACCCTCGGAAAATAGCTCAAATATAAGGTTAATTGGAGCCAGAAATGTCAAACTAATGTAGCAATTTACCCTGGGAGACTGCCCTGGCCTTTGAGTATAGCAATAGTACAGACTACTGAGTAGGATAGTGAAGAAATATAATAGGATTTTATGTAGTCCCCTGTCATATTAAACGTTCTTTGCAATTAATTTCTTGTTGCAATGTTATTTTCACTGACCTATTTTTTTTTGACCTCCTACAATCTTTAAGCTACCAAAGTAGGGCATACGGGAATTCACATTTCTTAAAAAAAAAAAATAAAAAAACCCCCTTAACTTAAACCACTATCAATATACACATTGCAGTGTAGACTGGTATTAACTCAGAGCAGTATAAAAATGCCATTGGCTTGTTCTAGAATAGCCTTTAGTCTATGAGCTGTACCGATCCATTCAGGAAAACGCTGCTTTTGAACAGCTCGTTCAGAAACAAGTGGGAGTTTTCTTGGACTGAGACCTTGAGGATGTCTGCCCTGTGAATGAAACACAATAGGTGGTCCTCTTGTCCTCCTTCTGCTTGCTGGCGCCGTTTCTTCTACAGTTAACTGGATGTCAGACTAAGATAGCTTGGTATTGTGAGCCAGTCTGATTAATCCAAAACTACTAGACTCAAAATTAACAATGATGAAATCCCAAAGTTGTGGAATAGCCAGGGAATCCTGATAGGTTCCAGCTGTTCCGACTCTAACTAAATTCCTTTCCACTTGGGCTGGATACATAATCCATTTTCATTTTTTAATCAAACGTTAGAGAAGTGATTTGCTTTATATATTTTTATACAACTTCCACAGTTTACTACAGAAATGGCTGTATTTCTCTGGGGGCCTAATGTTTCCTGAAATCATCTCTTTGTCTGAAGGTGTGAGTGGGTAGGATAGTCAAATCCCAACATAGATCACTCTGGGGGAGTATGAAACCTCCATCACAGAGACAGATAGATTTCTGCTAGAAAAAATCAGGTGGTTTCGGAGGGAAGGGGAGCTACATGATCTCTGGAAGTGCCTTTTGCTCCTGTTTTTCTGTCATTCTAAAAGATGGAAAGTGCTACCCCAGGAGAGTATACCTGGTGTCCAGGTTTGCAGTCAAGGTGACCAGCTCAAAGGAGAGAGAACAATACAGGCAACAAAACTTTCTGATCTTGAATAAGAACTCTTAACATAAGCCCAAGTGTTTTCCAAGCAAGTGTCCTTACTGTTTTTCCCAGTGGTAGTAAGGATTTTTATTTTTTTAAAGTAGAGTTGGAACCAAATATCATTGAATCAAAGAAGCCAGCATTAATCAAAGCACATCAAAGAGGTTCCTCATCAGTTGCCTGGAGCAACAGAATCTACAGCATATTATCTTATGCTAAGCTGGAGAAATTCAGAGAAGAAAATTTTGTCTGTTTGCTCTCAAATGAACACAGAAATAGTATTTTCAAGGTTTCTTTAATAATTCAGTGAATTGGTCCATTCAGCCATCATAATTTCTGAGTCCCAGACTTAGATTTCCTGGGAATGTTTTTCATATGAAAATCAATCGAATGAACCTTTAAAACTAAATAGGTGGTGGGTTGCCTCTCTCGACAAAGTTACAGAAGTGCTTCCCACTCTTACATTGCCTCTTCCTGTGCCCTCTCTCTCTAGGTCATGAAAGTGGTACCCCTATGACCCCTCACTGCACTTTATTCTTAGCTAATAGTACTTTGAAGGAGCAAGCAACTCAGCTGGATGAACAAACGTGGTTCCCTGTTCAAGTGAAAAACCCTCCCTGCAGATCAATATTTTCTGGTGTCCCCCAATACAGAAATTGGGGGTGCTTGTATTTATGATCTATTTCCAGAAGATCCATTTGTTAACTAAAAACTCGTGGTCACTCAGTACAGCCAAGTGATTACTCAGGTGTAGAAAGGCCTGAAGTTTAGATCTCAGCCAGATTGATTCTTACACTTGCTTGAGCAGTCGATAAAATGCTCACCAGCAAAACCTCTTTGTCCAGGCTGGGGAGTTTCAGGGCATCATTGATAGATAACCAGACCTTTCCTGTTGATTGCATTTACCAGAAGTAAAATCCAGCAACATGTGAGCGTTGTGATCAACCTGCAGTATCGCTGAGGTTGGAACTATGTTTTTATGGTTTTCTAGGTCACACATTGTGCACCTCCTTTACTAACGAGTCCCAGAGCATTTTGCAGAATGTGTACCCATGGGCCGAGTCCCGTACCCGAGCTCAGGGCTGGAACGTGTTGGCAATTCAGCACGAGCGACACTTCACTCCAGTTGTTAAAAGAGGAAGTGAAGAACAGAAGTTCCCCAACTGAAACTGCAGGGGGAATTTTAGTGCAGTAGAATGTAATTATCCAAACTGGACTATGGCCAGGATCCTGGAGTTTATAATACCCTCTGCTCTTGCAAAAACTGCCATAGGATCTTTAATGACCGCTAGTGGTCAGCAGGCTTCACATCACATCTCAAAGATAGATATTAAACAGATCAGAAGTGTAGATATTTTAGTCTTTCATATAACACAAATGTTTCTGGATGGCCTCTGGCTGCAGCCTTCAGGTTCAGGGGGGAAATTGAGTTAAACAGCCAGGGAGGAGACATTAGTCTTAATGAAAATGATCCTATTAAAGGCAAATGGCAGGCAATTGGTGAAGAACAGCTGAGATGTACACTGAAGTGCCCATAAGGTAATATTTCGGTGTACCAAATCACCAGTCATCTTCGGTGACCATCAGCATCATGTAGTTTGGAGGAATGGAATAAAAAAGGTTAACAGCATCCTTTGTATAATAGGGTCAGCTCTTGTGGAAATCTGTATTGTGAATTTATCCTGATTTCTGTAATAGTGGAACCTATGTGCAAATGAGTTTGGAAATGGGTGTAAGTGGCAAGATTACATTGTGTTAATTAGCCAGGCATTGACGAACTGTACAAAATCTGGGAACTTCCATAGCAGGGAAGAGAGCACATCACAGAGAATCCCTTTCGTCACAACTGACTTGTGCCATGGGACTTCAATTAAAAACCAGACCAGGCCACTTTTAATCGCTTTAATGAGAAATTAGGTTTTTTAAAAAAATATTTTTAAACTGTCTGTCTACTTTTCTGCAGCGCAGCCCATCATCATTGTAGATGAGGTGCTAATTATCTGTCTTGGCTGCTGCTTCTGAGCACAAGGTTTGTTATTCTGTACTGCACCTGGCACCATAGGCTCTGATATTTGGGATCAGTGGGCATTACTATACTACCAGCTGTAATAAAGAGTAGAAGGCCAATGATCCTGTATGTCCGTTGTTAAAATGAAGAAAGACTTGCACAGTTCTCCCCCTTGGTACATCCCAATACATTGGTACTTACACCATAACAGTATTATCTCAGGGAATATAAGTCTGCTACAGGATATTGCCACTTTAACCACCTGAACTGCCTTTTAGTTCCAGTTTCAACTCAGTGTCAAAAATATTACCCCTGTTTAAGATTAATTTGTGACAAAATGTCATATTAATACAGCTATATTTCCCAGGGGATAAATATGGCCTTTTGAAGAGCAGCCATGGCAGAGTGCTATATAGGACTATAGAGAATTATCAACAGGCTTTTGCTTTAGCAAATGTCATGCTACCAGAAGAATGGTGCAGTTCGCGGGTGAGTATAGTGTACGGACTGTTTTATTGTAAGAGTGAGGTTATGATATTTTCTTCCTATTAATCCATATCTCATCCCTAATTATATTAGCACCTCTCGGTGACACCTGATTAAGAATCTGAGGAGGAAACTGTCAGTTACCTATAAATCCATCAGCATTGCATCATGTTTATTTTTGGCATCTTAGCTATTTTGGGAGGCTGATGTTTACCTTGAGGTTTGCGCATCACTGGTAGAATTACTTCTGATTTTACACCAGTGTGTGTGCAATCACAGTTGAGACCTATGTGCTGCTGAGGAGTTTACTTGTAAGGGGCTAAATCCAGCACCAGTTGTGAGCAACTGTAATTCCAGTGAAATCGATAACAGCTGCACCTGCATGTGCTAAGGCTGACTTTGGAACAGTTTATCAGGTATTCTCTTTGTACTGAAGTAGAATAAACTTTGTATTTCATTGCATCTTCGGTACCTGTAGTACGCCTTGGATATGTCTGAGCTATTGAAACCAAACTTCTTAACAGCCCTCAGATGTAAAGAAAGGGAAGATGAAAAAAAGACCTAAAACTAATCTCTTGCCTCACAGCATTCCACCAAGATGACTCAGAAAATGACAAGGGAACCAAACTGCAAATTAGGCTCTAGTGTTTGTTGAAGACATTTGCCACCGGTAAAAATGAGTTATTGAAACAGTAAAGCTGAGGACTTCAGAGAAACTTTGATTGACAACAATAATTACAGCTATTCTTGTTCCTATAAGAAATGCAGTGCAGGCTAGGCGTAATAAATGTACGAAAATGATATTCTAAATCTGAGCAGAAGTAGATGTAGGTCCAAACAGTTTAAGTGTCTCCTGTACAATTTTCTGTGCATTTTTATGTGTTAAAAGTAGCAGTAGTTACCAGGTAGGTGTGTAAATTTGCTTTACATGACTAGTCAGCTAATCATTGAATATTTTCTGAATAAGTCTCTGTGAAGAAAAGTTGTCTTGTGTCAGTAGTGTTCAGTCTGGTGGAACAGTTTGGGTTCAGTACCCAAGCCAGGCTGTGTAGCAGCAGGGTCAGGCTGGGGGTTCTGCAGAGCAGATGCAGTTCATGGGACACTTCCGCCTGACCTTTGTGTCCTGTCTCTGGAGGAGACACCTAATGATTGTTTGAGCCACATCCAGATGCTGCCAGAGTGGTCAAATGATTTCTTTTGTTCCTGAGGACAACCCTGTGCTCTGCCTGAGCTTCCACGATAGAGGAGATAGAGTCAAAGCGCACAGTCTTCCGTAGATGCATGCAGCTTGGTGCCTCAGGTGGAGAACCGCTGCAAAGACCTAAAACTAGGAGCTGTTCTTTTTGGCTAACCAGGCTTACTCACACCTGACATGTATGTGTTACCAAACATCAGGCTTTTCTAGATAGTGCCTTGGAACAGGAATGGGCACAAAAGGGTTAGGAGGACTTGAGTCTGAGATTCTCTTTCTTGTGTGTGTGTATTGTTTAATGCTATGGAGGACTAAAGTATGAGAATATAAAACAAGGAATGTTTTGTAGCCAGTAACCTTTGTTTTTGTCTCCTTAACTTGATGTATGCCTCCTATTTCCTTCTCCTGCTGTTGCAATTATGCTTGTTACCAAAAGACCCTGTATCCCTCCCAACCCTCTCACACACTGAAGGCAGGCTTGCAGCTCTACTCTGCTAGCAAGTGGTTCCAACTGCTCCACCAGATGTTTCTACTGTGAGAAGATCACTTTCCCTCTTCCCTGTCCTGGTCTGAGATCTGGATTCATTTTATGACGCCAGGCAAAGTGTGGAAGAAGGCAGCTAACCCTTCTTCCAAGGCCACAGCAGTGCGAAGAAAGTGACTGCAGACCAGTGGTTGGTTTTATTGACCCTGTTAGATCATGTTGCTGGGAGTTGTTCAGTAGGGTTAACATTCACAGGGAAGGGGAATAGAAGAAGTTAGTCAATCCACAAGTGGTGAGAAAGAGTTAAATTAATGGCGAAAAAGGGAAAAAAAAATCTTTAATGCTGGAGAAAGATTACGCTGGCTTACTTATCAGGTTCATGCTGAGCCCAGTCATAATTGGAATGTACCCTTTGTAAAGTTTATTGGGTCCTGGGGCAGCTTGTTACTGAACCGGTCAATTAATCTATTTTTTTTTTTAATGAGTTAGGGGATTTCCTTTTGTGGAAAACCACCAGGAAACCTGACCAAATGCCCACAGCTTGGGGAAAGCGTGGCCTTAACATACAGAAAACCCTTCCTCCACAATTAGGAGAGGAAATAGACACCTCCCCTTACGGGCAGCATATTTGACCAATCCAGGGAGAAAATAGATGGGATTTCACCATTGACTTGTAGGTTGTCGAGGGAGGATCACCATGAAACAAGATTACTTGAATGCAGCTTGGTGTTGAAGGAAATAAAACTGTTGAGTCTCCCTGCTGAGAGACAAATGATTTCCATTTAAAAACCTGTTTGTTCCATGCTGTAACTCCCAATGTAGCAATAATTAATGATACCAGAAGGTTACGAAAGACATTCTGTTGTGCTTGCTCTGTTCTAGGCATGAAATTGGATTAACATGAAGATAAACTTAGACTTTAAATCTGTTGAGGAAATCAGTAATTATGTCAAAATTCGCAAATATTAATCTGTTTAAGTGTGACAGGATACTGTTAATCTACCAGCAAAATATCCTGCCTTGTCAGAATTCCATCGAAAGGTTAATTTCTTAAAATACTTGGATTTCCAATAACAGAATATTGTGAAGATGCAACTTATTGAATAAACACAAACAATCTCACCTCCGGAAACATGGTTATTTCTGTTTCAGTGGCATCCAGCCAGTACCCTCTCATGAGGAAGAATCAATTTGCAAGGTGTCGAATAAACCCTTGGGCTCTGCTGTGGAGAGGTGACCACCCATGAAAACAACTGACATGAAAAGACTGCAAGGTATGATGGTTCATACTTATTAAAAGTGTACCTTTGCTGCAAATGAGTACATGGAAACACTATTGGCTTTTGGGACAAGCAACGGGGGCAGTTACAAAGGCTCTGAAATTAAGTTAGGTAGAGATTCACTGGGTGATTGCAAGGGGAAGGGACTCCATACCTTATCTTCTCAAATATTTTATGAGTCCAATGCTGGCCCTGATTCTGCTGTAGCTAGTTTCAATCTTGCTGCTATAAAAAACGCAGAGGTGACAAGAGTTGTGTGAATATATGTGCAGTGATACAGTCTGCAGTGAAGCCTGCTCAGGTGTGATACTCATGAGGTGGAAGCTCAGCTTGGTACGCCTGCCTAACTTGCAGTCATACCTTCCCATTGCAATTTAGATTTACCCTGAGGGAACACGTTAGGTTTGAGTGCCCATTTAATTAAGTAGCCTGGTAGAAGAATTGTATTAAAAATAACCTTCAGTGCTAGATTTCCTTCTCAGTGGAAATGGAGGTAGTGGGCACCTGTATAAATCTATTAGGAATGGTCCTCAATACCATCTGCCATGAAACATGCATCTAAAACCACTTGGGATTTAGAAATCTGTCTATTGCAAGGATTACAGTAGCTTCATTCTTCCTTCGTTCATTTAAAAATGCAGGCTTGAACCTACCTTACAGAAAAAAGGAGGTTTCAAATCAGGAAGATGGTTAGGAGGCTGAGAAAGCCATTTCTATAGTCATCTGTTGTTGGGGCATCAAAGGGATGGTATCATGCAAAAGGCTGGCAAGTCTCCTAGCAAAATGTTATTTTGCTTTTGTGCACAATGCTGGCAAAACGAAAGGGTGTTTGTAGCATCGAGTGTGTAGCATGGAGAAAGGTGCATTTTTCAGCTGCTGAGTGTTAGGAAAACCTAAGCTGAAGGTTAACAGGTAACTTCAGCATTTTGCTGAGCAGGTCTTGAAGCAAGTGAGATACCACTATACCAGTAAACAGCAATTTTGTGCCCTTAGGTAGAAAAAAATTATAATAAGGAAATATTTTTTGAAATAATGACCATTTTTAATGTGTTCTCATAAATTAAACAAAAAAAAGCTTTTTATATATATGCCAGCCATGTCTAGCCTCTCCATAGAAGTCTGTGGTGAGAAAGAGTATGCAACCTCCACAAGTATTTCTTGAAGCCATGAAATGCTTTCTCAACACTTCAAAATCTCATTCTGCTTAGCTTCACATAAAGCTAACTCCTTTTTCTAGTGGGGAACATCTGGTTGCTCTACTCTAAAACCCCTTTTGCTTTTTGGAAAATGCTTATCAAATCTCCTGCTTCTCTTCTGTTTTCTAGATGAGCTGTCATCTTAGTAAACATAAAAAACCAGAGTATGAAGGCAGAGAGTGGCTGTGGATGTATTTCCAACACTAACATAGGGACGGGCAGCTCCTGTTGAGCAGGACTGGTAGTGCACTTGCCTGACCCTTGGACGTTACATTGCTTTTCTGTTTCCAAGCCTGAAGTGTTAAACCAACACAGCTCTGTGCTGTGCCATGTGGCCTTACCGGTAAGTTGGGCATTTCTGCACTGTGCTCAACGCAGACAATGTTGTAAGTGTCTTGGCTGACATCACACGGCTGCTGTGTGACTGGAAGGACAAGGAAGCCCAGGCTTAACCTCCAGTGACAATTACAAGACATTCCTTGCCGTTGTTGACATTAGTGACAGCTACAAAGTGTTTGTGTGGGGGAGTTTTTTTAAGTCTCTAATGTTTATAAAATATCCAAACCGGTTTGTATGACATTCTATGATGACCAAGTCAAATATAAAGAGATTGTCTCATTATTTTTCATTTTATTATGTACTACGGCTCTTTTTACCAATTTCTTTTTCATTTCTCCTATGCCCCTGACTCTTTTCTTTATCATAGGTTGCTTGCATGGGCTCAGCCATAAAATCATCTCTCAGTGACAGAAACATCCTTCTATTTATTGTGTCTATTTTTTATGATGACTTCTACTTTGAATTTATTTAACAATACTCTACTTCTTTCCTTTCACTACATTGTAACTGCTCTTTCCTGTGTCATTTGGAACTGGCCAAAGTTGGCAGATCTCAAATTTCTTTTTCCTCTTTGAAACGTGCAGATTCTTTCTCCTTCAGTGATAATGGGCATTGTGTTTCCTTAGAAATATTTTTGGGGGCCTATTATTTCTCAGCCACTTCAGTTGGCAAACTGAAGGCTTGGAAATAAATTAGCTTGGATGGCAGCCCAAACTGTCAAAATGAGCCTTCCATTCATTACTGAATCATCCACCTCCTGCATTTAGATCTTCAGCCCCACTTTTCCAGTAAGCTTCTTAGTTGAGTTCTTGGAATTATTTTTTTCCGTCACTTTTGAACTCACTACTCCAGTCTACTTCACTTACGACCACACAGCAAAGCTACTTCCCCATTATCTGGAAGTAATGAACTAATAACGCTAGTATAGAGGGCACAGCTGGTCATCATTTTTGGTAGAAGACATTAAAATTATATTTTTCTCACATATTATTTCTCTATGAGTTACCTGAGGCTGAGGCCTTGATCACTTTGTCAGGCAAGAAATTCCAGGTAGCAAAACTGATTCCTACATGGGTATCATTCAAATCATGTTATTCGTCTTGCTCTGAAATGTTCTGGGTATGAAGTAGGAAGGTGTTGTATCCCTTATATATTTATGTCCCTTAAGTATTCTCCCCCACTTCTTTCTGCGTGTTGGGGATTTTTGTGGGGGGTTTTCTGCTTTTTTTTTTTCTTTCTCCCCTGTCTTTGTCAACATTTTCTCAGAGGAATAAATCTCTCAGAAATATCAAGTAGCATCTTTTTCTCTCATCTCACTTGGTGTCAGCGTGGACTTTGATTGTTAAGGGAATTTTCAGAATGAAATGTTTCCATTTCAGACGTGAGGTTTTTTCCCCATCATTTTAGTCAACTTTGTTTGCATTTCTATTTCAAACAATATTTTTTAAATACATCTGATTTTTTTCTAATAAAAAAATAATTCTGATTGTAGTGAAAGGTAGTTAAAACAAGTTAACAAGTTTGAAACTTCCAGTACTACCTGGAAATAAGCTGAACTGTGTTGGGGAATTTGTAGAGGAGAGTAGTATACAGGCAGAGCCATATCCTCGACACACTTTCTATGGGGTAGACAAGGAGAGCTGGTGTAGAGCTTGCTACATCTTATCCCACCAGCCTAAGATGACTGCTTTGAGTCACTATTTAGGGTATCTCTAGAGTGTCTTTCTGAGGAGAAGTTTTGCAGGAAAGACAAGAAGCCTTCAGAATTCTACTGAAAATTTCTTACAAAACCTCTGAAATTACCCTTGATTCTACAGTGCAATTCTAAGCGACTGAAATCTAGGAGAAGGAAGGGAGAAGCAGCAAATTTCTTGGCCAAACCCATGTTCTCAACATGTACAGCACGAATATTAGAGACTATGGAGAAATTTCCAGTGGCAACGCAGCTGTTGGAATGAGGTGTACAGGAAGGAAGAAGTGTCAAACCTTGTAAAGTTTTAGAAGATAAAGTTAGAAAAAATGCATATATACAATAGAAAGTGAGCTTTAGTCCTTCATTACTGGGTTTGAGGCTGGTCCAGAAAAGGTCTTAGATTTCTTCATGGGAGTGGTCACAGCTTGCTTTCTCATTTATCTCTAGAATCATGCATGCCCCTCTCGTCTGAATACAGAACAGCATGAATTAGGACATGGACAACGAAAGCCTTGGCCGGAGATCACAAGGACTTCACATACCTGCAGACATGTGAAGAGAGCTGAGGAGGATTAGTAGGCTGTGTATCAGTCTAAAGAAGGTACATATTCCCTTGGCCACTACTATCTTGTTTTGTTCTCAGGCAACATTTTGCTGCTTTGGAGCTGTACTCTTTATTCAGGTGCTTGCTGGTCTTCCTAAGCCCAGGGTGGGCCAATAACCCTAGCAATTCTGCTTTTGCTATGGCTGGGAAGTGAAGGATAAGCTGAAAGACTGCTTTTAAGCTTTAGATTCACAGTTCAATAGTAAGTAACTGCTGCTGTACACAAAAAATCAGCATGATAATGGCATGGAATGAACTGAATAATGTGCAAAGTTTAATAAACCTTGATTTTTCAAATAACAGAACTCTTGACATATAGTAAAATCAGATCAGCTTTTTAACTATATCTAGCATGTGCATCTTCACCAACAGTATAGGAAGTAATTCTATCATGTGTAGGGACGGCACCCTTGAACCAAGAGTTGAAACCACGAGGCCGTTCAGGGACATCCAGAGGCCTCTTACTGTCAATAGCAGAGCAGTATAGTTCTTCATTGATATGGCCTGAAACAGGTACAGCATCAAGGCAGCAAGAGCTTGAGGTTTCACTCATTCTGCAGTCAGGAAAAAAAACCAAGCATATTAACCATCAAATTGATAGGGAGAAGAAAAGCACAGCAGGGCGCACATGGGTTTTCTGTGATGCATTGTATAAACTGGAATAATTTTCTAAGACATTTTTTACTATGCCCACATAAAGATGGGCACTCACACAACCGTGAGTTAGCAAGGGAAATTTGATTGCTGTTGCAGTTACTGTGATGAAACTTTATCTCTTTTTTCCTTAACTGTCTTCTCTGGAATTCTGACACAATTATAATTCTGTTACAAAATAAAAAATTAACTGGAAAATTTTATAGGATTGTTCTTCTAAGCAAGGTAAGTCTATTTCCCTTTTTGGTATGCAAGAATGTTGCCTCCCAAATTAAATACGCATTTAACATAAATACACTGTGGTGATTATTGCAATTCAGGGACTAACGATTTCCTTTTTCTCTGGCTTTCCTGCTATGCAGTTGGTTGTGTTTCCACACTTATGGTGGTGAATTAACTCCCTGTGGATAATATAGCTTCACTTGCAGCAGATGTCAAGACTCTTAATCAGAATTTAAGTAGCCTCAATTACATTTACCTTAATTCACTTTGGAAGTGAAGTAAGTTAAATTGAATTAGGGGTGCTTTAATTCTGAATAAGTATGTCCACACAGATATTCAATGCATTTTAGCTAATCTGTTCTAAAAATTTATTCAGATTCTCTTTGCGAGTTCTCTCCAAAGTATAGATACAGAATCTGTGGATGCTGGAGATAAGGAGTAGGGGGGATAGACAGGGCTTGCTATGAACGCAATGGTTGAGAACGTTTGGGTGTAAAGGGTTGAGTTTTGGCCCACAAAGATTCTTGACTTGAACATAAGACACTGTACTTGACTGGGGTGTGCTGGGCAGGAAGTGGAAGAGAAGTATAGCTCTGATGAGTGCAATTCCATAGCAAACAAGAAATGTATTTGGCCACAATGCACAACAGTCTGGATCTTTTTGTGCCTCCTCAGAATGAAATGTATTCAGGTAGGAGTTGCCTTGTGTGTGGCTTTGCAAAACAGTCAGCTCTATGGGATGCAGCTGGGAGTAAGATGGTTGGAATTATACACTTATAGACAGACATGCTAAATGAAACCAAAAATGTATCTATTCCTTTATCTGTTAGCAACAGTGGCCAACAGCAGAGCCTCTGAGGACGATAAAACCATGGCACTAATTCCCTGGTGCATTCCCCTGGCATAAGTTAGCAGGGCCTCAGGATTTCCTGAGCCAGAAATGGAGTTTTGGAGCAATTAGTAATTCCTCGTAATGGATTTTCCCCATGCATTGCTGAGCACTTTAGCTCTTTACTAAAACACAAGTGTTTACTATTGCCTCCGTGGTTTGTGTCACATGGATTACCTACCCATCATTTGTATGTAGAATGCAGTTTGGGGATTAACCCCACAGGTACATGGCCCGTGCGACCATTTCCTCTAAGATGCCGTCAGCAAGCAGTAGGGTTAGCTAACTGAGGTTTGTCTGGCAACCTGCATAAAAGTTGGTTACCAGTTACCTTCAGAAAGTCTGTTTTGTAGCCCCCTGTTGTGCAGTAGGCCTTGTACAAACTCGTGATCGGAAAACAGCTTTACCCTGAAGAACTTACGGCCTAAACAGCCAAGAGAGAAGTGACCTGCCTGCAGCCAGGGAAAATGCAATGTTAGGTATGATTAAGTGAGAAGTAGACAACAAAATAGAAAATGGCCTTGTGCAAACGTATGGTCCACCTGTGTCTCGAACAAGCGTACAGCCCTGATCATCCTCTTCTAAAAAGATATGATAGAAAAAGAGAAGATACAGAGGAGGGCAGCAAGGATGAGTAGAGTTAAAAAATGACTTTCCTAGAAGATTAAATAAAATAGGGCAGTTCAGCTTGGAAGAGAGACAAGTAACACAGGTGTGTGTAAAGTCATAAATAGCATGGGAAAAGTGAATTGGAAATGACTATCCTCTGTTATAACGCAGGACTAAAGGGGCAATGAAGGGAATTTTCAGGCAGCTACTTTAGACCAGAACAAATAGAAGTGCTTTTTCACACAGTGCATAATTCAGTTGTGGAACTTATTGCTGACAGATATAGATTCAAGAAGCAATTAGACAAATTCATGGAAAATAGGTCCATCAGGGGCTATTAAACACGCTGATGCAGATGCAGCCTCTGGCTCAGGAAATCCCTAAATGGCAGATTGCCAGAAGCGGGAAGGTGGAAGATGCATCACTCTAGGCCTGACGTGCTTTTCTGCTCTTTCTCTGAGTAACCACTTTGGGTTGCTCCATAGTGTGGGTTTCAGGCCTTGATGGAAGATTGTGCCTCTTAGCTTTTATTTATCCTGTCTTGGGCATTGCTCATATTCCATGAATTATGTCATTTAATTCCCTTTCCTTAAAGGGCTGTGTTATATTTTGGGGATTTGATGTTTGACAATAGTTGAATTATACAGCGTGAAGCATAAAGTATCGGCTTGCTTTCGTGACAGTCCAGTAATGCGTAAGCCACCATAATTAACCCTGTGGCAAAACACACGGGTTCCCCATCCCTATCCCCGCCCAAATGGATGAATGGGAAAGATCAGCATTTCAGCACTTATAGAAAGTTACACAATTGAGGGTCTGGCAGAAAAAGGGAGGGAATGAATTCCAAGGTGCCTACCAGTAGATCTTCATCCTTTTAAACCGCCTTCAGGTTAACAGTCACTGGTGAGACTCTGTCCAGCACCGTTATAAAGAAAGGTGCTGCATTTCTAGACTGGGCTTTGCCTTTCATAATTTCTAGTTGTAGAAACCTGTGGATTACATGAATTCATCTGTAGAGACTGAGTTAAGCCAGAGAGATTGGTTTGCTGGAATAACATCCCTGAGCCATGGAGAACACCAGGGAAGTGGCCCCTGCCACAGCTATGTGATAGGAATGGGCAGCACCAGGTACAGTCACAGACGTACAGAGAACTGCTGCCTCAGCACTAACTTCTTGCACAATATTGAGCAAATCCTCTGTCCTTCCAACAAACTGGTTCCCAAGGGTGAATATACCTCTGTATATTCAGCTGCACAAAGGCCACAGCTTCATCCCTTTGTCGGCCTTTTTATTTCTCTTGGGTTAGGGCTTCACAGAGCTCCACAAATCCCCTAACTATAGACCAATGTACCCGATACTCTTATTAATGCTGTATTCAGATTCTGATTCTGTGTTGAATGATACCTCACTGGTTCTGGGGGGAAATCTTTGTCTTTTTCCTTCTGTGACTAAGAAATGGCCCATATTGCATCGAGCTCGTAGATTCTCTTTGATTGTAAGTGTAACCTTTCAGCGTGAGGCTGCTGGTGCAAGCGAAATCAAAAAGCCTTTGTGAAAGTGTCTTAACAAGGCAGTGGCATGATCATGTCTGTATGCAAGTTATTTTTCCCAGCACTCAGGTGGTCCTGCAGCCAGTCAAGGGGCTAACACACTGTCCTTGAACTATTCCCCTGGGCAAAGCTCTGCCTGTACTTCATGAGCATTAAAGGGTCAAATGCTAAGTCTGCCAAACTATCAAAATGTGGGGGTTTTACCCTCTCTCAAGCCAATCAACAAAATGAATTTGGATCATGGAAAGAAATGTCTTTAAATATTGCAGAACTGAAGAAGCAGAGTGAGGATGAAGCTGTCCTGGAAAATGTATAGAATAAATAAATACAATTCCAGGATGTTGCCTTTATTCTTTTTTTAAAAAAAACAAGCTTCTTTTTAAAAAGCTCTTTAAAGCTTTGTTTCTTTTGCTTATTGTTTATTCTTTCATTTAAAAAAAAAAAAAAAGGGCAAACCCATTTCTCATCACAGCCTCTGGAACGGAAAAACCACAAATGCTCAACTGACTTTGCCAAATGAAAACAGTTGATGCCCAGGGCCCGCTCTAAGTGTAGAAGAATAAGAAAAACTATATCCAGGAGAAATTAAAGTGAGATACCCGCCATTAACATGAGTCTGCTCCTCAGGGAGGCAGTACCCAGCACTCTATACCTGTACCTGTGTGCGTTGGCCTGCCTTCACCCCTGAATGGTGTCAACATTTGCATTTCTGTCATCTAAAAGCTGTTGCTGTTTCTGAGTTCTGTGGCTCTGTCTGCATAGCGCCAAGAAAGAAAGGTAGGCTTTTCTGTTGGATTTAATGATCTTAAAGGTCTTTTCCAACCTAAATGATTCTCTGATTCTGTGATTCTATATCAGTGCCTAAATCAATCAATAAATACTGGTTTAAATGAATGTTAGGTGCCACACAAGTGGTCGTGATGCGAACTGGGGAGAAAAAGAGAAGGCTTTAGAGGCGCAGATTTGTTCTCCCAGGAGGTATCCAAGTGTACTTATCTTTCTGTACTTTTAGCTTCTAGAGGTCAAATAAGCACCTAAATTCCTTTAAATAGCTGAGCTTCGATTAATTTAATAGGAAGAGATGCTAGTATGAGGCTGCTGCTAGACCCTCATTAATAACTTACCACTTTTCAGCTAATCTTCCTGTTTTTCAGGTTTTAAGATAGTGATAGTAAGGGTCAGAGATCAGGTCACTGTGGGTTAGTAGCAGGACTGTAGAAAGAGCCCAGCCTCATCAGCTCTGAGGTCTGAGCACCACATGCTGTTTCTTTTCAGGCTGGCTGTTGATTTAAAATATAATATTTACCAATAACCAGGCAATCTTAATGTGACATTGTACAGGACAGCAAGCTGCATAGAAGCAATCTGTAATGCATTCTGCCCAGTTCAAATGAATTCACCTGCTGTATTGTTTACGGAAGTATTTTCTATCCTTACATGAACTTTGTCAGATTCCAAAGGGAGATACTGAGAAAAGAGAAGAAAGATCGAGCTATGAGATACAGGCTTTTTTGCAGTGTAGGGGGAAAAAGTAGCAGATATGTGTGGTGCATGTACAGGAACGAAGGTGCCTGTTAGATTCATTCTTAAGGCCAAAAATACATTGTCTTTCCTGCCTTGGAAGAAAGTTCTTGGGGAATGAGGCGTAGGAAGAAAACTTGTTTCTCCTCGGCACCGTGGCACACGGAAGAGAGGAGGCATGAATCCCGTGGCGAGACAGGGGTGACTTGGAGAAGGCTGCCAGTAAAGGAGTTCCAGTTCTGAGGCTCTGTTCTCAACAGTTCAGCTGGTTTGCACACTGCAGTAATAATTATTGTTTATTAGGAGCCTATCCATCAACTGATGCATCAAGTGCCTCTTGTGCTTAGAATATAAAACAAATTCAGCTGCTGCACTCAGGAAAAAGATTTTTAATCTGTTTCAGAGTAACTATGTGACACTAAAGTCATTCTAAGGTTAAGCGGGAGGGAGTTCCTGGGAACTGAGATTGTAGGAGAAGTGTACGTACAAACAGTGTCTTTCTCCAAATACAACCAGTTTGAGGGTTATGCCTGTGCTTATTAAGGCAGAATAGTATGAAAAGAGTTTGAAGATTGGAAGCATATCTCGGTGCCTGCCCATTAAATGCCTGAGACATGAGAACCAACTTTTTAAACTCTACTTTTATGATTGTCAAGTCTGTGACAGGTCAGTGTTTAGTCTATTATCTTATCAGCTAGTGGCTACATATTCATTGGAGAGAGATGAGCTGTCCATTATATGTATTTTGTACTTTTATGATGAAAGATAATTTGTGTAAAAGCATCCAGAGCGTAGGCATTTTGGGATGCTTTTAACATATCAAAAGAATCTGATCTGTATCTGTCTTTTTCCTCTAGCCAAATTATTCACCAGGAATACTGATTCTTTTATTTCCTTTCCATTCCCTTTCCACACAGTCTGTGTTAAACACTTACTTTTTTATTTTTTATATAAAGGGAGCAGAACAGGGAGTGGATGGTAACACACAAAACAAAGAAATAGAAATAAGAGTCTCTTGGATTATCTTTTTATAATTTTATTCTAATTATTTCTTGCATCAAAATAAAACATTTTTTTCTTCCCTCTATACATTTTCCCCAATAGTCCCTCGTATTTGCTGGATTGGGAAAATTTAAAGGAGCAAAACAATCTGGAAGAGACTATGACTTCTTTATAAACCTATACTTTGTTATGAGGCTTATTTTGAATGAATTAACCTTACTTTGTGTCTCCAGTTACCCAACAGAGAGGATGCTTCTCTAGCTGTTGCATGGGGAGCTTGGAAGCACTGCTAGGTCGTCAAGTGGGCTAGGTGTTGGGGTTGCAAATCTCATTTTTCTGGAGATGTTTTTGGTGAAGCTAGAGCAGTTTGGAATGATGTTCAGTCTTCTGGCTCATGTGGGGTGTTGGAGATATGCCACAATAAATTCTGTGACCAGAAGAAGATATTATTTGACTTGGAAGCTGTTTTCCACCCTTCCTTCTTTTCCATGTGCAGTGGTCACACACTGTACACTGTTGCCATGGAGTTGTAGTAGGCTGGTCTACTCACTTCTGCAAGCCTCTCAAACTTTCAACTCTTTTCAATTTGCCAAGCTTCTCCTCCCCATTTTTCTTCGTGGACAGGAACTCTTGCCTTTTGACAGCTCTCTTGCCTTTTTTCTTTTCTTTTTTTTTTTTTTTTTGTTTGTTTGTTTGGTTTTTGTTTTGTTTTGTTTTGTTGGTTTTTTTAAGTTAAATTTCATAGACCTATTTTGAGGGGAGCCATGGACACCCAGGACTCTGACAACCAAAGATTAAAACGACCACATAAAAGATCTAGAAAGGTACAGAGCATGTTAGTCTGGTAATGATTATTTTAATGGTTATTGCATTTACTTTCAGATGTTTTACAGAGGGTATACAATATGTAGAATATGTTATCTTGAAACAAACAAGTGACCTGCTCCCATCAACCATAGGAATGCCTGATATATGGCTTTATGTAGCAAGGGAATTCATAGCTGTGAGCTTCAAGTGTTTGCTTTTGTTCAGGGCTTTTTCTTTGTGTTTTAAGAAAATGCTTCATGCTCCTATGGCACCTTTCACTCCCAAGGCCTTGCTCCTGATCTATCAAGATGAGGAGTAACTACTTGATTTAACTCAGAGATTTATGGCAGTATAAATCCGTGGCGAGATCAGTTGCCAGCTCAAATAGCTGAGTTTCCTCAACTCAAACTGCAGTCTGCGCCAGCCGGTAAGGCAAAAGAAGTAGTTTCAGTGGAAAAAGGAGAATAATGAATCTCATCTGCTCTGGGTCCTTCCCCCTCTCCTTTCCCTCTGATTTGGGTTGACAATCCCAGTGTTCTTCCTCAGTCTCATCTTCCCACTAGGTCACTTCTGTTAATTTCTGATTTCCCCTGCTCTTATTTCTGAAGTTCTTAACATTTGGCTTTGCAACTCAGTTTACCTGGTCCCTCTTCTCCCTTCACAAGTTTATCTCCTCCCAAAGACACGGATATGTGCTGCTTAGACTGGTACCTAGACAGTGTCCAGCCTCACTCTCCTCCAGTGTTCATGCAGCCTAGGGTCCATTACGTGGTTCTTCCCAAGCTCCTTTTAACTCCTTGCAGCTCCTTTCTTGTTGAATTTAAGCCCTTACTCATTGGCCTTATGGGTTTGTGTGAGGTTTTGGACTAGCTTCTCCAATTATTACCTTCTTTCAGAGAGCCATCCATCAGCACAATTAAACCAACCCTTCTTCCCGTTCCAATCAGGAGGAAAGGTGTTCCTATCAGTCAATAAGTGCTTGCTTTACATGCAAAAGTGCATGTCTGCATTTTGCCTTCAGTAAATAGTGCTGCATTTTTAATTAGCTTGTTCCTAAGTAACAGATTGTGCTGCCAAATGCTTTAAATTTCTGTCTTTTCAGATTCTAAAATAAGTTTTTGCTGACTTTTTGTTGGTAATGGCTGAAGGGGATGGTTTTCAAAATATGCCTGGCCGGCACCAGCTGAAGATTGCTTTTTATTTTACTCATGCTGAGTGTGCTGGGTCTTTTCTCTCATTTATCCCAGGGAAGCTTCTTTAAATGTCCCTTGCATACTGTATTTGAATCCACTATAGGAACTCAAGCTTGTAGCATCTTTCTCTGGGCCTCTGAAAATTCCTCGGGGTGGTAATCTGCATTTAATGATGAACTTTGTAGTCTGAAGCCTTGTGTGAGAGACTGTCCAAGGAGTAAGACAGGAAACATGTTGATATGCTCCATTTTAATTCAAGAGGTAAATGAGGGCATCATGGGTCATGGCAATAGGTATCAGCTTCAGGCTGAAATGCTCAGCTCATTGGCTCAGCAGTTTAAACAACAGCATATGCAGAGCCTTTGCCTATTGCTTTTCTGAACTGAGAAATCGGTATGAAGAGAAACGTGATTCTTACTCTTTAGTTTCTGAAATACGTTTGGCAATGTAAAATCCCAAGGGTGCAATGGTGCTTTTTGAATTAAACTCTGAATCAGTGACTTGATTCTATTCGAATTTTAGGTTGTGGGGCCAACTTTCCAGCTGATGCTACTCGATACACTTTAATAAAGCTGATTATATTTCACAGATGTCACCAAAGCCATACTGGCTTATGCTTTTTAAGAATCCAGCCCCTGTACCCCTTACAAATATTTCATTGTAAGTGCTGTAATATGGAAAGATATTTTAAGATTTGGTTTCAAAACAGGGAACTAGAATGGGTTTGGGTGAAATATGATAGGAAGGAGTTTTCAGGGACACCGTGTACAGCCGTTACTATATAGTATCACATATAGCCCTAATCTTATGCCCAAAAGATGTGAGGCCAGAGAAGAACAGCTTGTCATCTGAAGCCAGAGTGAGCACATGAGGTTGAGATGCAACTGAAGGGAGCAGAAAAGTGTAGCATTAATTTTACTTTTCATGGTGGTAATAGTTATTTTAATGTTTCAAAGTGAGGAAGAACTAAACTTACTCATAGACATAGGATATATGGATCTGACCTGGTAGAGTACTGTAGCCTGATGAGGTTTCTGGCATATACAAGAAACTCTGGTATGAAATTGGAAGAAAGTCATGAACAAATTGCCTCCTGGGAGAGCTGAGGAGGGCCAGGATGAAAGTGAAAAGATGGGGAGGTGGAGAGAAAAAAAAAGTTGTGCAAGGTGCTGAATGTGAAAACAATAAGCTTTGATGTGATGAGCATTGGCTGGGAAACAGAAGGATCTGAGGGTGGCTGAGAAGGTAGGTGACTCTGGATAAATGGACTGGAGGGGATGAGGGCAGAAGCCTGGAGGGGAGAAAGCTTCAGTGAGATGAGGCGTGAGATGACTAAGCCTTGACTGAAAGGCTTCAGCATTATAAATTGGGCAGGCAGATTTAATGGCAGCTTTGACGTCTGGGAGAAGAGGGAGGAAGAGCTAAAAATGCCCCTAAGAATATGAGTCTGTGAGAAGGACATTGCCACTGGCAATGTGGAAAGGAAGGAGAAAACGCATTAACCCCCCCAAAGGCTAACAGTTCAGAGGATGAAATTCCGAGCACACACAAGTAGGTGTGCACAAGCACCGACTGCCCCATTAAGCCCCTCTGGGTCTTGTGCAGCGCGTGGGTGGTGCGTAGCTTTTCCTTCAGCAGAAGGAAGGGGTCACACTTCTGTCAATTTGGTGTGCCAGCCGTAGCGCTAGCTGGAGAGGTCGGAAGTAGGTATTTTAAGGCTAAAGTGAATTACTTCTCCCAGAGCAAAAGGGGATGTCAGGGAAATAATGTGGCTCTCTGTGATACCAATTTACTGTGCAGTACACCTGAAGTATTGTATCTCATCCATTGCCCTTATCTCATCCAAGGCTCTTCCCTGGAGCGCTTTCTAGCCTGGTTAACTAATGCCTGGTCCTTGTAGAAGTGGACTGCTGCCTTTCAGGGCTGGATGAGGCTGCAGCGCTCATGGGGAAGCTGTGCCAAGGCACTGCCTTTCCTCATTTGTGTACGATACTGCGATGCCTTGAGTCCCTCCTTTCCTTTGTCTTCACCCCTCCTGGTTAAATCTGGTCCTACTTTTAAAGCTCTAAATCTGCTCTGTGATTCGGTACTTTGAGAGAGATCCTCATCCCCGCACTGCATCACATTGCATCTCTGCTCACAGGAGAGGCCTTGGGAGCTCTCTGCTCCCCTTCTGGTACCACCCAGAGTTTCTGTCTTCTGGGTTCACCACAAACCCCATATTTTATTTTTTTTAAAGGGTTTTTTTTAGACCATGGGCAATGCATAGTATAGGATGGCAAGTCTGAGGATGAGACTAAGGTTGACCAAAGGACCTTAAACTTTATGTGCCTTTTTGATAGGGATTTCCCAGGCTGTGACTTTAATGAAGCTGCGGATCCCTTTTTCATGCTCCTTCTCCCGATCTGGTGTGTTTGCTCTGGTTCAAATGGGCAAGAGGCTGCTCCTCTTCTTCCAAAATGCACCTCAGCATCTGCATCTGGTCCTGCCCAACCTGATACACCTCTGCACGGCACTAATTTTCAGTGCGGCCGTTGTCAGTCTGGGTCTTTTAAGCTCAAAAGTTTGATGCCCACCATTTGTCAGTGCTTTCAAAAATCTTGGCCAGATGGCTTTATAAATGCAAGGAAATAAAATGATAAATGTCAATATGGCGAAAATGTGACTGTTCGGTGATATTGAAAGGATGGCATTTCACAGGGAATCTCTCACACTCCTTTTTTTCTTTCCTAAGAATGCCCAATTTTTTCAACAAGCCACTTTCAAATATGCAGACATTGAAAGATCCTGGGTTAAATTTATCCCTTCCACAACTCCATGGACTTCAATAGAGTTACACCAACACTTGTCCCGTCTTTTGTAGCTGATTAATTTATGTTCATTTTACTTCTCTGGTGCCAATGAAAGAATTTAATAGACCCTTATTGTTCCCTGCAGATACCCCCCCTCTGTGCAGAGAGGCATCCAGCTCTTCTGTGGGTTGGCATTGTTGTTCTTTCTCTTTTTGATTTCCTTCATGTAACAGAAAGAGATTACACTAGGGGAGCTAACTGTGTGCTTGGCTCTCCAGGGAATTCACTACACGCCTGCAATTAACCTGCATTTAACTGGCCATTGGATGTTGCTATTCCTCTACAATAAACACAGATGGTAGGCAGTTTTGACGGAGTATTTGTATACTGCAGGTTGGCACAGCTTAAGTCAAAATAAATACAATTTCCAGACGGCACAGATCCTTGCCTCTCCTTTCTGCTTTTTTGACAGAGGAGGGGAAAATCTGAATAGTATCCAAAAAAGCTTCTTGTTTGGCCCCCAAAATAAATAATTTGCCTAAAAGCTGAAGTTGATTTCAGATCTCAGCCCCATCAGTCTGTCAGGGAGACAGTAAAAGGGGCGAAAAATTTTAATCAGGATTTAGCAGGGAAAGTAATTTAGTGGGAGGGAAAGTACATTTTGAATTGCACTTAATATCACAAGCTTTCATCTTGCTAGTGCTTGGAATGTTGCACAGCTTTACTCCTCTCATGGGCAGCTTGAGTTCTGTAGATTAAAATAAGATTTTGGAGGTTTGTGGGCGAAAATACATCTTTACATGTTTCTCAGTCTAGAAAGAGAAATATGTTCCAACTGGAATAGATTTTTCTTTACTTGTTTGGGGAGGGGAGGCTGTGGGTTGGAATGAGCACCTCATTAGCTATTAATTATTTTCCTCATTCACAAAAACAAGAGGTTTCTTCCGTTGCCAAAAATGGGTTGTCTGTGGGAAAACCTCAGCTCTGGGAAGATTTTAAAAAATAAAATAAATATTAAAAAAAGGCACGGTTGTTAAGTTTAAAGAAATTGAGCTAAGCATATAAAAAAATCTGCCACCAGGGTCAAACTTGATGCCACGTGTATTTTTTTTTTCATTAAAGGAGTGCAGATTTTGAGCCCAAGCTATTATTTCCGGTGACTTGAGGCCCTCCGGGGGCAGCAGTGAAATGGAAAAGAGCATGGCAGCCTGCTCTTGGAACTGATGCTCACTGAATCTGAAAGGTCATGTCATGTTTTCTGGCAATTGACTCAATGGGTTTGGATTCTACAACATAAGGTCGGGCCGTTTTCACTCAGCACATGTTTACTGGGGAATGTGCCTTCCAGTTGTTTTCACATTGACCTTATTACCCTGCCACACTGATGAGCCTGGCACAAAAACTACTTTTTGTATTGCTGTGTGCACCACTCTCCCTCTCCCACTCCCCCCAATGTTGTTACTTTGGGCTGCAGACGGACGATTTGGTGTACGCAGTTCCCGGTTCCTGCTTTCCGTGCCTCTGTTACAACACAGATGTGCAGAAGCGCATTGACTGCACGCTTTGGAAGGACGAGGGGGTGCAATGGGATTGACTGATGTTTGGTTCCCAGGTTTTGCGATAGGAAAGATGGGGAAGAGACGATGCACAGGCTCTGGACTGCAAAGTCGAGCAGAAGGGTTTACAGTGTCTGATGTAATAGCCCTTCTCAGTGCTCCTGTGCTAGATGTGGCCGTGAGGTGGATAGACGCTGGGAGGGCAGGGCTCACAGCCCGAGGCTGGGACGCGATCCGCACTGGGCAATGTTAAAAGGGAGAGAGGCAGCAGTTCCCTCTCCTCGTGGTAAATCTGCTCCTTCAGTGCAAAATATACTGGCCCATCTTTACAGGGATAAATAAAATACTGCTGCTATTTCTGCAAGCGTATTGGCAGCTCTCTTTCCTTGCAGCCACAGAAGTTCTTGTGCTGAGAACACAATATGTGTCTCTGCCACCTTTTCAGGCTTAAAAAAGTGTTTTGGGCTTCTGTCAATTTTAGGAGTTGTAAATTAAAGACGAGGAGTTTATTATTACTTGGAATGCTCCCATGTTTTAAGCAGTTTGAGACAAAAAGGAGCTAAGACATTTGCAAAAAGTCATTGATAGAGACAGGGAAATAAACCCACGAGTTGCTTTCTTCTATGAATGCATTGCTTAACCTTGTCCTGCCACCCGTTTGTGAACCCTGGCTGCCCCAGTAAGAAAAAAATGTTGCATTGCTTCGTCATTGTTTGAATATTGCTCTTTCAATAAGGTCAGAGCAGACTTGCAGCAAATCTACTAGTCAGAGAGCGAGGCACGCTGTGATGTTACACGGGAGTGTCAGGACCTCAGGAGATGAGAGTTTTGATTCTGCCTTGGTCTTTGCTGTCCAAGCATGGCACTGGCAGGTTATTTTTGGAGACAACTTCACAGTCTGCTGAACAGAAACACCATGTAAGACCTAGAGATCAGTTATACCTTACTGCCAACAAGTTCTGAAGTGGCTCAGGTGCAGGAGCTGCAGACAGGACTTTGGGCATGTTTCTGTCAATAAAATGAGGGCCTGCCTCAGAGGCTTCAAGGAGTGCCTGTTACATTCACCAGGATGAGGGCACTGTCAGTGGTCTTTGCCACTGGCCAGTTTGATTTAAAAAAAAAACAACAAAAAAAGCATGGTAGTCAGTCATTATTTGCCATCAGGATAGCTTTTGTCTGTGAGTTGCACTTTAGGAGGAAACTTGCTGGAGAACTGTTGAAGGAGGCTTTCTCAAGCCTATGGCGAATGTGCCATGACTGGATTCCTAATGCAGCTATCTCCTGTATCACATGCTTGAAGCTGGTGGTCTGAATATCTTCTCAGGATACAGAGCACCATACAGAAATACCCAGTGTAGCTCTGGAATGGGAACGTACAGCCGTATCAGCCTGTTGCTGTGTCCAAGACCCATACACAGGCTAAAGGGGTGATAATTGCTGAGGAGGAGGAGGGTTAACACATTAGCATAGCTCAGGAGGTGCTGATCATGCTATGTAGACACACCAGCCTGTTTGGCACCGGCTTCATTTCCACATAACCAGTGGGCAGTGTAGAAAAGCCCGTCGTGGCAGATCGTTCCCAAAGTCTCACCCCTAATGTGGCTGCTTATGCAATTTTTGGAACCTTAGTTTTTGCAAGACGTGCAAGCTCATCTGATTTTGCAAGTCCATCTTGGGTAAACCACTGCCTGACTTAAAACCTCAGGTGAAGCTTTCTTGAACAAAATCCTGGCTTTTGTATTCACAAAGCGAACACTGTGTACTAAAAAGCATGGACTGTGCAAGCATAGCAACTCTAGAGTATACTTCTAAAATTGTATTTGTTAAAGTGGAAATTAGTATTCATCTCACCTAGAGGACCAAGGCAAAGCTTGAGAAACACATGTCCATTTTAACCTGAAACAGAGAGTCAGTGATATATTGGTTCTGTGTGAAATTCCCTTGCTATGCAATCATATCAATTAGATTATTTGCTTTGATTCTTATAGTTTGAATTTGGTTTCCCAACAATTTTGTAGTGCTGCATATGTATTCACTTTGACTGGAAGCCATTTGAATGGATCAGACTGCTGATTTCACAAGAGCCTGAAGGGTAAAACGCCTTGGAAGAGTATTCAAAACTCAAGTAGTTTGTCTTGGAAGGAAAAATCCAGTTTAAACTGTGTGATACCCTTTCTTAACTAAGATTGCAAATGCCCTATGGCTGGCTGTTCTGTTCTCACTTTAGGTGACGGCTATGGATTAAGAGCCCGAGGCTTTGGCTAACATCTATAGGCAAGGCAATGCATCCCCAGGGTCTAATTCAAGGAAAGTTGTGCAGGTGTCATAATTAGCAGTTTCCTGTTAAAGCTCCACAAATAAGCTGTAATCCTCAAGGCACTAGTCTCCAAAACCCCTTGCAGATTTGTTTTCAGACCAAATAATATTCATCTGTAACCTTTTTTTTTTTTAATTGCCCAAGCTGCACATTTAACTACTCTGGACCCACTAGCTTAGATTTTGCCAAAAATCAGATGTGAACAGGGATTAATGGTGCCAGTTGCTCACACTACCTAGCCACCACGCCGAGTGCAACTTGCCCTTAAATGAGGCTGAGGTGCAAAATAATTGAGTCAGAGATGAATGGAGGACTTCGGTTTCCTATGTTATCCCTCCTCGTCCTTCAAGGCCAATAAACATGTCATAAAGGGAGGAAAAAATGTGAAAAGTTAGGAAGCAAAACACAGCCCTTAATGGTCTCTACATGTGCTGCAGCCACCTTCAAGTGAAAGTTGAGGTACCAGATTTTTTAGCACTTGGACAAAGAATGCCTCCCCCTCCCAGATGCAACGGCACACAGACTCCCAACACAAGTGTTCTTGGACTAAATAATGTTGGCAGTGTGTGCGCGTGTCTACATCTGCAGCGAGGGAAAAAGAAAGAGAGGGAGGAGTGTGTTAATTGCAGTGTGAGTACGTGTCAGGCAGATACAGGAAAGTTTCTCAGATCCCATGATCAGCAGGGCATCTGAGGACTTTAATGTTTTTCACAGTACAATAAAACAACCAGTGCCAGCTGGAGTCTTCAGCCAAACTGTATGCCTTAGAGCTTATATGTTTCACATCACTGAAGGCTACATAATACTTTCAGCTGGCATTGCATTCCATTTGATATGTCTGGGGATGGAGATAGTTAGTTAAATAATCACAGTGGCTGATGTGTTAGCTCAAACAATGGTTCCGTCCCCCCCTCTCCAAACACATTTTGGGAGTATTAGTTTGGGAAGAGGGGCACAAAAGCTTTTCATCTCTGTTTTCTTGATCTGTTTCTTTCTTTGTTTAGCCTCTAAGTGTTGACAGGTTGTGATGATGTTACTTCTCTTGGCGTGAAATTTTGTGAGACGAAAAGAAGGATCTGGTCAGGTTTTTCAAACAGATCAGAGATAAGTCAGAGAGAAATGAAAGCTTCAAGGCTTGTTTATTCTGAAGGGGAGAATTTAGCCTCAGTACTGGATAGTGTGGGTTGGGGGGGGTTGAATAGGAAACCATTTAAAATAAACTCAGTATGTGCTATCTCTTCAAGTCACAAGTAAAAAAACCCAGAAGTTATATACGTGCAAAGCACATGGGAACAGAATCATAATTTTACTATTTAAATGTAAATAAAATATACTTTGGCCAGCCAGAAAAAACCCTTGGTCTTCAAAAAGTGCCTTTAAACCCTGAAAGCAGCACCTGGGGTACTGAGGTGCTTATGGAAATAACTACCTGGAGTTGTGACTCTGTGCCAGGTTTGACAATGGTCATGCCGTTGTCTAGTTGATCATAAGCTAAGCGGAAATGGAGGGAGAGCTGCTGCAGGGACGTATGGCTAATTGTCACAAATAGTCCTGTAGCATTTTCTTTACTAACCCTTTGTTGAAGTTTAAGATGTGTCTTTCAGTGATTCAAATATGCAAAATTGGAATTTTGGAGCCAGTAGGATATATGAGTCTGTGGCTTTCAGTGTATGGATCTAGAGGTTATGGATAGCAAGGGAAAAATAACATGGAGAAAAATTTGGTCCATTCATTTTGGAAGGGAAGTCAGTATTATCAACCAGATTTTAGCGATATATGTGGATTAGGGTTTGTTTGGAAGGGTGATCTTGCACAGCGAAGATTTCTAGATCTGACAGAGGCTCTGAAGGGCCTTTTGAATTAGCTTTGCTAGCACATGGAGCATCAGTGATACAGCTGGTAGAGAAGTCCGAGGCTCAAAGAGGGTCAAGAGGACCTGGATACCACAAAAAGGTCCAGCTGCATGCATCTGTGTGCCTTCATGAAAGACAGTGAGGCACCTAATTCCAAAACAGGGGTTTTCACTAAATGCAAAGAACAGCCATTACACAAATGGATCTTTTAACGGAGGAAAAAAAAGTCGTGGGTGTTTTGAGGAATGTACCCCATGCAAGAGGAAACTGGAGCTTCTTTAGTGAGCTCTAGGAAGAGAGAAGAAGAATGCTGTTGGGATGTAATGAACCCCACTCTGAGTTTCCACATGCAAAACTGTTTTACTTCCCAGTTCTTGTAGGCTTTACCATGCTTTTCTGTATAGGTTTCTAAAGGCCTGATACCTTTCACTCCAGGTGATCTCAACTAGCATTCTCTACCATTAAAAAAAAAGTAGATGGTCCTTAATCTTGCAACCTTATGTGTCACATACAGCAAAAAACCTGGGCAGATGGACAGGAACAGATTCCAGCTCAGCTGGGCACCTGCAGGGCAAATGTAACACCTTGTGTTCATTTCCTCTTTACACACTTTGGGAAGTAGGGGTATGAAAGCTTGAGTGGTGGGGAAGTTTTTCATATGGATGTGAAAGAATGAGGATGAAGGACAAGTTAGGATTTAAGTACCTAGTTTCATTCTTGTAATGTGTTTTACAAATGAGTAGGCAAGAGATCAGAGTGCCTTTTGTTGCTGGAATGCTGAAATTGGGGAGTTTTGTCTGGTTGAATTCCAGGACCAGAAACCACAAGGAGGGCAGACTGTTAGGGTTTGCTCTGTATGTGGCAGTGCAAGAACGTTAAGACGTGTGAAATGGAATGGTCCCTCCACTCTCCTGCTTACCTGGAAATGGAGAGGGAAGGCACATAATGGATTTCATCCTCCTACACAGAGCCTTTACTTTCAGAAGTACTGAACTATTTTATCTTCTCCATCCGTAGGATTGTCTAGCTGTGCCTTTTCTTGCTTCTAAAGTTTTCATATGAGGATTTTCTAGGAACCTTGACAACCTATAGAGATGACGTAAAAGAAGCATTCTTGAACTTGCTTTCTATTTGTTTCTTTCATGTCTCCAGCCTTAAGTGTTGCTAAAACCTAAGTTGTAGAAGTGTGCACTTTTCCCTGACACTGAGAATTTTCTTGCAAACTTCTGGCAAGGTGATAAAACCTGTTTTCCTTTGTCCTCACTTTGTCGTACAGCGCAGTCTGAGTGCATGTAACTGACGTTACTCACCTTCCTGTTTCTTTTCTGTGTAGGAAATCACTCTTCTAAACAAACACAAATTGCTACTATAATATTGTGAAACATTGAGACTATTTACACTGCCTGTAAATGATTAGGTCAGAAGGCCAGTGCCTCTTTGCCTCCTACATAATCAATGGAGAAAGCCGAACTCCCTCTTAATACCGAGTTTTAAGTCACTCTTCAGAGAAGCCCCTCTCTTTCTTTCCACTGTTTCATAATGAATGTGACCTCTCAAGTGAGACACCTATATTCACGCTAAATTTAAGTGGTGTGCATGTCCCTGTTGCTTTCAGTTGTAGCTGTCTCCGCCACATCTGTCTAAAGAGACTGAAACATTCGCCTAATTATGAAGAGGATCCTGTGAAGAGAATTAGGGGTTTCAATGAGGAAAGAGCATCGGGCTTTGTTTGAAGCTGTTAAGCTCTCGCAGTGGCACAGCACAGCAGTGAGCCGCTCACCGTCTGCGTGGCTGAGTACATTGTGTCAGATAATGAAGCCACCTTTGCACAGGCAATCACAAGCTCTGTTGAATTGTAATGTATGACATGATATTTAAGAAAAGCATTAAGAGTTCTGCATGAAAGACAGGATCCTTCTTATTTCCTGGTGGCTCTTCAAATCTTGACCTCACTCCAGGAAGAAAGCAACCTGTGAAAACATCAGCTCCTGTCAGCAGTTGCAGCTGGGAGAGAGCAGCACATGCTCCATATGCTGGAGGAGTTGTGAAAATCCATACAGCATCATGTGCTTGTGCTTAAAAAGCAGCTGTCCTCATACCTCCACTCTGATAGCAATGCAACTGTTTTACGTAATGTTCTCCAGCTCCTTGATGCAGGCACTGTAAATGCCACAGGTGAAACCTGGGTGTAAACTTTGGAGTGTTGTAACTTCCTCACCACAGGTTTTTGGCAGGAGTGCATACCATCAAAGACCTTCTCATTCAAGGTTAATATTAGTGATCAATTCCTTCATTCATCTTACACCTGAAAGTTACTGACACTGAAGGACGGAAGTGGGAGATGAGTTGACAGGGTGGTGCTATATCACAGAGGTGTGAACAGACGACCCGAGATTGTCTCAGTTCACTCTTGATATCTGTCTGGAATTGGGAATACCTTCTCCTTCAGACTTCAGCAGCTTGTCACATTAGGCTATATTATGTCAAGTTATGTCACTCTGGAACCCTATCAGATGCCCTTTATATTTTTGCACTGACTGATTTAAAGGGGGGTCAATCAATGAAATCAATGGCAATGAATATGGGGCAGAAAAAAAGAAATGCTTTCTCACGCAGCACAGGAACTTGCTGTCATAGGAGGTTACAGAAGCAAATGTTGTGGATGAATATCAAGCCCTCAACTATTTAATGAGATTGATGATCTTTGGAAAAAGTTATGCATACAGGAGTATTGCTTCTTGGTCCTGCCTCCTTTCTTAACACATTTTCTGTATTGTGTAGCACAACATATGTTAGAAGTAATTAATTTTTTTCTGAAACTTGAGGCATGGGTTGCTCTGAGGAGCAGGTCAACAGGCTTCACGCCCCCCAGAACACAAAGTGGGGGGAATGTGATGTGCTGGTCCAAAACCTACTGGTGTTTAGTGAAAGAACATTTTTTTCCTCTCCGTGATCTAACCTAAATATCCCCTCTCTGTCCCTGCATTACTGAGAAATTCTCTGCAGCAAAAGGTACCTTTCGATAATCAGTGCACAATGTTCCTATTGCATCTACTGGAAGTAAGTGAACAATAAGCCATTTTCCCTGAGCCTCGTAAGGAAAATGGCCTTCTGAGTACCTAAATACTTGAGAATATATGCTGTGTTGAGGAACTGTTGACAACTTTGAGTTATTCAGTACCTCTCTGCATCTCATTCAGATTTTTCCAAAGTTCATGAAGCTATTGTGATAGACTGGAAGTTATCCTGCCATGACCTAGACCTTGTTTTGCTCCAGGCTCAGTATGCTCCCTGTTATTAATCTTATCATAAAAAGCCTGGAATAACCTGACTTGAGTCTCTCAGAGATGAACAGTGCTAGGTTATGCACCATTTTGATTATGAACTCTTGTACATGAAAATACCCTGGGAGTGTCTGCTTTGAGTGCACGTATGTGTAGGAATTAGGACACCCATAGTTTTTGCCTTTTGGACCTACAGGGATAAATCTATTTGTTGTATTAACGGAGTTATTTTCTAGTTTGGAAACAAGTGCTTTTATTAGAAACGGGCAAACATTTATGAGACTTCAGAATTCCTTCTCCCTAATATGTGTGTTGCTACATAAACACGCTACCCCTATGCAGTTCTATGCCATGTCTTGTGGCATTTCTGTAGGACTTGTTTCTAACTACTCTTCAATGAGATTTTGGGCTCAGGGAAGAATTAACTTGTCTCCCAGGTAATTTTTGTTTTGCTTAAGCCTCCTTCTCATGCTTAAATACTAGTAATCTACTCAAAGTTGCTGAAATCCCTTTTGAAGTCCTTAATTATTATATTAGTATGTGATTTCTTCATACATTACAAGTATTGGGGCTGCTATAAGAGTCAAAATTGAGAAGAAGAGAGATCTTTATCTGATTCCTCTCCTTGATAACCACAAGGTCTGACATTTTGGACAGAGGTACCACTTAAAAGTGAAAACACGGAAAGCTATTTGGAATTGGATGATATGCTACATACTGGGAAAAATGCAGTGGCAGGCTGTAGATATGAAGAGTCACGGAAGGAGGTGAATGAATTCAGAATCTCCCGGCTTGGATCTCTCTTCCCAATCCTGGCCCAGCCTCCCTTTGAAGTCATGTAAATTCCTTGTGTTCATAACGCCTTTGGTGGAGTTCCACACATATTTGCTGTTATGTCAAGAACCTCCTTTTGCTTGTTTGAACATGGGTTTCACAGGCTTTATCTAATGGCTTCTCATTCTTGTATTGGGAGAGATGGTGAACAGTCCCTTCCTGTCCAACCTCTCCAGACCACTCAGTCCTAAAGAGTCTGTGTGAGCCTTCCTCATGCAAAAGTTTTCCATACTGTCTCCCTGAATCTTTTCCAATTCTAATAGACCCTTTCTGACATGAATTGTCCTCATCAGGGTAAAGTGGGATTAGAATCTGGATCTTCTGGTTGTGGGTTTTAATTCTAAGGACATAGGATAGTCCCCTCTAACATCTGGACTTCAGCATTTGTCTTCTGAAGAGTGTACTATGTTGGTGATATGAGGGTGAGCTGCCTCTCTCCCTCATTGTTATTCTTCATCAGTGTTTTAAGAAACAGAGGAAACCAAAAGGAAGATGAAGGCAAAAGCTCCAATTGCATCATGATCACAAATCCTTGAAAATAAACTGGGGCTGATAATGTTTTTAAAAGTGGGATATACTAACGCCCTTATCAGGTTGCATCTCCAAGACAGCTTTTACAGGCAAACCTGTTTCAGCAAGACCTGCTAACCAAGCAAACATCTGCAGTCTAGATATGCAGTGTACTCGGTAAATTCAGTTTGTTTTCTGAAGTCTAGTTTCAACCACCTGCAACCATTTATCTTGGTTCCATCACTTCGCATGCAAAACATTGTAAAAATCTGAAAGCCTACAACTGGCATAATGTTATTTTTTTGCTGCCAGTACATGCCCAGGATATGGACTCAATGCCCTGGGGTGTTTTTTGTTTTCCTATGGGAGACTTCATACCATAGCAACCAAAACAGAATTGGATCCCAAACAACATCCTAAATATTAAAAGACTCTGGCTTGTCTGCTACTAATGGAACCCCCAGCTCCTATGCTACTTGTTAAAACCCTTAAGCTAATAATGCACTCATCCAAACTCTGACCTTGGGCTGACAAATTCAAAAAATCATCCAAACCTAATTAAGCTCAGTTTAAAAACTGAATTTTGGAACAATTAAAAAGATAAATAAATAGCTGAAGCTTGAAAAGAAAGACATAGCCTAAGGTAATGTTCATTATTTAAAACTGATTTGAAATCCTCAAAGTTTTCATGGCAAAGACAGTTTTTTAGCTTTCCTACTAGCATTGGAAGTTAGTCTGTCTCACTGTTACTTGTCTGAATAAGAAGACTTGCATGCTGGCATCTCTTGAATAATTTTAAGAAGCAACCCTGGCATTAAGGACCAATAAAACATGGGGTTATTTCCATTAATAACCTTCACTGATTAAATGAGATAAGGAATAAAGGGATTCAGAAATGGAGGTCATTGTAAATGGGCCATTCAGACTATCTTTTCTCTACTTCTGAATCTTCTTTGGGAGTATGAAATATTATTACAGTTTTCAGATTTACAGACAAAACATGAACAAACAATGACCAAAAACGCTGCCTGCAATTCTAATCAGCCACATGCACCGGGCGTACAAAAGGAATCTCTGACTCTTTTCTCACAGCTGACTTTTTTTCCAGTCTCAGTTGTGTTTGGGAACAATTCACGAATTGGTGATTTAGGCTGCTCTGTGAGCCACCTAATCTTGACTCTTCTGCTAAATTCTTTTCAGTGCTAGCTGGATAATACTTGCATTGAGTTCCAGCAGCCACTTGTAACCCCTTTTCCACTTCACCGGGCATGGAGGTGTTTCAGTTTCCTCAAACATTCTTCAATCTCAGCGTAAGAGTGGAAAATGCATCGGCTGTCTCATTTGTACTAAATGCTCTAAACCTTGTGCCAAAATGATTGCCTATTATTAGAAGCTCTGTGAGGCGTAAGTCCCCAAAACGCTATATTCAACTGTCCTTTTCAGTCTGTGCCTGCTCACAACAATGTCTGCTTCTTCAGAGTCCACCAGACTCAATTATCTCACCAGACTAGCTCTGAGTTGCTTAGTTGTTCCCTCCGTGTAGGCTTGTATTTACCTGTATCTTTTGAAGTACCCTCACCTTGCATCATAGCCTTGTGTTTCTACAGCATCATTTCACTGACTTGCCTAGCAATCCTTGCCAGGACATCTGTACCATATGTTCATTTCTGACCCAAAAAGACTGGGGAAGATTGGGCTGTTCCATGACAATATTAGTGCAAATCTATTTCCGTAGAAATAATAACAGTAAAAAAGTAATGTCTACTCTGAAGAGGCTTTGCCAAACATAATATTGTGTTTAGCTATTTATCAGAGATAGAGACTATTTATTTGTGATGTTATCCACATCATCTTTATTTCCAGGAAAAGGACACTTCTATCAAAGCTTTCTTTTATTAAACCCCAAATCTCCACAAAGCTCTTCCCCTTCCAGACAAAGGGAAAATTTTTAGCCAGTCCTACTTTTTCTTTATCTATTTCTGTAGACTTTATTTACCTGCTAATATTTGTTGCTATGTGTGACATTTTAGTCCTCCTTAGTTCAAATTATAATTAAGGTGCTTGGGAGACTTGGAATCAACTCTCACCTTTGCCAGAAATTCTGAGTACTCTCAGTCCTTGACCTTGAAACTGGGGGACAGAAACACTCCTTGTGTCATCTTGTGAGATTAGAGCATAATTTCTCAATGCTTTACAACTCCCATATCTCATTATGCATTGCGCAGCCCCCTGGTAGGATGCTGGCAAGAAGTTTGGCATCCCAGTATGGTTTATAATATTTATTTCACTGCAAAGTAGTTTCATGGCAAGCAGTTTCTTACTGTCAAAGGCACTTTCCATTCACTTCATAAATTACTATGAGCTTTGACAAGTCCTTCAAATTTGGTTTCCCCTTTCCTCGCCCCAATGTGTTACAAAAATGGCTTGATGGATATTTTGAAAGTTGACAGGCCAGTAGATCTTTCTCAGCTAAAGTACATTCTAGATTCAGTGGCATCACAGAATCCAAGAGGGAGAAAAGGGAATAATGTGAAATTGTCTTCAAGGATGGTTTTTTTCTACAGCAACAAACGGTGAGCTTTTGCATATTATCAGAAGCTTTGAAGAGAGGGGAAATCTGGGTTTAAAAACACAGTTCTTCCAATAATGTCAGTGAAGCTCTGCTGAAGATGTAATTTGTTCTGGCCTTTTTGTATATTTTTGCTTTATGACACTGGTTCATTTTATACATATGTTGTATATTTAAAGCAGAGAGATTCTTGTTCATTGCTTTTTAACTGTTATTTCCCTGTTGCCTTGGAATCTTTTCCAGTAGTGTGTGGTCACTAACCCTGACTATTCAGAAATAGTGAGATTAGACTGTGGTTTTCATTTTCTAATCTCTGTCCTCCTTTTGGTTGTTGGGTTTTTTGTTTTGTTTTCTTTTTCAAATGTATAATTTATTTGATTCATTGTTATACATCACGAAGATGCCTGAGCTCTTGATCTTTTTTCTTTTTTTTCTCAAACCAGAGCACATGATCTTCTTAGGAATCTGTGCTTTGATGTCATTAAAATTGCATTTTCCCCTTAGAAAAAGAATGTCTCAAAGTTACCATTTACTTTTGACATGAATTTAATACATTAGACATTGCTTTTATTAATGTAGCTGGACGCAACATGTAATAAAATGCAGTGAGGTCAATGTCTAGCAAAGAATTTTATGAGAGAAGGCATTTGAAATGTGATTTTAAAAAGTATCTATTTATTTCCTTAGCAGTGTTTCTAATAACAGTTTGGCCCAACTGATAAGCTTGAGTGGAATCCTCGATTTAAACCTTAGTCCTAATATCTTGTGGTCTTCTGTCAGCTTCAGATACCTTCCTGGTGAAGGTAGTGTTTGAACATGTTCTGACTGTGATAGCCTCCAGAAATGGGACTATTAGTAAGATAATGAATCAGGTAAGGGCAAAGGGAAATCCTCAGTGTTTACTGAGCGTTTCACCTGAACAGAATCCGAATAGGAACATCAGGATGTGCCCCATAATCCAGATTAATAATGTTAATAATGCTTTAGAGGAAACCAACTTCTGTTTTATGGCCATTCAGAGTCTAGGAAATAAAGCCCTGCTGTTTCAAGTAGGGAACATTGGTGAAGAGACCAGCATTGTCCCCCGTGCTTTGTGAAATCTTTAGTATCCATCTGGATGATCAGGAGAAATCCAGACTAGATGAGTGTTTAATTCCTCGTTTGATGGGTTATCATTTCCAGTATCGGCCTCACTTATCATCATGCTACACCCAGTCTGGGTATCTGTGTACATCTTACTGTGAGATGTGACATATGTTACTTCTTGATCCAAAAGCAAGACATTAAATAGAAGCAATGAGAGTAATGCTAAATTATTTTTACTATAATTTTTAGTTCTACACATATAGTCTTCTGAAGCTCAGTTTAAAGGGAAGTAAGGGATTACAAATCAGCAATATTAAAACTTTGTTTCCAAATTTTCTTTCTTAGGTACTTTTTAAAAATTTCTAATGTGTGGAAATGTGAATATGAAACATTACTAAGGTAAGAGGAGAAACTTCTCCTAAAGTCAGTGTACTGGAGGATCAGCAGATGGAGAACAGAACCCAGTCACTGATACATGCCTGCTGAGAATCCAGCCTGTTTTGTCCTTTGCTACTGTTTTGCTTTGTAAATCTAAATTGAGGCTTTTCTTGTTTTTTTCTTTCTTGATTTCATTTGTTACCTTGGCACTGCAGATTATATGACTGTACATCTTTGGTAAAGCACCTTGAGATGTCTCAGCATGATAAGGTGCTAATTAAATGGAAGTTATTGTCAAAGTGGGAGAGGGAGTAAGAGTTCAGGGCTACCTAGTTTATACGCTAGTCGATGACTTTAGTGAAACTAAACAGGAAAGCTTCAGACATTTATGAAATCACAAAACTTATGCTAACTCATATTAGATAGCTCTCAAAACTCTACTGATTCAATTTGGATGCATACTCAAATGCCAGGGATGGATCTTAGGTAAAATCTCTTGAGTGTCTAAGAGTGTGTCAAAAAAAGATAGCAGTTCCAAGGTCTTGGGGATATAGCTAGTTCTTCCTGCCTTCAGCACAGTGACAAATTTCACCAAAACTGTCCTCGTCTTAACTCTTCTCTTTTGCAGCTGCATCGCATGCTTTATATTGCTATTAGGACTCTTCATATTAAAAAGGGTTTTGTGATTGGCTACTGTTGAGATCCAGCTGAAATTCTAAGGTCCAAGGAAGGTATTCATTCAACAAATTTATTTATTCATATCTCTAATCTCCTAACAGTTCCTGGAATCATATTTCACATTTGGCCTGTACATCTTATTTTACATAACAATTTAAGGTCACTTAGAATGCATCACTAAATGCCATGCTCCTCATATTGTAATTGCAATTAAAAAGGTGTTATTTGTTCTGAAAGCTGTAAGGAGGAGATAATCACTTATATTTACCTAGTGCTTTGTACACAAAGCTTTACCCTTGGGATAGTCAACATAATGTCTTTAGATCAAGATGAAGATCACAACTTACTAGATAGTAAGAGGATCAGGTAAATACCCTAAACTCTGAAGGCTTTATGTGAAGGCCTTATGTGATTTATTTTTTTTAAATTAGCAGATTTGTTAAAATTGGGTGTATAGCTTAATGCAAAAGTAGGTAGAGTAAGAAGTACTAACTTTATAAATTGTTTGAAGGACATGAATTTATCTTTCACTGAGGTGAAAAAGGAAAGAAAGAAAAAGGTAAACAGATAACTTAAACTCTCTGTTTTGAATTTGCTTTGAACTGTGAAGGAATTTTGTCAGTTGCTGAATTAGTTTTTGCCATGCTACATATAAAGAAATCCAGCAGTTTAGTATTTGGTTCTATACCTCAGTAGTATTGGGAGCATTGAGTGTGCAACAACCCCAAATTTGACTGAACTAGCTTGTGCTACATAAAGAAGGCTGGAAAAGGTGAAGCAGCCCATTTCTGTGCTGCTTCATGTAATCTGAAGCTGGAACTAGGAGACATGGAGAGACAATCAGAAGCCAGAGGCACGAACCAGAACAGAAATCAAGAGTCAGGACAGGGGCCTGAACCATCACAGGTCTCTCAGCCTCTCCTGGAATGAATGATGCTTCAGAAATAATGCTTTCTCCAGTCTGTCTTACTTCTCTCCCTTGGTTATGTGTTGCAGAGGTGGTAGTAGCTGTGGCCTCAATGGCTGGACAAAGGTGACTTCACTTGCTGTAGCCTCTTAGCTGGAGAGAGTGATTTGACCATTTCTAAATGAATCTTCAGTGATGTTGGCTGAGAAGAGCCTCTTCCCTTTATATGTATCATCTAGGAGCTAAGGAGTTTTTTTCTGGCATGTTAGAAAGATCAGTGTAAGTGAAATGACACAGTCACAGTATGTCATGTCAAAATCCAAGACCAAAAATCAAACGGAAATTTGAGGATTCGCTTTGTATCTGCTGTTCTTGTTGGAGTTCGGGTCTTGCTTTAGTATTTTCCCTGCTCCCTACAGGACCTGCACATTTCCATCATCTTGTCTTCTTAGTGATGGATATTATGTTTGCAAAAAGAAAAAACCCCAACATTATAGTAAGAGAAGGAGGCTCAGTATAGTTTTTTTCCTTAGCACTGTTTTCAGGACCTGAAATCTCGTAGATACAGGGGCCCAGAGCTGTTACATGAGGACAGGATCGATTCAGTCAATCAGAGGGAAAACCTACTGTCAGACTCTCAGACCTTTAACCTGCTCCTCAGAATTATTAGAACTCCCAAATCTCTTTGCAGGCCTTTTCTATTAGACAGATATTCCCATGTTTTGATTTTTTTGCTCCAGAAGTAATTTTTTTTATAATTACCTTCATTGAACTGCACTTACCATCTGTGAAGTGAGAGGCACTTAAATGATTTATTAGCCTGGGTTCCTAAAATGTGCTGAACAGCATGGGATTGATCTGGCTAGTGACAAATACAGGATACATGACAATGGATAGGTGGCCAGTGTTTGATGGAGCATCGTGCTGCTCTGGTGGGGGCTTGCTCTGCAGGAGTATGTTGGCTCTCTTCCATTTGTACAGTAGATCAATAAAAGGCAGGTGTGCCTTGGCTCAGAAATACAAAGAAATATCTTGAAGCACAGTTCTCCTCTTGAAAAAATCACGGGGCACTGGACCTCTTGTTTCTGAAATAACTCTCCATAAAAGGCTCTAAAAAGCATTCTGGCAGCAAAGAAAACCTTTCTAGAGTCCAAAAATTTATTCAGATTCTTTCTTGTCTGTGCACTGATTGAAATCCTGAAAGCTGATTTTCATCCTCACTTTGTTTCTTCTCTTGCAAGTAGTATTCGTGATGTGCAAGATGCTTTCCACAGTCTTTCCTCAACCCCACACAATGCGGGTACTGTTCAGTGGGGTTCAGCAGAGGTAGCACGGTATGGAGCAGAAAGCTGAGCTCTGTGGATCTGGCTATGAACATAATTAGAAGGCAGTGAAAGGCTGTAGGTATAAGCACTACTTAAAGAGGAATATGGTTCCCAGCTAAGCAGGAGATGGGAAGGAGGAGTATCTGCCTTTCATGCAAGCAAAATCCTGTCTCTAGTATTAGGCAGGGGCTCCTGACTTACATCTCCAGCTGCATTCTCATCTGAGCAGAGGCTGCGAGACCCTGCTACTCACAGAGCAGTGTTTTGCTTCCCCATGTAGCAGACACTCACAACTTCTGCTGGCTTCAGAACTCGGCAGGAGCTGAGATGAAGCAGCTCCAGCCCTTCACAGCGATGAGATGCCACCAAGCAGCTGATCTCACTGATGCAAGTGAATGCAGGTGAGCCAGAGCCTGCTCCGTGCAGATTGCCTGGAGGAGCTTCACAGGAACATTGGCAAGGAAGAGGAGGCTGCAGAGCTAACTTCAGCCGTGCGCTCCTGCTGGGGGTTAAGCATCTGCCTTCCCCCTTCTCAGCAGAAACTGAGAGAGTAAAATTCCAGTACAGACACCGTGATAATCTTTTTCTTCACCCTCTAGTTTGACATATGGAGAGAAGCACAGGACTGAGCTTAGAAAGAATAACAAAAGGGATGTGCATGTGTTGGTTTAGTCCAAGCCATGGAATAGCTTGGACTAACACTGTGATTTAACAAGCTGGGTTCTGGATCTGGCCGTATGTTGCAATAGTAAATAGAAACTGGGCTGTACCTGGCAGCTGGCAGCGAAGATGACGTGCGGAGCTCTCTGAGGATAGTTTGCAGTAGCAGTTAACTCGGTGGCTGAAACGATGCAAGTTGACAGTGATCAGCTACAAACACACTCCATGGCTTTTCTGTGCCCCCAGCACTCCCTTGCAGCCTTGGGCAATGTGGACCAGATGTGTGATGTCCTGCCTGGCAGGAAGGCACTGGCATAGGGTGGGCACAGAGCAAAGTCAGGCAGCGAATGAGCCAAGCAGCATCTGAGAGGGAAAGGAGGTGTGAGGAGATGTTGGAGGGCTGTATGGAGAGGATGGGCTTGGCAGGGAGTTCTACCTGTGTCTTGGGCTCAGCCTTACCTTGGCAAGATAGTTAATGGCCTGGAGGTGAGTAGAAGGAAAGCCCCTCCACGGGGAAGTTACACAATATGTAGCATCTGATCTGAGCTCCTGAGATTTCTGGGATTCAACTGCCATTCAAAGCTGCACAAACTAGCATAGCTGTTGCTATGTTTGTACTCTGTGCTTAGATGACCTTGAGCTAAATTTTGGAATCTGAACATTCATGTCTACCTAGATACAGGGTGTTTCTCTGTCTTCTAGTTGTGATTGTTCTTAGGAGCCCAGTGGCACCCCTTTTACTTGAATCAGTATCCACTTCACCTGCTGTATATTTCCCAGATGTTGATGAATTTCTTACTTCACATTTTCCATGATTCTCTCTCCTAAAATAAGGGTTCTCTTGTCACACACTACCTGCACTGTAGCTGTTTCTCCTCTATCTGTTCTTTTTCTATCCTGTACCCAGTTTTCAAGGTACCTACGAAGAGGCATCAGACCTACAGTCTGCATTAGCCTGATCTTGGCTTTAGTTCAAACTCAGGGCCATGCTGGGGGCAGGGGGGTAAAGGTCAGACTTGGTTACCTTCAGAAAATACAAAAAGAGTTCTGGGAAAAGAAAACTTCAGGTAATGTTCCTCTTTACTGGCTGATTCATCCATATGCCCTAAAGAGCAGCATGTGGCCAAATGGAGTTGGTGAGAAGCAGAGACAGATGGCAACATGTGATCTGGAAGGAACACAGGGTTTTACACCCAGTCAGGGATGCAAAACCAGAGCCCTGAATACTCACGATACTTTTGATGTAGTTGACATCATTCGATTCATTATCCAAATATCAAGATTTAGGCTGGCCTCTATTCCAAGGATTAATTTTGGTTTCCTCTTTATTTTGAATCTGGCTTTCTTCCATAAAACACTCTTCCTTCTGACCTCCAAATGAGTGAATAGGTCCATTCACGGTGGACAACAGCCCAGAGGAGCTGAGTGGTAGAGGAGAGGACAGGCCGGGGCAGAGGACAGCCACAGGATGCTGCATTGAAAACTTTAAAGTATCTTTCAGCCAAAACTCAGATCTTGTCTTTTCCATTTCACAGATCTTTCCCTGGCTCCTTCTGGGCCTACAGCATGAGCTGCAGAAGCCGATGTACCAGCGTAGAAGTGTTTGCTGGAGTAATTATTATCGAGCACTGGTTTCCTGAGTGACACAATACATCCCCATTCCTGGAAGAACGATGGGCACACCACTTGCTGCAGCTGGGCTCTTCCTTCCACTGAGCTGTGTCAGCGTGGAACTCAGGTCAGAGGTGCAGGAGGTTTAGCAAACCTTCCCCTGGGAGCACGCGAGCTCGGCAGGGATGGCTTGGCAGGCTGGAGCCAGGGCTCTGCACTGGCGGGGTGTGAGCGGTGAGGCAGGATAGCTGCCAGCTTTGTTCAGAGTTCACTCGTGGTGCTTGCTGTCCTCGGATTCGGAGGGCTTGGGAGTTCAAGGGAGAAAAAAAAAAAACAAACAAAGAAGTGAGAAAGGCTAGAGAAAGAGCAAAATATTTTTAAAGCTCTGCAGCGTCAACCCATGAGCGATGAATCTGCAGGGCACAATCCAGTTTAAACTGGCTTTGGGAAACTGAGGATAGCTCACTTATGCTTAATAATTAAAGGAATGATATGCTTTCCTACTCGCTGCACTAAAGATGAGTGAGGTTTTATCTCTGCACGGCTAACAGTGCCAGTGACATGTTCATAATGCTGTAACACATTTCTCTGCACATACAGCAGAGAAGAGGGCTTGTGGCAATGGGCCAGAATCACTTAGATCATTTTACCAGGGGCACACCAGAGACCAGGGGACCCCATCAAGGAGCCGCTTTTTCCAGTCCGTAGCACCCCATGTTGTGACATTCCTCGCACTGTTGTCCCTCTGCATTACTTCTGACGACACAAAAAATGATTGTTGTCTTTAGATATAAAAATCAGTTTAAGTCAAACCAGGGTCAAACTGCTGTCGGTGTATTCAGATATATGTTTCAACTTAGTTTTGTCACCCTGTGAGTTGGAAAATTGCAGCTCTTAGTGAGGTCAGACCAGGGTTATAAACTTTCTTTGTGAGCAATTGAGTATGAAACAAAATCTGATTTGCTCAGATACAGGTAATGTTGGTTTTTTGGGGTTTGTTTTTTTTTTTTTCCTCCTCTTTAAAGTGCAATCCTGCTTCTCCATGTTGGTTTTAAATAATTCAGTTTTGCGAAGCAGGAGGGCTTGAGAAATTTCAGAAATAATGCATGCAAAAGGCTGGCTTTTATACTCCTGATGTCTATGGGATTCTGCAGCATCCTGGCGTGATGTGTGGGTGTATGTGTACATGTGCTTTTTTTGTACTCGCATGCATACTCACACACCCGCTCTCTCTGTATGAATTGATTATGTTACCCAAATACCTCCTAGGGATCTCTCTCTCTTCCTGTGGCTCTGGTACAATTTGTTCTTGAAATTACTCTAGGAATTGTACAATCCTGTGTTAAACACCCCCACACTGATATAGATACAGATTGAAAGCTGATAGGCATTAAAATGAAGTGGTGTTTAAGTAATTGCTTTTCTGCTCTCAGAATATTTTCTCTTGATAATTGCTTTCTCAGGAGTGAGGTAGGTCCTGTCTTGGACCAGAAGGCAGAACTAGATGCCCACATGAGGTCCCTTGAAGTCTATGAATCTGTAATTTTAAAGACAGAAAAAGATCAGATGTGCAAGCAGAGGCCAGGTTATCACTCCGCAGTTCCATGCCGCTGGGACACAGGCCAGTGTGACGGTGCAGGTGCCATGGCTGGTTATCATAGAGGTTAACACAGAGGTTCCAACATCTCATCCCAGAGGAACCAAACTGGGACAGCGTGGCCCTAAATGGTGGGACTGCTGGACAGAAGGGGATGCAGAAACCAAGGAAGCGAAATGGAGAAGCTCCCCAGTAGATAAATTTTTCTTGCCAACATGAGGAGAGGTGTAAAGGCAAGGCAGTGCAGAGGCGTGAACTTGTAGACTCTCAGTTTCCTATTTCAGTCACCATTTCAAGTATTGCTTCCTCATCTCCTGGGGCAGGTTGCCTGGTGCCTGATTGAACCTTACAATAATATATTGCCCACCGTGGTATGTTAACTTGTTACCTAGTGTATTCTTTCTGTTTTGTGGAATTAATGTCTTTCCAAAACTGTCAGTCTCTTCCTCAGCTCAAAACACTATTGCATTTAGACTTTGTCCTCCTGATAGCATAGAAAGTGTGTTGTATTCAGCAGTGATAAACTGCGTGTGCTGAACATAACCCAAATGGTAGTTAAAGGTGGCAGCATCTCCCAAGGGAGGTTCTGAGTGCAACCAGGCACAAACTGTTTTTGTGCCAGAAAACTGCTGATGCATCTAGCATGGAATAAATATTAGCCATTGGGCATTTCTCCCAGAATGTCTCCTCTTGTACATAGTGGAAATCACCCCATATTTATCTGATTTGTGTGTAAATGGAGTGGGGGGTATGTGGGGAGAATCTCACAGGTTGTCGTCTGTCCTCCATGTTTCTGAAATATGCATTTAATTGATGTCCTCATCTAATGAAGACATTCCAGTTTTCTTACTTATTAGATTTATGGCATTTTGTATCATTGTTTTGGTTCTCATCGTACTTCACTCAAATGGCACCTATTCTGTTTTCTGTCCTTCTGTTTGACTTGCTCTATCCCCTGCTGTGTCCTGTGTGTGAGGATACATCATTTCCATGGCTTTGTCCTTAAAGAAGCATCAACCAAAGCTGTTTGTGCCTCTGTACTTGTTTGCTTTCCTCTGCTCTCCAGTTTAAAAGCCTGTTCACAACCTTCCTGATTTTAAGTGCCCATAAGACTATTGTGCGATGAGTCAGAGATGTCTGTGCCTCTGGCATGGGCCCCCTCCCTTCAGAAGTGTCCCCAGTTCCTGGTGAATCTGCTCTTTCAACCATCTTCTCAGCCAGGTATTAAACCTTGGCTTTTCTGCCTATGTTTCCAGTCCTGCATGGAGTTACTGGGAATGTTTTCAGAGAATATTCATTGTCTGTGGTTTCCTTCCCCAAAGCCTAAATTTTGCTTCCAGAATCTCTTTCCTGCCCTTCTGTATACAATTTGTGCCATAATGGACTAGGCTTTTCCCCCATACCTCCTGAAAGCCAGTTCTGATTCCTGTGAGGTCTGCCGCCTTAGTCTTGGCAGTCAAGCCACCATGTAATCCTCTCTGGGGTCACAGCCCCACCTGCCTATTTGTTGATGATAGGAATCAGCTTCAAGCCTGAATTACGGTTTTACAGAGGTGCCTAACTATTGGCAGGAGAGCGATGTCTGAGTATGCGAAGAGGCCAGGTTTCAGATGTGTGCTCTTGCTTGGTGTTCCCTGTTGTGCTGGCTCTTGTGTCTCCCCATCAAGTCCTTGCCAATAGTGCACAGACAACATGAGGCCTGGCTTAGTATTGTGCATTTTAGTCCTAAGGCTGGATTGCCCAATGCCTAAGTTCCTTTCTTGAGCACCGGCCTGACTGATTTGGAACCAGAATCAAGATTTGGAAAGACTTCCTTATTGCTTTTGGCAGAAAGCTTTGGGTTTAACAGGCCATCCACTGTATATTCTGACTTCTAGATGTCTGGCAGCACTCCTGGAACAGTAGCTCTTACTAGGTTGCTCTACAAGGAGAAACCTCCAGCAGATGGGCACTAGGATGTCATGGACAGACTCCACCTCGCATGCTCTTGGGAGGTGTCACAACTTCACATCATCGGCTCTGTGTGGTTGATGCCTGACATCTCCTGTGTAGCATGATTTGCAGCTGAGCTGTGAACTGAGCACGTGGATGTATCCAAGGCAGCTCATGCATTCTGGTAGTCATTGGTTTGCTACGTGATTCAGTTGTCCAGCATGTGTGCTGCAGGTTGTGTGTAGTACATGGGCTCTACTTGTTCTAGAATTTCTGACAATATCCCATTGGGATGTACGGACTGTTATTTTTTATAATGAGCTGATCTCTAGTCAGACATATCTAAATCTAGACTCCAAAGTGGAATTTATGCTCTTCTCTACTTTGCAGTCACTTCAAGGCCTGCGAGATTCTCTATTTTCTGTGACAAATCTATGTTAGTGTGCAATTGCAGATTTTCACATTTTTTCTTCCTTCTTTAGCTGTATTCTGTTCCCTTCCTTCAAGCAGCAGACTATGTACACAGTACCTAGTACAGTCCTACCAGCTATGAAGACTCATTTGAATTCAGCACACCCCATTGTCCTGCTGAGTGTTCTATCAATGTGCCAACTTCGCTGTATTAACCCAGGAGCAAGGGAAACTGCAAGTCAGTCAATGCCTGGGCTACAACAGGTTTATTTTATTTAATGAAGTTTGAGTCATTTTATGGCAGAACTGGGCTGCAATTCCAGCTGAGCCCTTTTGAGCCTGCACATTCCTCTCTGCTGCACACCTCTGTGGTATGCAGCCAAAAATGTAAATTAATGAAGACAAAGAGGAGAGATGTTCCTGACATGGTTATTCTTCTCTCTTGTTAGGGCACTGATGCTCAGGCAATACTGGGAGAAGCTGCAATATTATCGCTTCACTCATCACAATAATGTTAGTCTTTTTCTTGGGGAGGTTGTGGCAAGTAGCTGTTGACCACTTTAACATTTTCTAGAATTTCTGCAATACTGTAAATTATCTCAGGAAATCTAAAACTTCAAAGGTCTTTTGCTGGAAAAATAAGTCAAGAAACAATGGGTCAAAATTGGAGAGGTGCACAACTGGCATATGCCTGTGATGACTATGGCCCAAGCACATTTCTTTTTTAACTTTGCTACCCTTCTCTGTCTCATGTAATCATAAACAAGTTAAGTGCTTTGCAATCTGTGGAATGTGTTTTTTCACATGACCACCATCTGGGCTGCTATTTCTCTGGCCTTTTGTACCTCTCTTTGTTGTTTGGGTTACTGATAGTTGTCTGTCTGGTGGTGTTTGATTTTAGCTTTCTCCCTTGACTCCTCAACAAGTTGCACCTAGAAACTTTCCCTAATTTTATCTTTGAGGTTTACACTTCTCTTAGCCCTAACAAATGTGTCTGAATTCTATGGTTTATTCCTGTCAATACGCTGCGTTTCGCTTTTAACAAGTGAGTGTTTGTCTACAGGAGGAGATATCAGTCCGGAATAACTCTGGATTATCACTCTCTGGAAGCTCACATTTAGGGCCTATATTGTCCTTTAGAAATGCATGCAGGTTATTTGCCCTTTTATTCCAGAATCTGTGTCTTGTCAGGGAGTCTTCAGGCATCCTTTAATTTTTCTCCCTCCTATTTGAACTCAGCGTCCTGTGTTGAACAAGCCTTAATTTCAGCCTTCATCAAACCTGCTTTCTCTTTCAGCTGAGATTTCTTCCTGGTGCAATGGTACCCGAGGTATGCTGGAGATAGGTCTGCCAGAATGGTTGTGTGTTAAGTGCTTGCTGAAGTTGATGGAAACCACTCCTATGACTCCCAGGACTATTGGGCCAGTCCCTGAGAACACTCAACCAAACGATAACCAGATGTATTCCAGGCTGCCACTTCCTTAACCCTTCTTTTATTGTATTCCTCATCCCTGTATGTTATCAGAATATTTTTTTTCTTTTTTCTTTTTTTTTCTTTTTTTTCTGAGCAGTGGGTTCCTTTTCTGGCTTTTATGATTCTGAGATGAGAACAGGTGATTTTGAACACAGACTCACTCTCTCATGCCTAATCCACAACATTTCTTCCCCCCAGCTGAGGACAGTGAGTTCTGAAGCTTCCTGCAGGCCTTGGTTCAGTGTGTGTCAGTGTGATGTGCTGCTCCACTTGGCTTGCTCTGCTCATGGGTAATTTGATAAGTGATAATCATGGCCTGCAAGGAATGCCAACCCTGTCGTTCATGCCGTTCCAGTTCATGTCTTCATTTCGTCCGGAAGAGCCACTGTGTCAGCTACTAGCGGACTTTAAGCCTTCCCTGCTTAAAATAGGCACTTGTCTCTTCAACTCCTTTGTGTAGGTGAAAGACATTGTACGAGGTTTTTAAATTAAATGTTTTGGTTTATTTTATTTATTAAATCTTAGGCAATGTTCTCTTCATTCCATGATCTGGGGGAAGAGATGTGTATCACAGGCTGTTGGTGGTCTGTGGAGGGTGGAAGCCTGCCCATGAATTAAAGTAGACTGTCAGAACTCAGAGTGGTCTGAGATGTGCTTATGGGGGGGGGAGTAAAAGAGAGAGAGAGAGAAAAGGAAGTAGCTAAAGGCACAGAGGAATCAGAAATGCCAAAGAAGCATCTGTAAACCCTGACTTCATTCCAGCAGTGAAAATCTGCTTATCTCAGTCCCCCATCCGTGTCAAAATACTTGCGTTAGTTTTTGTTACAAGGAAAACTGAAGTTGTAAGATTACGTGATCTCAGTAATAGCCAGTTTGGCAACACCCTGACGACTGCTCTCCAGCTCTTTCATCTTCTCCTGTGAGCTTTTTGTACCTCTGCACTCCCACCCTTATACTAATTCTTCCCATTCCCATTTGCTTTTGCCTTTCATCTACCATACGTGCCCCTTTAGCCCCTCTCATCTCTAGTAACTTTTCTTGTCCTTTAATTGTAATTCTCACAAAGGAGAGGGACCCACCAGCACTGAAGTGTGCCAGGCAGGCTGGCAGCAGTTCAGCTAACGCAGCTCTGCCATGGCATCTCACAACTTGCTGAACTTTTGCTAGTCCAGGCTGTAGCTTTTAGGGAAGGCGTGTGAAGATCATGAGGCTAGAGAGGTGAAGTCTTACTGCACATCACTAAAAGGTAGTACCTGGAGGTCTTGTGCTAGACTTATACCCCTTGGAGTATGCAGGGCTTCTAGCTCTTCAGGTACCTGCACTGACAGTGGTCTGAAGTGGACTTTGAAAAACATTTTCTGATTGATTGAAAACATGATTGATCTTTGCTTATGTTATACTTTTGACTCTACTGAGCAGATCTGGAGGGTTTGTCTCCAGTGCAGTTTTGACCCTTCTCCATGGATGTCCCATATGCACGGTTACTGGGGGCAGTGATGGATAAACAGAAAGTCTCAAACCTATTTCTTTCTCTTATGATAGGAACTGGAGCCCCCAGCCCAAAAGAAACTGAGGGCAAAGAAAATTTCTTGCTGCAGAAATGATTGTCAGAAGGTGCCTGACAACTGATGTTCACTTCCAGCATTTGTCACTGTGCAGTGATGCAGTGACATTCACATCTTGGGTAGGGTTGCTTTGATTTGAGTATGCAGAAGACACAAAAAGGACCAAGGTCAAAAGCATCCGGCTTTTGGGTACTTCTCTCTTGCTGTGGTACAAAGTGCAGCACAGCTGGAAAAGCCTCTAGGAGCTATGTCATCATCTGGATAAATAGACAGTAACATCAGTGGGAAGATCCCAGTTTAGCCCAGTTGGGAAGCTGGTTGTAGCCCTTGGACTCTGCGCATAATCTCAGAGCCTCTCTGCACAGCAGGAGAAGATTTTTTTTTTCAAACTATTTGCAGGAACACAAAATGCAAATACGCTCAGAAACATATTGAGCTAGAGCAGGAGTGAGGCTGGCTCATTGCTTCCAGAGGTTTGATAGTGTTCCCTGGGTACTTGTTGAAGAAATAAGTAAAAAAAGGGCGAAAGCCCCGGCTGCGGTGCGGTGCCTGCGGTGCGACTGGGAGCGCTCGGCGGGCATCGCCGCTGTAGGTAACACTAGAGGTCACTCTGTGACCAAGGATGGAGACTGGCTTTTGGGGGCCTTGGGAAGGTCAGCGGCTGCTAATCCGTATAAATTGCTGAACTACAAGCAAAATTTGTACCTAATTATGAACCGCTTTGATGCGGCATTGCTTCTATCCTAACTTCAGAGTGCCAATTTCCTACAGGGGAAAAAAAAGCACCCTTGAGTGGCGTGTTCATAAGAGCGCCCAGAACAAGGCTGGTGTTTTAGGCACAGACTGGGGACATCTTTGCAAGTGCTGGTCTGGGCAGCGTTCCCCACAGCGTCTCTCTGAGCTGGATCTACCTGCCTCCCTCCTCTCCTCTGCACAACTGTCAGCTGTCTTATCAGCGTCGTCAGGAATTCATTTAGCTGATGCTGCCTAGCAAGCCTAGGGGTAAAGATGGATTTAATACAGTCACTAGACATCTGCGTGCTAAACTCACTGGCTGTGGAACCTATATCGAAAGGATTTAATTTTATTCCCTAATAATCCCTTTTCTCTCAAACAGGTCAGACTAGAGAGGCTGCTACTACTGCTGCAGCTTTCAGCCTCACTGGTGGTGGTGTTACTGGTTTCAGGACTGGTCAGTCATGCAAGACATCTGTCCCATCTTGGTGAAAAGTTTTCCTTTTAATATTATTTTATTGAACTTGTTTGCTCTGTCCGCTCAAAAAAGAAGGTATATCTGCTTTTCAATACCCTGAAATTCATCTGTAGAAGTTATTCAGAGTGAAAGACTTCAATTATTTATTCTCCTGCCCCTGAAGAGACAGATAATTTTGGGTCAGCTGAACCTACTTGGAAGTTGGTTGCATAATTAGCAATTAATTCTGGTTGAAAAACAAAGAATAAGAAAAATAGTTTAAAAAATATTAACATTTTTCTATTGCAAAATACACCTCATTTTGACCAATAAATAAAGCATGTTCTCACCCTTCCCCCAGCCTCCCAAAGGATCAAAGGTGAAACACCGGATATGAGGCTGGACAAAACATTTTAGTTGACCTAAAGCATTTTTGCTAGGTTTATTTTTTCACTTTGGCCATAAAAGGCAAAGCCGGTTATTTGCACAGCTTTATTTGTAAGCCTTCTCTTAGCTCCTGTGGAGGCCAGGTGTCTGCTGGCAGGGGAGGGAATATGCCCCACATCCCTTTTTCTCCATGGAACATGCCATTAATGACCCAGTTTTGCTGGAGGTTTCTAATGCTCTCACAAGGGTTTCGTGGCACGAGGAGGCTTTGCGCTTCCCCCATTAGGGCAGGTACCTGGCTGTGGCTGGATTCCGTGGTAGTGCAAACATCTCACAAATCTAGTCAGAAATAATTGGGATAACAGGGACTCCTTAGTCTTCGTTCACTCGAGGGTCACAGGACGTCAGATTTGACTTTGCTATTGAAGTCAGCTAATGTACTGGAAATGCCTTCATTTTCTCCCTCTGGAGGCACGGGTTCAAATCTGCCATAAATTACAAGTGACACAGGTTCAGTAGTCTTAATTAAATCCCATGAGGTTATTTTTGTGTGTCAACACTCCCCTTCTCCTCCCTTCTGCGCCGTTTGGAGCAGCCGAAGGGCAAGGAGGACTCCAGCACCATGGGTGGAAGTTCTTGGTGCAGCATTCGACTGCAGAAGTTAGCTCAGGGCTGGGGATACGCCCAGACCCTTATCTGCCCCGGCATCAATCTTACACTGAACTTGTAATGTAGCGTATATTCTTCGTACATTTAAAGCATTCAGTTCTGTGCGATATCGTTATTCCTTGTAGGGAGATAACTGGCTATAGAGGATTTCCGTTATCTACAGCATCTCTCCAGCCTGGAATTCATTGATTTCTGATCTGCTCTCTAAAGGTGCAGAATAGGGGTGATCAATACAACAGTGCTGATGTGAATAAAGTGTGCCCCCTAATCTGCATTATCAACAGCCCACTTCCTGATATCCTGAGCTGACCTGGTCATGACTGTCTCTTACACAGATAAATACGCTGGCTGTCGCTAACGTGGCTTGAAAGCCTTTAAAATAGGAACGAATCAGATGCAGTGTAGCTTTTCCAGGGAGTGGCTAGGCTGATTGAAACCTCTTTTAAGCTAATGCTTTTGTAAAGGCACTATATGTTGCTAGCATTTCTCTTAGCTTTGATTTAAATTAAAAGCTTTAATTGGTCTCCTGATTTTCCTAGCAGCATGTTTAAAAAGAAAAAAAAAAAAAAAAAAAAAAAAGCCAGGAAAAAACCCACCCTGAGCCCCAGAACATGCCACTTAGAGAAGAACTGTTTAGAGAGCAGGTTTTTATTTAATAAACAGTGATCAATTGAATTGATTAACCATGAACACATTACAGCAGAGTTTGTTGTTGCTGCTGCTGATAATTGCAGTTCATGCGTGTGAGAATATTAAATGGCTGATTGCAGGATCATTTTTGTGCTCTTTTCATTTAACAGAATGGCGAAAACAACAACTGTTGACAGTGATTTTGGTTAGGACTCAAGCGCTGCAGACTGTGCCCTCAGGATGCCTGTGCAATAACTCTATCAATTGTGGCCATTTACTCTGCACTTCCAGACATTTCTGCAAACCTTGCAGCTGTTTTTTTACTAATTCGCTTGGTAATTAGATCTTATCATGCTGGCTCCATGGCTTTACATAAACTGTAAGCATTTGGAGCTGCCATGTAAGACATTTTAGAGTTGCCTGTGTTGGTTTGCGCTGCTCTGCAAAGACCGAGGTGCTCTCAAAAAGCAGTAGAAATAGGGAAGCAGTTGTAACAAAGGAGTTCCTGCTGATTTAAGAAGGTTTCCATAGAGGAAAGGAGTTCCTTCACATAAATTAATCACTGGAAGCCAAGCAGTATTGGTGGGTTTCATCCTGCTGGATGCTGAGCACAAACCGGGACCTCTGCTTCTATCCTCTCCTTCACCCTCCAATATGCATCTTTATCTTCAACAGGAGTTGAGGGCTTCAGTAAAAGTATTTTATTGTTTTCGATATCATTGATGTTAAGGAGAGGAATCTCACGATCCTGTGAGCTCAGGGTCAAGAGCTGGTATCACTCATGCCCAAACAATACGGATGGAAAGACAGTGAGCCTTTTTGTGGCAGCAAGTCACCTTGGAAGTGCTTTCTGCAGTGGTATGTGGAGTACAATTTGGGAACTGTGGATCTAGGTGCCGCTGCTGGTGGAATGACCTTACTGACCCAGACCTACTGATCTCAAAGGAGAATGTGCTCTGCTAGTGGCTGCACGGCTGGGCCCTGTTCAAACATCATAGCATCTGATGGTCTTCCTATACCAAAAGGAAAAGAGAAATCATTCCTGTGCAACCTAACCATTTGCAGTGAAACAGTTTTGTTCCATGGCTAAAGACAGCGGGACCTCTAAGTTCTTTTCCAGTTTGATCTCTCAGTGTGGTGAGATTGTCAAACAAGTTTTTCTATGACACATCTACACTGGCTGGTGGGTCCAGCCACACCAAACCTCAAGGCAATGTGGATGGGGAAGAAATTCTTCAGTGACTACGTGCAAGCCATCTCAGAGCCTGATACAGTGTTCACCATGTAAAGAAATTCTGCTCGCCAGTCCTGGGTACTAAAGAGTGGTGGTTTGGGCCATGTGGACTTACTGACATAGCCATGTCCTAGCAGTGGTCCTGAGTACCCAGCTCCTGGTGGAGTGTAGAAAGGTTGCAGATCAGAAGAGTGTCACACGAGCCCCTGATGACTGACAGCTAGCTATGAACCCAAAAGCTTCTTTTTTTCAGATCACATCTTTGGTTCTGCCAGTTCTGAGCTGTGCCAGGGAGAGGCAGAGTATGGTTTAGTTTCAGGGTTATCGTTTGCTGTCTGTAGATGACTTCAGCCACAATATGGTTTTCTGGTTTGTACTCTGTGTGCTTTGCACTTCCCCCTGGGAAGTACAAGCTAGGCTGTGTGTGCTGCAGAAAAGCGTCTTTGCTCTTATGAATTGAGAGATGTACCCTGTCACATCAGTGAAGGTCCCATAAATGGTGACATTGCGAAGTTTGCAGCTCTAGAGTTCCACTTAGTTATGGATGAAACTCAATTAATGGGACCCCGAAGAGAGTTTGAATGTAACAGATGTCAGAGTAACATAGAACTCAAGTTTTTTTTGTGTTTAAACAAATCATTACAGAATTTTGCAAGATAATCTCATGAAAGATGCAAAAATATTATGGGAAGAGGCAAATTTTCCAGATGGGCTTTGGTGGTTGTATTTGTCAGGTGATACTGGCAGATGTCATCGTAAAGATATTTTCACCACTTGTAAAGTAGTAGTAGTAGTAATGCAATAGCTGTGAAGGTCTAAAGAGGTATGTGACGCAACAACTATAGGGAGAAGGGATAAATTTTATTAGAAAACTGATATCGTTGGGAAAAAACAGATAAACTTTTGAGAACAGGAGCCCTACTTTCTGGAAGTTTTCTGGAGTTCTGGAAAGTCACAGCTCAAGAGATATACAAGTCTTTTGGAATTCACCTTTGAAACCACAGTGAGACTTTCAAAAGGGTGCTGTAGTTTTGAGCAGGTTTTCGTAGCAGAGCTCCTAGCCCCTGTGCTTAAATTGGTGCTTAAATTGGTACTCCAGTGGAGCTGATCTCTGAAGACTGACTAAGATCTGTCTGGGGCATGGTGACAGAATGCCTTCGGGACCCTTGGGCTGATCCCTTCAGAGCGAGTTTTGCCCTGACTCCCTGCTTGCCACAAAGGATACTAGTAAAAATGGCAGAGGTGGTTCCATTAGAAGCATTAGAAAAGTCTGCACGGGTGATCTTTTCTCCTCCAGTACTTCAAAAAAGTCGCTATAACATGTTTTATGCAGTATCGTCATCTCAGTGAAATCATGTCTATATCTTAGTTTGTGCTTGCACCAAAAATGATATTATGGGCCCTTGGGTGACTTCACTGAATTTACACTGTAAAGTGTAATAATTTCTGAAACAGATAAATTTGGACTAAGTGAATATTTGTGTTACAGACCTTGGTGTTTCCCAGGACTGATCCAATAATGCATGCTTTAGAAACTCCAGCATGCCTACTATATCTGCATTCTGTATCACATGGAGACCTTCAGGCCCAGTGCAGCAGAAATCTAAATGCTTTTGCCACCCTAGATAACTGCAATAACTGAAAAACTGAGCGTATAGATAGATCAATCAACCAATGTAGATAAATCAGGTATTTGAAATTTCTTTCAGTAATAAACTCTTGGGAGAAGTTTGGCTACAGTGTCAAGCTTTGATCCAAACATATACCAACTTTAGAAAAGTTTAGTGTGAAATATTTAAATTAGCACTGCCATACCTCACAGATAAATCCTCCAACCCACTAATGGCTGATGTGCTCATAAATTTCAGTGATGGTGCTGAAACAGGCACTGGAAGTAGATGGATCTCAGGCCAACTAAACGGTGACAGCAGCATATGCCACTGGGATTTTAATAATAGCAGCAATAATAACAACAATAACAACAATATCTTTCTTCCTTTTTCTTTTTTTTTAATTTAAATAAGTGGGTTCAAACATCTGGGATATATCTGTTCTGCACAATACGGAGATACCTATCCCAGCTCTGGATAAATGAGGTTGAAAGCTGCATGCAGTATGGTCACGCCTGCATGACATATTAATTACCCCAGGAAGCAAATGCTTTAATTTGGAGGTAATGCTGTGCTAACACAGGACAAGGGCTGCTCTCTGTGCAATGTAAATATCATTTGAAGTGAGCTGGGACATACGGATGTGGCAGGACATGTTCCTGTGGATATGGTTCTCAGGTCCAAGCCTGGCACTTTAATCAGCCAGGCACACATCTCCCCTTGGCTGCGGTGGGGAGGTGCTTTTTTTCCTATTATATGGGAGCATGTAGAGAGAGAATTTACTCCTCAGGTTCTGAAAGCTCTCTGTGAACTTCAATATAACGGTGCCAATTTTAATCAAAGAAATGTACTGTGGATGTCACCTGCATTTTTGCCCAGTTCTCTTTGACAGAAATAGAATTTAGAGTTCTGCTAGAGATAGAAAGGGCAGAAAAACCCACTCCGAGACTCATTTTGCTTGCTGTTATTCTGCTACCGTAATTACCTCTAAACATAGTTATGGGCAAGACAAATGACATTTTTAGCTTTGGTCTTTAAAGACAAGAGTTAATTTCAGGCTTTGACCAGAACTATGTTAATTAGCCTCTACTCACTCTCTTTGTATGGAAGTACATCACCCCGGACTTAGCATAGGTTGCCTTTCCTGTATCTTTGAGTAATGAAAGGACACGGCATGGCAACCAAATCAAGGGCTGCTGCATTAACAAGGCCACTTTTCTGCCCATTTATCATCTATTAAAGGTGCACTAGTTTGTAAAGTAACACCACCTTCAGCAGGGCTGCCAAGAACGGCTCCTCATTTATTTTCTGCATGGTTTAAGTTGGAGTTAGACCCACCTTGTAGCTCAGAGGTGACAGCCAGTAAGAAAAAGTACACTAATTGAGACATCTCAAGGGAGAAATAGAAGAAAACTGAAAAGGTAATTAGAATGAGAGGGTTTCAAGCTGGGTAAGTAAAATCGAATGGAGGTGCATATTAGGGGCTGTTACAGATGGGAAAGAAAGTACTTGGAGAATAAAAAAAGAAAAATGAATATTAGAGAACAGAGCACCCTTTTCACACTTGAAGAATAGAGGAGAGAGATAAAAAATAATGTAACAGTAGAGATACAGGCTAGGGAAGAAAAAAAGCTCCAGAAATATGAAGGACATATTTAAATGTAAGAGAGAAAGAATGGAGAAAAATAATAGAGCAGATCAATTACTAGAGCTGTAGCCCAGGAAGGAGAAACTGTCAAATGAATATTTCTGGAGCTTTGGAAAAGTCTCCTTCCTTTGTGGGGGATGTAGAGTGTGTTTGGTCTGTGTAGGAGGGGTTTATTTTGGGGGTTAACTCAATATTTGAATTTGCTGCAGTGTCAGTAGCCCAAATGGAGCGCTGGGATGAATGCCTACCTGGGCAGAATTGGATTAATTAGATGTTATTTGGCAGAGCTCATAGCTGATACAAGACCTTTTCCTAGTGATTGAAGTTTTAGCCCCTCAGCGAAATTGCCTGTGTGTCTCTTTTGCTTTAATGTCAATAGTTAGGGACATGTTAAGGTCCAATCCCAATTTTTCTCATTTTAAACCTTCCCTTATGTGCTGGAAAAGAATCACTTGGGTTACCCCCAGGTCAGTTCCACCTCTCACACAGGGAAGCTGAAGCCACTTGATTCGCTCAGGCAGATGTATGCCCAAACCAAAGCAGACAGTCACAAGAAGAGAAACACTTTTCTGGTTAAGAGTGGAAGATGGCCATTGCTTTCCATTGTGGTCACGGCTGATTAGGCAGAATTTCCCCTTTTGGCCCTTCTGGAGGCAGAGGAGGCTGGAAATGAAGATCATCATTGGTACATAGAGGAGGTGGAGCATGGCTTCCTCTGGCTGCAGGGCAGGAAGGTGGGACCCCAGAGCCACGGCCATCACAGGGAAGTTATCAACCCTAAACCACCCATGGTCTCAACAGCCGCTGCGCTGGAACCCCAGGTATATCTCTGTATCGCAAGGAAGTGCTGCACAGGGGTATCTGAGCTAACTCTGAACAAGAACATCGTGCTTGCACCCTCAGGTAAATGATTCAAGGGATATCAATAGGAATTACGTGTCTGGCTGTCTTCCTGGGACTGGACCAGTATTTGGTCACATTAGAACTTGTTTGTACAATGTAATGTACAACAGCAGATATATTTAACACTGGCTTTAGTTACTAAGTTGTAGCCTTGAATTTAATATTTGCTTACTGTGGAAACAGAATTTTCTGATCCAAGTACAGGTTTTGTGGGTTTAATTGTTAGTCTCGCTAGAGCAATTTCCTATGCATTGTCTGTTAGAATTTTTTTTTTTTTTAATAGTCAGAAAAGGATTTGTTATTTCATAAAAATTGTACTGGGTTCTGCTGAAAATTTTGAAAACTTCGAAGCTGTTAACAACACACTGGTAATTTGTAAGTGCTGAAAATTTTTAAGCACTTGATCAAAACCTATTTTCCTGTTTCCATTTGAATTTTTGGTATTTTAGAAAATTAGCCTAGAAACTGGAAACTGTAAAAATTTTAATTACATTTCAGAGCCTGATTCTATTCTTCCTAAGAATAACTAAAACCAATTGAAAATCTACTAAAATTGAGAAAAAAAAAACCCCACCCCAAAACTTAAAAGAAGTAAAAATCCCCAAACACTTCAAAGAGAAAATGTATCATCAAATTAAAACAAAACAGAAAAACAGTCCATGAAGGTAGACATACCCTGGCTATTTCCCGTTATTGTAGATGCCATTTGTATGGCAGGAGCATTCATGAACCGTCAGGATTGTAGCGTTTGGTACTAGATGCTGCCCAAAGAAAGAAAATGTACATCTTCACCCCAAGTTAATTACCTTAGTTATGGAAATGCTCTAACTATATACTTCCAGGATAATAAACAAATCTGTACTTTTCTTTTGCAAGACACAGTCTGCCTTCTGCATAAGAAAACAGTGACAAGTCCAGTGGAAAATGACAGTGCTCTCAGTACCAGAGTTTCAAAGATCACAAACTCACTCTAAGGACTTGAAAAACAAAGAAAAGCCTGTGACAGAGAATATTCTTCTTCATTCATCATTTGAAACCCTGCCTCTAAAAGTGCTAAGAACAAATTATTTTCAGTATGACTTAGCCCCGGGGGATTTGATAAAAAGGGCTTTTCTTTTCCAGCTGGCTAATGAAACGTGGTCTGGAGAAGACCTTAGTGACTTGGATGGCAGTTCTGAGACTCACCCAGACTCAGCAAACTTTTCTGATCCAAGGAAACAAAAAACAAAGATGTGTCACAGGCCTGAAGGAATATGGGAACTAGGTAGACAGTGCTCATTCATCAGCTTTGTAAGCCTGAAAAATCTCCCGGGGAAAGGCGGAAAACAAATTAATATCCCATCTCCAAGCTCCGGCAGGTTTTCCAGTGCTTGACTGTTCCAAGTAAGGAAAGCAACTTTCATAGTGGGAGAGCTCTGTCTCGCTTCCACTTCAGATAGATTTACGCAGATGGTTTTCTCAAAAAGAGAGCTAGTGAGGAGCTACAGTCTGTCTTATGCAGAGTCTATTTTACCAGTGCTAAATCAGCATTTACCAGAGCCGCCTTCTCAAGTTGGTGTTGAAGATTTGGGATTTACAAAGTTGGCTTTCCTTCCTTGGAAGGAAATGCAAACCTCTTTTGTCACCTCTCTTAAAGAATGCCCTATTCTATTCCTTGTGGACATTTCTTCCTGACACCAGCTGGTGATCCGCTTGCAAGCAGGAGGAGTGATAGCTCTGAGGAAGGGCAGCAACCAGCCCATGAGTGACTGGTCTTCAGATGAAGGCGTCCTGAATGTAGAAATTGTTTTCTCTCATGTCAACAATGTTGTTATTTGTTTGCTTATGCTGCTCTAGGGTGGCTCCTTAGACAATGTGGCCAGTAAGCGCATGGGATTTATTTGAATATACTTTCATTTCCTTCAGTATTGCTCCATGCAATTAAACCACTAATGCCACCGTAGATGGCCATAGATGTATATATAGATACATTCAAATTAGCTGTGTTATCAATAATGATCAATTCACATGATTCCATCTTCAATAATCATTGCTTGGTTACACTCACAAAAAAATCTGAATTGGAGCAACGTGTCAGAATAGACCCAAAATATTTCAAGGTTCACTTATGGTCCAATTTATATTTGATAATCAGGGAGCTGCTAAATGAACTTCACTGTTCTTAGGGTAGACATCTGCCTGGCAGGGACTTCAGCCCTGTCACCAGGCTGTCGCTGTTAACATTCATTTTGCGTGGAAGCTGTAAGCCACATTCCTCGAAAGTATCTCATTTTTCCAGCTGCTTCTTGTTATCTGTGTTTCTGGTAAGAAATTTCATCAATTATTTCCTGATAGTTGAATTCTGCTTTCTATTTGGGTTTAATTTCTTACATACAATTGTGTACGGTATATGTATAAAATGTGCAGATATGTTTATATACTTGTTTTCTCCATGCCGTGATATTGTTGTCTCTGTCAGTGTTCAGATCTAGGCAGACAAATGAGATGAACAAATGGAAACCGGTATCATTAAATATCCCCAAAAGCTTCACCCAAATGTTCTAAACAGGTGGAGGGAACAGATAACAAATGCCTTCCCTGACTTCACTGTTGGGGGGGCGATACCTGCAATGGGAGTTTGATGCCCTTCAGCAGATAATCTTGCGATTTCTCATCACCTGTCTGTGTTTTGAAGCTCCGCTTGCCCTTTTGAACAGTTTAGCCTAAACAACATCATTAATTGGGCTTTACAGTCCAATAATAATTACTAATACTGGGCACCACTGCCTGCCAGCTTGTTTATTCCTAGATACCTGGCTGCCTTAGCTTTTCTGTCTCTCTCTCTTTTTTTTTTTTTTTTCTTTAAGCAGCCAGAAAAAAAACCACCTGAATAATTCAGCAAGAACCTTTTACATTATGAAAAATATAATCAGCTGGCAAGGGTGAGATATCTTATTTCTACAGGATGCTAACTCAAGTATTACAAGTGACTGCAAGATTAATGCCAAAACGCAGTAGGTGTGGATACACGTTTCCCTCATTGTTCAAGGCAGTCTCACCCTGCATGGAGGGCTAAGAGAAGACCGTGTATTCCTCACCATGCCTACCTAATGCCATTTAATAATTTAAATCCATTAATCGGTTAAGATGAAGACTTAGTGTTGCTTGACTCACCACCACCAAGTGGAGTGTTTTTCTAGGCTAAATGAAAGATCTTAAAAAACTGAGAGTACCACAGCTTTATCATAAGATGCTTCAGGTTTTATTGTGGGGGGTGTGTGCTATTATGCCAAAAGTGCTTAAGTAAACAATAATATCCGTACATCGTAAGTAGATGTCTGAGAATATTAGCTGTTTATTTCACTGACATGCTCTGAAGAGTCTATGGGGGGCTCTTTCAAGAGTCAGGACCTCAATGTAATATACAAGCTTTGATTCTGATATTTCCCTTGATAACTGTGCTCTACCATATTGGGGTCGGAAGTCAGCAAAGGTTCATTGGCTGTTGTAATGCTCACTGTCACCAGTAATAAGTACAAAGGACTTGCTTTAAAAGCTGGCTTATAAAACTTTAAGGAAACTTGGATTGCTTAAGTGAACTTCCAAGGCTCTTCAGGGGCCAAGTGCACTTTGGTTGTCTACTTATATTAATTTCACAGAGTTTAAAGGGTCAAGCAATGCAGTTGGTGATGCTTATTAATTTATGAAACACAGAATCTTGCGCTATCTCGCTTTGACCACTTTCACTCTCCTTTTAGAAAATTTAATATACATTAAAGCTTGCTAGACGAGGGCGCCCTAAAGGATTAAGCCCAAAGTTCACAGCTGGACTAAAAGGTTCAAAGACGTTGTACCCGCAACACTGATTTGATTCCAAGTGACGTTCAAACAACAGAACCAAATTGTAGATGTTTGAATGTGTAAGGAAACAGCAATTAGAAGAATACCACAGAACGGCAAAGGATTAAGATTTATTTTCCTTAAAATGATAAAACTGATTACGGTCTTATTCTTTCTTTCATGGGCGTATGTGTTTGATCACATCAGCTTTTGGGGTCAGCGGTTGTCAAGAACATATTTTGGTGTTACAATACAGCTTGCCAAGCTCTAAATGTTCGTGCAGTCCTAGTAACTTTAGAGAATATATTTGATTGTTGTGGCAACGCTGAACTGAGTTCTGGGTAGGAAAATATTAGCCAGAAGGGAAGAAGGAAAAGAGAAATGGATAGCTGCTGAAGTAACAGGATTAGGATTTAGAAACCTGACATAATCCTATTCAGGGGTATTTCTGCATTCTGTTTACTTGCTTTTGAATTGCTTTGGTGTCTTGTCCAAGGGAGATAATTCCAGAAGTCATTCACACCCAGGCTGCAAATTCGATACTGCATTCAGGTGACAAATGGAGTGTGATTGCAAAGCTACCCAGAAAATTGGAAATCAAATTGGCTGTGATGGTTGGTCTATGTGGTCTCCTTTTGGAATCAACAAGAGGGAGAAGAAAATGAAGGACAGGAAAATGAAGTGTGTCCTACTGTACAGAAGATGAGTTTATTTAGCCAGAGTTGGTAAAGGGGAAGCAAATTTCACGTTATGTCAGCTCTGATTCCTGGGGCCTTAGGGAACACTCACCTTGAGGAAGCAGTTGTACTTCACTGGAAATTTGCTGTTGCAAAGAGAGGCTCTAAACCCTGTAAGGGAATCCCAGTGGTGAAGACTGTTTACATTGCAGCTGGGCCCAAACAGCCTCGGATAAGATTGTGGGGCCCTGTGGTGCATCGCATGCTGGGAGAAAGTCTGTGGCTGGCGAGAATTTGTAGCTTTCATGAGTGAAAAAGGACAAAAATGTGGGGAGGCAAAACAGCTGGGAAGGATTTTGTGCAATCTGCGGCACTTCATTTCCAGCTAGAGAACAGAACTCACATGTCCAGGACTTCAGCAGCCTTACCCTTACATTTTGAACCCTTTAAACAGAGAGAACAATGCAGAAAATCCCACAGGACACATGAGAAAGGGGGTTGTGCTGAATCCCTGTTATCATTTCTTTGCATTTACTTGTTAACAAAAAATATTTTTCTTCTAGAATGACCTCTGAGATTTTATACTATGGGGTATTTGGTTTAAAATGTATTGTAACCTTCTTTTTTTTTTTTAATTGTTCAGCTCAGCCTTGAAGACTCAAAGCAAAATCTGCCTGCTCTGAATATTGCCTGAGGATTTAGAAAGGTCTTTCTTGGAAACAGAAGAATGAGATGAAAC